>NC_090450.1:10501548-10826548 GCF_031143425.1 Pleurodeles waltl
CTGCGCTTCCCTGCTGCAGCACTATTGGTGCGGGAGGCACCAGGTACTGTTACCTTGTTGCCACCAGATCATTAATGAATTGAATAGACTGTGCTCTTCACCTCCCTGGTTGTAACCATTGAAAGTCCACGGGCTGCTTCTCCGTTGCTCCTGGGTGGATACTTTGTGGCATTTATCCTTGTGGCCTGCGCCACCACTGCAAGGTGGTGGCTGCTCTTCAGTGCTTGGAGGTGTGATTGGTAAAAAGGTGAGTGCCAGGGCCTTCCTCAGGAGCCACTGCATCTTGCACCACCCTTGCCTCTGCCAACACTGCCCGTGAGAGAAGCAACAGAACTAATATCCACCAGACGCCTACAAGTGTCTCAATTCAGCCTACTCCCGCCACCCTCGGGTACAAGAGTGGTGTGGCCAGTAAGTAATGTTCTTTTTTAAGGTATGTGGGATAAATAAACAACTGTTGTTGTGCTCCTGCTCAAAATTTGACTACGCCACCCTACAGGAGAGTGGCATGAGAGCTGGTGCTGAGGACCAGAGACCCCTGGCTCAAATTAAGCCCTTGGGCTGCCTGTATGCCGTGCTTTCCTTGGGCTGCCTCTGCAAAGCTAGCAAAGTTTGAAAACTTAATGTCACTGCTAATCCTCAGTGAGAATGGGCTGAATGTCACTCATATAAGCTTGACTTTACTCCACAGCCACTATCAGCGGTGCCTCGTTCGTCTGCATTGTTTGTGGGTCTATACACCCCATTGGCTTCCTGTAACCAGTGCCTTCCTCTGGATTCCGCGTACTCCCCAGGAAAGACCTGAAAGAGATTCACAGTGGCTGCCTTTCTCTTCTGAATCCATCTAGGTTCCTCAGGGCCACTCATGAAGATCCCTTTTGAAATGCCTAGCTGTCTCCAGTGCTGTGTCTCTGGGCGTCTCCTGGTGAGTGTTCAGAGCCCTCTCTCGGTACACCCCAGTGGGTCTCTCCTTAAGTGCTTCTGGGAGGTATATACAGAGCAGGCACTCGCCTGCACGACTCCTGTGCAGGCCTGTGGATTACCCCTGCAGCTCCTGGATTTACCAGGGCTCTATCATCTCCAAAGACTGGTTCCAGTGCAGACCTCTGTGTACTGGATGCCAGAGAAATCCGCCCATTCATGAATTAATAATGAGATGTGCATGCTGTCAGTCTCTCATCGCTCCTCCCGCCATCACATGCCTAGACCCAACAGCCTATGACAAGATATGAGGCCATTCACGTCCGTTCTGCACAACACTCTCAATTACTCCCACACGGCCTACATTGCAGCCCAGGGCTGATCCGAGCAGGTACTCGCCCAAGGTGAAGGATGCCCCCGTATACTGGGGTACTGTAGACGTGCACCTATTTACACCACGGCACCCATAGGGGCTCTGCCTGGCTGCCTCTCTCCAGATTGTAGTATACCGTCTAGGATGTGTGCATATTGGTCCCTGTACGTTTGTTTTCTGTTTTTGGAAACAACCACGTTATACAAAAATATGTGCCTATTACAAGAGAGACAAATACTCCTAAAACCAGCGAGGCCTGGTGGCTCTGCCTTTGCTTATGATATGCATTTGTTTTTAAACTGCAAGGCTCAGGGTTTCTTTTAAACATACAAAATCCCGCCAACACACCCTTCTTGTCTGAAGGCGTGCATCATAGCATCATGGGGAATTCCACCAGGGTGACTCATTTTGGCCCCACACAGTTTCTGTACCCACACAGCTGCAGGGGCTGCTGTGTGGAGACACTCGTCCTCCAATAAAGAAAATCTGTTTAAATGTACCACTCGCAGCCAATGACGTGTACTCCTACATGTCTCCTGAAGAACCCTGCTGCACGTATGTGTGTGCTCGCAGAGGGTGAGGGGGGCTTCAGTGCACCTGAGCACTGTCTGATTTGGGGGACAGGACTGCTTAAAACTCACAGGTTGACCTGGTTCTCACTAAGAGATCCCTGGGAAACACACCGCATCCCTCCCGGAATGAAGCCAATCTTGCACATCAAGTTTCGAGAGACCGTTGGCATGATGTTTTGTGTAACAGTGCACACGAACATGGACATTTCAGCTAAAAAAAGGTGCTAAATCTCAGTAAAAGAAAGTAAAACCCGGCGATGAAGCAGATGACAGACCTGAAAGATTGCTCCCTGTGAATGTTTGAGGAGCCAATCTGACATCTTTCAACGAGTCACTTCTCAGTGTTAGAATAGAAGGTCTGCTGGTCATGTCTGAAAAGCTGATGATTTTGGGAATTCAATGGAGGGGCGAGGTCATGTGTTATCCCCATGCGAGAGTGCTTTACTCCAGAGGTCCCCAGAGAGGGAGAATTCATGAACAAGCATTGATAAATCTCAAGCCCTTTAAAGTCCTGCTTTTATGAGGAAATACTCAAAAGAACAGAGCAGCTGAGTTTAGGGGCCTTTGTCTGCCATCGCTCAGCGGTGTTCAGATGTCTGAACCTCACCCCCCCCCCCCCCCGGGCCCCTTCCCCCCGAGGTACGACAGGAAGTGCGGGGGTGGTAAGCGCATTGCCCTTTACTTACAGGAGACGAAGTCCTTCTCAGTAATAAAAAAAAAAATTATGTCTAAAGCAGAGTGGCACTATAGTTCGGTCCACTGGAACTATGTGGCACAGGAGATAAATATACGCCAGGATTGACTACATTATGTGGCATGGAAAGGCAAGTAAAGCGGCAATATTATGCCACTTCTGTATATTAAAACAGCTTGCAGAACAGTGAAGTACATTTCATATTAAATATGTTCACGACTCCCTCTGAGGAGCTTTAAAAGTCAAGACACAGGATCTTAAAACGTGAGGGCACATTTTTACTTTTAATATGTGACTACTCTATTGGAATAACTATTGTGAAAACAGTGTCTGCTATGTGAACATGAATGCTTACTAATAGTGAAGTAGGATATCACGACAAGAAAGCATCGTTCACTCACACTAGTTGAATTACATTTAAGTAGTTAAGATTTTTGTTTCTCGTTGTACATACAAGCTCTTCCCACGTCCACCAGATAGTAATGTTAGCACTCTTGCTAAATTACCATAACTGCAACCGGTAGACAGCTTCAGATTACCGGCTAACTTCTGCAAAGTGTCCGGCATGGCAGTGCACTGTGTGTACAGAACTCTTTATATAACTTGCGAAATGTTTGAATTATAAGCATTGTATATGCAAAAATCTGTAAGTTAGTGTGTGGGGTGAGCCCGGAGCTCAAAATCAGAGCCGCCCTACTGACGTGCCCCTGTTATACGGTGACGTGGAACTACACGGACAAGGTAATGGGAATACCTCAAACCTAGGGGTGAAGCTGTTACTGCACTCGACCACCACATTGTGTCCCAAAATCAAAACTGGCTTGCATTTCGTTCCAACACTATGGGGGTCATTTTGACCTCAGCGGTCTTTTTTAAAGACCCCTGAGGGACCGCCGTGCGGAAGTCCGCCAGTGGTGGCGGTTTGCCGCTCGGCCTATTATGACCGTTGGCAGCTCTCCGTCCTTTTACGGACGGAGAGCCGCCAACAGCCATACTGGCGGGAGGCGGGGAAGTGGAGGTTGCTCCACCTCCACCGCCACGCCAACAGAACACCGCCCAGCGAATCACGTCCTGTGATTTGCCGTGGCGGTGTTCTGTTGGCGGTGTGGTGTCGGCGGAGCTGCCCCCATGGCTCCTGTCCCCCCCCGGAGGATCGTCAGACCAGGTAAGTCGGTCGTCCGTGAGGGGATGGGGGTGGGGGGGTGTTGTGTGGGTGCATGGGGGTGTGCGTGTGTGTATGTAGAGAGGGTGTGTGAGTGCGTGTATGCCTGCGGGGTTGTTGTGTGTATGGGAATGAGTGCATGTATGTCTGTGGGTATGTCTGTATGGATGTGTGCGTGTATGTTTGAATGAGGGTGTGCGTGTATGACTGTGTGTGGATGTAGTCATGTATGTCGGCATGTGTGTGTGTAAGTATGTAGGTGGTGCCTGCTTGCGTGTCCTGTGGGTATGGGTGAAGTGATGTTGGGGGTCAGGGTGGGGAGGGGGCCCTGCCACCTTTGGGGGGTGGCAGGTGGGGGTGGGTGGTTAGGGGAGGGAGTCGGGGTGGGGGGTAGGGGAGACCCCTATCTGTGCCAGGGAAGGAATTCCCTGGCACTGATAGTGCTTACCGCCATGGATATCATGGCGTTCAAACCGCTGGAAATCCACAGCGGTAAGCCGGCTCCAAATACCGCCGGGGGTATAGTGATGGCCGCTGGGCTGGAGACCCAGGTCTCCAGCCCGGCGGTCGTCTCCGCCCTGGCGGGCGGAACGGAAAACCGGCGGATGACCATGGCGGTAACCGCCATGGTCATAATTCCACAAAGTAAGACCGCCAGCCTGTTGGCGGTCTTACCCCTGGTTCCCCGCCTTCCGCCAGGGTCATAATGACCCCCTATGCCCTTTAAAAAGGCGTTGGCAGAATCCAGTGCAGCTCTCTAAAGACCCAACGGCAGAGGATTTGCACTCCGCAGCAGCCCTGCAACAGACCCAGCACCAGAGCATATGCACTCCACAGCAGCTCTACAACAGACCCAACGGCAGAGGATTTGCACTCCGCAGCAGCCCTGCAACAGAACCAGCACCAGAGCATATGCACTCCACAGTATCTCTGCAACAGACCCAATGGCAGAGGATTTGCACTCCACAGCAGCCCTGCCACAGACCCAGCAGCAGAGGATTCACACTCCACAGCAGCTCTGCAACAGACCCAACGGCAAAGGATTTGCACTCCACAGCAGCCCTGCCACAGACCCAGCAGCAGAGGATTCACACTCCACAGCAGTTCTGCAACAGACCCAACGGCAGAGGATTTGCACTCCGCAGCAGCCCTGCAACAGACCCAGCAGCAGAGCATTCGCACTCCACAGCAGCCATGCAACAGAACCAGCACCAGAGCATATGCACTCCACAGTATCTCTGCAACAGACCCAACGGCAGAGGATTTGCACTCCACAGGAGCCCTGCCACAGACCCAGCAGCAGAGCATTCGCACTCCACAGCAGCCCTGCAACAGACCCAGCACCAGAGCATATGCACTCCACAGCAGCTCTGCAGCAGATCCAATAGCAGAGGATTTGCACTCCGCAGCAGCCCTGCAACAGACTCAGCAGCAGAGCATTCACACTCCACAGCAGCCATGCAACAGACCCAGCACCAGAGCATATGCACTCCACAGCATCTCTGCAACAGACCCAACGGCAGAGGATTTGCACTCCACAGCAGCCCTGCCACAGACCCAGCAGCAGAGCATTTGCACTCCACAGTAGCCCTGCAACAGACCCAGCACCAGAGCATATGCACTCCACAGCAGCTCTGCAGCAGATCCAATGGCAGAGGATTTGCACTCCATAGCAGCCCTGCAACAGACCCAGCAGCAGAGCATTCGCATTCCACAGCAGCCCTGCAACAGAGCATATGCACTCCACAGCACCTCTGTAACAGACCTAACAGCAGAGGATTTGCACTCCACAGCAGCCCTACCACAGACCCAGCACCAGAGGATTCGCACGTCATAGCAGCCCCGCAACACACCCAGCACCAGAGCATATGCACTCCATAGGAGCTCTGCAACAGACCCAATGGCAGAAGATTTGCACTCCATAGCAGCCCTGCAACAGACCCAGCACCAGAGGATTCACACTCCACAGCAGCTCTGCAACAGACCCAGTGCCAAAGGATATGCACTACACAGCAGCCCTACAACAGACCCAGCACCAGAGCATATACACTCCACAGCATCTCTGCAGCAGACCCAATGGCAGAGGATTTGCAGTCCCCCTCAGCCCTGCAACAGACCCAGCTCCAGAGGATTCGCACTCCTCAGCAGCCCTCCAACAGACCCAGCACCAGAGCATATGCACTCCACAGCATCTCTGCAACAGACCCAATGGCAGAGGATTCGCACTCCTCAGCAGCCCTCCAACAGACCCAGCACCAGAGGCTATGCACTCCCCACAGCCCCGCAAAAGTCTCAGCACCAGAGGATTTGCACTCCACAGCAGCCCTGAAACAGACCAAACAGCAGAGAATTTACACTCAACAGCAACCCTGCAACAGACCCAGCACCAGAGGATATGCACTCCACAGCAGCCCTACAACAGACCCAACGCAGAGGATTTGCACTCCACAGCAGCATTGCAACAGACCCAACGGCAGAGGTTTTGCACTCCACAGAAGTCCTGCAAAAGACCCAGCAGCAGAACATTCGCACTTCATAGCATCCCTGCAACAGACCCAGCTCCAGAGGATATGCACTCCACAGCAGCCCTAAAACAGACCCAGCACCAGAGGATATGCACTCCACAGCAGCTCTGCAACAGACCCAGCGGCAGAGGGTTTGCACTCCGCAGCAGCTCTGCAACAGACCCAGCAGCAGCAGATTCGTACTCCACAGCAGCGACGCAACAGGCCTAGCACCAGAGGGTATGCACTCCACTACAGCTCTGCAACAGACCCAACGGCAGAGGATTTGCACTCCACAGCAGCCCTGCAACAGACCCAGCACCAGAGGATTTGCACTCCACAGCAGCCCTGCAACAGACCCAGCACCAGAGGATTTGCACTCCACAGCACCACTGCAACAGACCCAACTCCAGAGCATTTGCACTCCACGGAAGCCTTGCAACAGAACCAGCTGCAGAGGATTTGCACTTCATAGCAGCACTGCAACAGACCCAGCACCAGAGGATATGCACTCCACAGCACCGCTGCAACAGACCCAACTGCAGAGGAGTTGCACTCCACGGAAGCCCTGCAACCTACCCAAATGCAGAGGATTTGCACTCCTCAGCAGCCCTGCAACAGACCCAGCAGCAGAGCATTCACACTCCACACCAGCTCTGCAACAGACCCAGCACCAGAGGATATGCACCCCACAGCAGCCCTGCAACAGACCCAGCACCAGAGGATTTGCACTCCACGGAAGCCCTGCAACAGACCCAACGGCATAGGATTTGCATTGGATTTGCACTCCACAGCAGCCCTCCAATAGACCCAGTACCAGAGGATTTGCACTCCACAGCAGCCGTGCAACAGACCCAACGGCAGAGGGTTTGCACTCCACAGCAGACCTGCAACAAAACCAACAGCAGAGGATTTGCACTCCACCCCACCCCTGGAACAGACCCAATATTAGGGAATTGGCCTCCACAGCAGCCCTGCAACAGACCCAATAGCAAAGGATTTGCAGTCCACAGCAGCGATGCACAGACCTAACAGCATACAATTTGCACTCCACAGCAGCCCTGTAACAGTCTCAATGGCAGAGGACTGCACTCCACAGCAGCCCTGCAACAGACCCAACAGCAGAGGATTTGCACTCCAGAGCACCCCTGGAACAGACTCAACGTTAGAGGATTCGCACTCCACAGCAGCCCTGCAATAGACTCAACAGCAGAGGATTTGCACTCCACAGCAGTGCTGCACAGACCCAACAGCAGAGGATTTGCACTCCACAGCACCCCTGGAACAGACTCAACAGCAGAGGATTCGCACTCCACAGCAGCCCTGCAATAGACTCAACAGCAGAGGATTTGCACTCCACAGCAGCACTGCAACAGACCCAATGGCAGAGGATTTGCACTCCACAGCAGCACTGCAACAGACCCAATGGCAGAGGATTTGCACTCCACAGCAGCCCTGCAACAGACCCAACAGCAGAGGATTTGCACTCTAGAGCAGCGCTGCCAGAGCCCCAGTGGGTGAGGATTTGCACTCCACAGCAGCTCTGCAACAGACCCAATGGCAGAGGATTTGCACTCCACAGCAGCCCTGCAACGGACCCAATGGCAGAGGATTTGCACTCCACAGCAGCCCTGCAACAGACCCAACAGCAGAGGATTTGCACTCTAGAGCAGCGCTGCCAGAGCCCCAGTGGATGAGGATTTGCACTCCACAGCAGCTCTGCAACAGACCCAATGGCAAAGAATTTGCACTCCACAGCGGGCCTGCAACAGACCTAATGGCAGAGGATTCGCACTCCACATCAGCTCTGCAACAGACCCAACGACAGAGGAATTGCACCCCACAGCAGCCCTGCAACAGACTCAACAGCAGAGGATTTGCACTCCACAGCAGTGCTGCACAGACCCAACAGCAGAGGATTTGCACTCCACAGCACCCCTGGAACAGACTCAACGTTAGAGGATTCGCACTCCACAGCAGCCCTGCAAAAGACTCAACAGCAGAGGATTTGCACTCCACAGCAGTGCTGCACAGACACAACAGCAGAGGATTTGCACTCCAGGGCAGCCCTGAAACAGACCTAACGGCATAGGATTTGCACTCCACAGCAGCACTGCAACAGACCCAATGGCAGAGGATTTGCACTCCACAGCAGCCCTGCAACAGACCCAACAGCAGAGGATTTGCACTCGAGCAGCGCTGCCAGAGCCCCAGTGGATGAGGATTTGCACTCCACAGCAGCTCTGCAACAGACCCAATGGCAAAGAATTTGCACTCCACAGCGGGTCTGCAACAGACCTAATGACAGAGGATTTGCACTCCTCATCAGCTCTGCAACAGACTCAACGACAGAGGAATTGCACTGGATTTGCACTCCACAGCAGCGCTGCAACAGACCCAGCAGCAGAGGATTTGCACTCCACATCAGCTCTGCAACAGACCCAACGACAGAGGAATTGCACTGGATTTGCACTCCACAGCAGCGCTGCAACAGACCCAGCAGCAGAGGATTTGCTTTGGATTTGCACTCCATAGCAGTGCTGCAACAGACCCAACGGCAGAGGATTTGCTCTGGATTTGCACTCCACGGAAGCCCTGCAACGGACCCAACGTTAGAGGATTTGCACTCCACAGCAGCGCTGCAACGGGCCCAACGTTAGAGGATTTGCACTCCACGGAAGCCCTGCAACGGACCCAACGTTAGAGGATTTGCACTCCACGGAAGCCCTGCAACGGACCCAGCGTTAGAGGATTTGCACTCCACAGCAGCGCTGCAACGGACCCAACGTTAGAGGATTTGCACTCCACGGAAGCCCTGCAACGGACCCAACGTTAGAGGATTTGCACTCCACAGCAGCGCTGCAACGGACCCAACGTTAGAGGATTTGCACTCCACGGAAGCCCTGCAACGCACCCAACGTTAGAGGATTTCCAGTCCACGGAAGCCCTGCAACGGACCCAACGTTAGAGGATTTGCACTCCACAGCAGCGCTGCAACAGACCCAGCAGCAGAGGATTTGCTCTGGATTTGCACTCCATAGCAGTGCTGCAACAGACCCAACGGCAGAGGATTTGCACTCCACGGAAGCCCTGCAACGGACCCAACGTTAGAGGATTTGCACTCCACAGCAGCGCTGCAACAAACCCAACAGACATTGTCGGGAGGGTTACTCTCTCACAACGGGAGTAACCCGTCCACCAATCTCCAAATCAGGCCCTTTGTGCCTGCTTCTCTGCGCTGCTTCAGCCCCTTAGCAGAAAGCCTGGGTGAATAGCATCCTGCCGATTGAAGATGCCACTGCTGGAAAGAACCATCTCTGCCAAGTCACAGACCTGGATATGTGGAAAGGTCAGCGCCCCGCTCCACCAGGACCTCACTCCACCACAGTGCTGGGCACCTTTGGTGAGTTGGCCCTGCCTACTGATCACAGAATAAATTGAAGTGGAAATATCGATCACAGTGGAAATAAGGATGAGGCGATATCCGTCTGCTGGTCTGATTTACCAGTGTCCACAATAAACACATTCTCTCCAACAAGTACCTAGGAACAGCATTCACACTTCCAATCATGGCGAACGGTGAAGACACTGCGAGGACGAAAGCAGGTTCCCCACTAGCCCATTAAAGCGCAGGGAGACCCTGTGACCAGTGAGGAATGAATATTGAAACTCAGCTCTGCACGAAGAAGCGCAGATTTCCAAGAATAACACCAGCTTAATGCAGGTCAAAACAACAAGAATATGCAAAGGCTTTAGACATCTTTCCACAAGAGTGACAAAAACTGAGTCTGGCATCAGGCATCTGGATGACTCTCGGATGTAGTTGAGAGAATTGCGTGGGAAATGTATGCCTCGTATAGGGCACTCCGGTGAATGCCAACAACTGCAGTTCATTTCTACAGTATAAGGTCCCAAACACTCTGGGCCTGATCTGTGAATTAGAATTTTAAATCAAAGGGGCCTTCAGAGTCCCAGTGCACAAACAACCCTCATGTTTTGGCTTTTGGAATTCCTGCACTCAGAGTAGTATTAGAGCAGTGGTTTCCAACCTTTTGACTTCTGTGGACCCCTCCTTTATCATAAGTGGAACCCCGGGGACCCCCACTGAATCATTACTGGTATCCGGGGACCCTCCACTAAGTCATTAGTGAAAGCTGGGGAACTAATTTGTTAATATGATTTAATTTTCTAAGCAGTTGCGGACCCCCAAAGGTTCCCGGACCCCCGTTTGGGAACCACTGTATTAGAACACACCAGCAAGGAACAGTGAGTCTTGTAGGAAGATCCCAAGACTAGCATTTCTTAGGACTAGGCTAAGGAAACAATAAACATTTGCAAGAGATTTCTAACATTTATGAGGATACTGCGGACTTTAAGTTAGTGTTCTTGATTGCGGGTCCATCAAAGATTTGCATATCCAGTTTTATTCTTAATTCTACCTTGGGATATTTTACCACTGTTCAAACATTAAAATATTCCTTTTATGCATGTATGCATATGGGATGTGTGATAGGGACTTCTAACTGTAGATTTCTCACCTTTTGAATATTCCCCTCAGACTGGATCTGTACATTTTTAAGTTTTACCTTGATGTGCCGGTAGGTGGTGCCGCACAGCTCTGCACTGATGCTATTCTGCTCCAGAATGACATTTGGGGCCTATATACCACCAATCTCATGCACTGAAGTCTGTTTATTTATTTCCGTCCACCAGACGTGGATGTATATCTACCTCTCATCTCTTTCAGACAGCTTTTGAAACAAGAAATGTTCAATGTGCAAGGGAAGTGTCACATCCCAAGGCAACAGTACTAAAAGCCCTGTTAGGACTTTCCATAAGAAATGTATGTTACTGGTTCTTATCAGGTTTGCCTTTGGTGCCTGAGGTCGAAGCAGGACTCTAAAGCTTGCAGTGACTACACACTGATGAACCCGAAGACCATACCAGACAGCAAGGTGAAACTGTAGAATGCCAAGCACCTGAAGATTCCATGTGGTGTCCAATCCAAGTTGAAGGGTCTCTCCTTTTCCTGGTCCAGAAGTTGCAGGAATCGTTCTTAAGGTCTGTCATCATCCTGCTTCAAGTCTTTGTGTAAGCCAAAGAAAATAATTAAAAAAATCGAAAAGGACACGGCCCCACTCACATACTCTTGAATAGGCACAAGGGCATTGTCAAGAACCTTCATCTTGCTCCTAAAGTTGATTGACCTTAAAGCCTATCCCTCAACTTATCCCAGCTCAACCAGAGTTTCCAGGGCCGTCTGCAACTCGGAGGCAGATCGAAAAGATCAGCGAGGCCATGCTCTGACTCTTTAGATCATTGCAGATTCCCTCTGTTGTGCCTTTGGGCCCCAAGGAGCCGATACGCCCTCCATCTGGAGTACCACTAGCCAGACCCTCTGAATCCACCAGTAGCCCTCCTCCAGCTGCCTCAGATGGAGTTATCTACGCCAGTCCCCAGAGCCTACATACCGACTCCATTGATGCTGGATGACAAGATGCCCCTTGTGCTCTCTGAGTCGCTTCCGATCTCTCATCAGTATATTGGATGCAGTGTTGCAGTCACGCTCACGTTGTCAGCAGTTCAGCTCACCGTAAAACTTTAGAATAGGATTTACACCTTTATCATTTCTTTTGTCCACATGTTTCTGACAATATTTCTAATGAGTACAAATAGAAGCTTCCAGGAAGCGCTGTTCATAGTTTTCTGCTTCTCCACTTCAGGAAAGCTGTGCTGCAGGATAAGTTCAGCAGGCGCCTCAGTGGGTTCCTACCACCAGCATTGCCTCTCATTGCTAATCTTGTTGTGTCAATAAGGCACTTGACATGTAAGTAAACTAACCATTTTATTCAGACAATGGCAGCCGCCACTGCTACTCTGTCCTCTAAGCTGCTTTATTCAAAATGCAATCTTAAGTGAACAGAAACTTGTGTTTAACATTCTAATAACATACTAAGCTATTGATACTAAACACAAATGAAACATATAAAGGGCAACACCATAGAGAGGAAGCCGGGTTGTGGACGATCATTGCACTGTGATATACTGTTCTCTAAAGAGGCGAGTCTTAAACTCTTTCCTAAATTGGAGCTCCAGTGGGATGGTCCCGATCGATACAGGGATTTTGTTCCAGATCCAGGGTGCACAGATGGAAAAAAAATGACCTTTTAGGCCTTCTGGTCTGTCCTCGAATAGTGGTAGGTTCCCAGTTATCATAACTTCCTTATTGTTGTAGGGAAAACTTGGGATATATATGGCATGTAAAATGAAACAGCTGGTTAGAAAACTCTTGTGGTCTTGTGTTGGGGTATGTCGATGAGAGAGTTGGATGGATGGCTGTCAGGCGAAAATAGGACCCATGTTATATTCTTGTTGTTGTTAGTGTTTGTTTTTACTAAGTCCCATAGACTCAAGGTCAGACTCTTTTTGAAACCACTTTCTGATAGTCCAGTCACCACTAAATTCTTCTTCCCTAAGGCATCTGCACATTTTGGATCAATCTTCAGCATCAAGTAAGAAGTCTCCCTTCGTTGACACTGATCTCATGTACCAGGTTGGTGGTTGTTTTCACAGGAGACTCATCTCATGTGTGATAAATAGTGCATTAGATCACCAATATAATGAGTAAAATCAAAGTTCTAAGACAAAGCACTTGGGTCCAGATGTATCAAACTATTTTGCATTCGCAAACGGTGCGAATCGCAAAATTCCACTGTTTGTGAATGTAAAATAGTCTTTCACGATTTATGAAAGGCATTCACAGTGCAATTTTAAGGAATCGCTAAAATACTGATTTTCTAAATTTACGACTCAATTTTGTGAATCGCAAACTGTGATTCTCTAAAAAGGAAATCGCAAATTGGGAATTCCTGTTTGCGATTACCTATGCACATGTATCATGCATTTCCTAAATGCGAACTGGGCCTTTAGGAAATGCAATGACCACCAACTCCATGTTGGTGGTAACCATGTGCATTTAAAAAAAAAATTGGACGTGCATCAAAGGGGGCCTTAAGAAATGCAAGATCATTCGCCCTATGAGTCCCATTCCCTAATAATGATTCCTTAATAGCAATTGTGAATTTTAATAAATTCCTATTAGGGATTCAGCTTTTTTCATACATACCATTTTGCATTTCTCAAATAACAATTTCTTAAAATGTGCTATTTAGGAAATGCAAAACGGTACTATGATACATCTGGCCCTAAGAGTTTGAACCATCCTGTCAAAAGGAGGAAGAGTTTAGACTACCAGTTTTTAACCTTTTGAATTTTGTGGCCCCAGCTGAATCATTTAGAATTCAGGGACCCCCACTGAATCATTTAGAATTCAGGGACCCCCACTGAATCAGAAGAGTAAGCCAGGAACTACCAGCCTAAGCCGTTTTTACAATTTGACCCTTAAAACAATACACAGATATACAGAAATAGGTATACATCAAACACATACACAAATATTAAAATATTTTATTTAATTCACAATCAGATATAGAAAAAATATACCTAGCAAACTTTCCTTTTTCATCCTAATGCATGCTGTCTTTGATGGTACTTCAGTTGACGCCAAATCATGTCTATAGTGTATTCTGTTTCCTGTAATGCACTGCTCCAATGAATCAAGCTAAGGATACCAAGTTTATTTTTCATAGGATCAACCCTCAATTATAAACCCTTCACTTTTACAGAACGTTTTGAAATTTTAAATTTTGCGTCTTTATACATGCTTTATTAATCTTAGTATTATTTACTTTTCTAAACAAAACAGTTGCAGACCCAATGAGGACCACATATAGCAGAGTTCCTTTTGGATGTCAATATCTTTATGCAGATTGATTTCAGTATGCCTGTGGATGGAATTTCAGATAGGCAATCACAAAGCAATCTTGAAACCTTAAATTCAAATGTACGGTACAGCTCTATAAACTAAATGACCTTAACCCCTTCCCTGCAAGGCCTTCCCTCCTCCCAAGTGCTGACCCCTTTTTTGGCTATTTGGGTAGTTTGCACTTAGACCTTCATAACTTTTTGTGCACATACGCTATCCACACCAAATTTGTGTATTTTTTTCCCAACATCCCAGGGATTCTAAAGATGTTCAGGGTTTGTGGATTTTCCTGGAAGGGACTGAGAAAATAGGCAATATATAGCAGTATTTTGAGGTTTTTTTTTTAGAAAAAATGGGAAAAAGGGATCCAGATAAAAGTGACTGCTTTTGCCCTAAAAATGGCATCCACGAATAGTGTGTTGTACTAACGTCACCATCTTCCCAGCTTTCAGGAACATGCAGAGCTGAATAAAAAAAAAAACATTTTGTGCTACGGTTTTAGCTTTTTTCTAAGAGGTAGCACATTTTCCCTATTTTTTTGTGCTGTCTCAACCTACTTCCAGTTTGAGGTGGGAACCAGTTTGAAACCCATGGGTGAGTCAGAAAAGCTATAGATTTCTGAAAAGTAGACACAATTCTAAATTCAGCAAGGGGTCATATGTGTAGATCTCTCAAGGTTTTCCTGATTAAAATAACTGTTGAAATAAAATGAGTAGGACAAATTGGGCATTTGTGGCAACATTTTCATCTGTAACTTTTTGCCACAATGGCAGATTGACAAAAGCAACATACCATTACGTCGACTAGACCCTTCTGGTTGCAGGGATATATTGTGTTTGTGGGTTCTCCAAGAACCCAAGAGTCCCAAAGCAAACAACTGAGCTACACCCTACAATGGTTTTTTATTGAGGGCCAAGCATAGTCCAATTCGTAAAGCGCAATAGGCAGAGTGAAAGATGTGTATCAAGGAAACTGATGTATTTCTGAAATGTGCACAATATATAGAGTTTAGTAGTAGTGGTTGTTTCTACATCTCTGAATTTGTGGGTACCCGTACTATAGTTTGATTTAGAGGGCATTTTTCAAAATGTCATCTTTCTTATGCACTGGCTTACATTTGAAAGGCACAAATGCTGTGAAATCCAATGGGTAACAACAAATGTACTCCTTTTCTATGCTCCTACAAGTCTCCCGATAAAAATGGTATGGGTAGAGGCCTAGTACTCGCAACAAGAAACAGCCCAAATTGCAACATAGGTGCAGTGTGTTTTACACTGAAAACTGACCCTCTTTTTCCGATGTGGGTAGCTCTAGATTTTGAACCCTAGCTCAGCCGGCACCTAGGGAAATCTAGCCAACCTGTACATTTTTGAGAACTAGACACAGAGGGGAATCCAGGATGTTGTGACTTCTGTGGATCTCATTAGGGTTTTTACCCACAAGGCCATGCAAACCTCAATCTTTGCCTGAAATAACGCTTTTTCCATTCATATCTGTGATGAAAACTTCTAGAATCCGAAGGAATCCACAACATTTCTACCACCCAGCATTGCCCCACCTGTGACGATCAATCTGCTGCCCCACTTGTGCAGTTGGGCCTAGTACTGTGACAGGAATCGATCAAATCAAAGACAATGGGAGCCCTTGCTTGGAAACTCCTATTGACGTCGGTTGGTTCCGCTCCAGTATCTGGCACTAGTCCCAGCCACACAAGTGGGGCAGAGTTTTTATCGGCACAGGTGGTGGCAATGCAGGGTGGTAGAAATTGTGTGGATTCCTGCAGATTCCGGAAGTTTTCATCACAGAAATGTAGGGAAAATGCATGACTTCAGACTTGGGATGTGCCATTGGCGACAGTGTCACCATTCGCCACCATGCTTGACCACAGTCCACCTTCTGTTCAGGTGATGCCTAGTCATCCCTCATGAACATGCCATTCCTTGGGACTCACCAGTTTGGGAATAACGCAGACTCCACTCCAGAGCTGTTCAAGGAGAGCAGGGTCACGACCTGCTCCCTGGGCTCATCTGTTCTATTTTACTAGCCGCATTAGCCCTACTGTTCCTTTAGGGGCTTCAGCAGTGGTCCCCATAATGTCAACTAATCCAACCCCAGCATGACACCCAGGATTTTTTCAGAGTTGTGGCCTTGGTGTTCACCAACCAGATGGTCAAAGTCAATGGGCCGTCCAGTCCACTGCACCATCTCCCAACCCCCTTTAGCATGCCCTTAGTGGAGCACAGCCACCCGGCCAGATCAGGTGGGTCCTGCATTTTGTGCGAAAGGGCTACACCCTACCCTACCTTTCCTTTCTGTAGACTACAGCAAACCTCCTACCATCTTTAGGGCTCACTGTCATCGTGCTGAAGTCCCGCCTGACTCTATCTCAGATGCTCCCCTTCATGAGAGTCATTCTGGACATGGGTTGGTCTACTGCCTTACCACAGGAAAGATAGTCCAGGACAATCAGTCTATGATCCCAATCTTTCAGCCCCAGTCCTGGATTTCAGTGAGGGTGACTATGCAGCTCCCAGGGAAAGATGGTATACCTTTATGTCAATAACACTCCTGCCTGAGTTCTCAAAAAGGTCAGGACCGATCAGGCTTAAGTCATCCTTGTGGCGACTGACTGGACATGAAGAATATAGTATGCAGAACTGCTGGGCATGAGCATGTGTACTTCGATCACATTGCCCCACTTGGAGGATCTGTTATTGCAGTAGGAAGACAGCGAGGAGCTGCCCGATGATGGAGCATGACACTAATTTGTGAGGACTCTTGCTTCTCAGCAATCAGATCTCCCCCGATCTGCTTGCTCAACCCTTGACCGACCGACCAACTCTATTCTATTTCTCTTACCTCAAAAGAAACTGAATACTCCTTGTAATTACCTTTATTTCTAGGGAGCATGTATGCTGGACCTAACTGCGCTCCTAGCCCCTCTTGGTGTTCTAAAATAAACCTGCTGCCAGGCCTAAAACTTCCTTTTAATTACTTATACAACACACTTAAGGTATGCCTTAAATGCTCATAGGGCAGGGTACATGGTATGTAAACAACAGGGAATGTGTCCTTGATGTTTTACATTTGACCTTATTACATTTAACAAGTTATAATTTGGGAGCAGCTAGAGTAGTACCTTTCCCACTCATTTTACTGGAATTTAAAATCTAATTTAATGGTAAAGTCTGATTTTCGATTGTTATTTTAGAACTACCACATTTAGAAAGTTGGCATCCCCTGCCTAAAGTTTCTGGGGCCTTTCTGTGAGTGGCCAGGTGCCCCTGGGCCTTAATGACTCCAATACTGGAAAATGTGTATTGGAACCAGACAGTAGACAAAGGCCCAAATGTAAAGAGCACTGGGCCTTCCTGACAGGATGGCTGGGAGGAGCTGGGCCCTGCCCTGAACACCATAGGCCTGTTCCAGCCTTTTGTTTCACTAGCCATGCTGAAGCCAAACTCAGATAACAGAACTGTCCAGAACTATTTTTGGAGGTAGACAAAGGATTGTCCCCACCCACCAGCTGGCCTTGAGTATAATCGTGGCACCCTCAGAACCTGAGATTAGATCTCTCCTGGACCTTAGACGTTTCAGAGGAAGACTGGCCTTCTGTCCGAACAGAGGGGATTGGACCTGCTTGTCTTGAACCCAGAACCAACGAAGTGGTTCCAAGTGTCAGTTGGCTGACCTACTTTTTGAGTTACAGGTACCCAACAAACTTCCAGAGGCCCTTCCTGTCTTGCAGTGCTAACAAGACCTGACCTGGTCACCTCTGCTACCCTCTGTGGGAGTGAGGCCTGACCCCCTAGTGCTGTCCTCAAGGTTCTAGACATTTTGCTGGGGTCAGATTGCACTTCTCCCTGCTTAATGAAAGGTTTCACCATATCTGACACTGAGTAACGTACAGCTACGCTGTGCAGATCCCGACTGAAAGCATGGAAACTGAAATCTTAACTTGATTCAATACCGAGCGATGTTGATCCAAACAGAGCTTTGCCGCTCTGCTGAATGTCCCAACAGGGCCGACTACAAGCAACACAGAACTCCGCAACACAGACTCACTGACCCTGCACCAAAGTCAGAAAGTTAAATGATCAGAGGGATGAACTTGGTCCTGTATCCGGCCCACATTCTATTGTGGTCAGCCTGAACTTGTGGCTTTGCACTGGTCCAGTGTGACCAGATGCCCATTGTTGGCACTATTTTTTTTTGTAAGCTTAAACCTAAATAAAACCTCATAGCTCCAGTACAACTGATTGCATTTTTGTCATTTTTAAGTCCTTTTATTTATTAAAAGATTGTCTAGATTTCTAATTTGGTTTGTGGATTTTTCTTGTGTTTAGTTTTGACTTTATTACTGTTTGAGTGTTGGAAAAATACTTTACACATTGCCTCCAAGTTAAGCCTGACTGCTCAGTGCCAATCTACCAGAAGGTTAAGGACAGGTTTATTTAGTGACTTTTGTGTTTCACTCTGACAAGGATTGTGATTATTATGAGGTGGGTTCTTCACCCCCGTCAACTAATACCCACAATTTATTACAAAATTATTTTTTGGAGAGGAATATATTCCTCTAGAGGATCTGAGGCAGGACAGCACATAGATAAATGGGGATGGCCAGTCGTTCTCCGAAGACCCCAGCTTGTTGACCTTAAGATGGGATAGTGGTTTAGACATCGTTCCAGAATGAGAATTACACTCCCTCACAGGCCTCCCTCCTCCAGAGATCACATCATACCATGCCATGGTATGGAAAGCTGCAGAAGTTTGGAATTTCCCACCCCTCAGTTGAGGTGAAATTGAATATCTTGATGGACGTTGTACACCCCACTTTTCAGGTATTACAGCTGTTACTACCCTCCAACGATGCGATCACCAAATCAGTCATGGGGGTGTGGTAAAAGCCTTAGCCTCTGCTGTAAGTCAACTAGTTGCCTGGCAATATAAATCAGCACTAAGTGAACCAGATGTCCTCAAAGCTAACCCTTCTCCCAAGAGCCTGTTGATACAGGCGTGGGAACTGGCCCAAACGGTTATCCTAAAACTACCAGACCACCTACAGGGACATTTTTCAGGGTGTGTGTGGTGAGGTTAGGCCGAGCCAGGCAGGTCATTCAATCAGGCTTCGAAATGGCTGGATTCAGTAGCAGTGGTGATGGGCACTTCTGTGGTATTAAGGGGTCATGCCTGGTTGCATAACTTTAGTTTCTGCACTGATTTTCAAGCCACCCTGATAGCCAACCCCTTTGATGGTTCATGGCTCTTCAAAGAAAAGTCTGATTTGGCCCTTGAGTCATTTAAGGACATTCATACCACTGCTAGATCTTTAGCACTCCAAACCAAACCCAGCAGCAAGACTACAGGCAATGTTGAAAGTTTCAGTGGTCCCCAGAGGTTTCTTCATTCATGGCAGAGAGCAAGGCCAGCAGCACCAACAACAACAAAAATCTTCATTCAAACAATATTAGGGTTTTGGAAGGGGTAGAGGCCCAGTCTTACCTCTCACTCCATCTCTCCCACCTCTTCTGGCTCCTCCTGCCCCTTCTCCGTGACACAACAAGGAGGCAACCCTAGTTCCTCTTGTCGAAGCAAATGGCGCCTGTTGGAAGGTGAGTCCTCCTTTCCACAACCCTGGGAAACCAATGTGTATTGCAGACCATGTAAAGAGGACATGCTGCACCCTTCCAGTAGACCCATCCACCCATTTCCCCTTTTCTTCCCACTGAACTGCAGACGGCCTACGAATCCCTCATCATGATGTTGACAATTTGCTTCAGGAGAGGGCAGTGGAGTTGGTGTCAGAGCAGAAAACGTGTCAGCGGTGCTGTTTCCAGTACTTTCCGGTCCTAAAGATTGACAGCGGTGTTTGTCTGTTCCTGAACCTCAGGGTTTTGAATTGGTTCTTATGCACGGAAGAGCTCAAGGTGCTGTCCCTGGCTTCAGTGTGTTGGTAGCCTATAAGTAGTAGACTGGATGGTGTCTGTCGATCTGCAGGAGGTATTTTTTCACATACCGATTCTAAGATCGCAAAAGAAGCTTATATGCTTCACAGAGGGATCCATGCATTATTAGTCTGCAGTCCAACCATTGTGCTCATCTCTGCTCCATAAGTCTTCACAAAGATCGTTACCCCAGTATTTTGTACTTGGATGACTCACTGTTCGAATGCCAAGTGTCCAGAAATGCTCCAGCTGCAATCACCATTGTCATTGCTACACAACCTGGGCTTTTCTGTTAGTATATCCAAGTTTCATCTGGAGCCTTCTCTGTGCAACCTGTTTATTGTAGCAGTACTGGACACTACATCAAATCAAGCCTTCCCCCGTAGAGGATAAGGAATATTCAGGCTACAATTCCAACGTTTCAGAATTCCAGGTCACTCACACATGCTGGCACATGAGGGCCCTCCAGTGTTACCTCTGCAGGCAGTGGTTATAACCTGACAGACATGTTGCACACTCCATAATGATCTCAAGAAACATTGCTACTGATTTGATGTTGTTGAGTGTGGAAGAGAACCTTTTTCAAGGGGTGCCCTTCCAGCTTCAGCTGGCAATGACCACAGCGGTAATGGACGCTTCCACCATAGGGAAGGGAGCACATCTGGAGGAATTAGAGCTCAGGGACAGATGTTATATGTCAGTCTATTGGAGCTGCAGGCCATCGATCTGGAGATGAAAGTCTTCCTGCCATCCATTCTCGACCAGTCTGGCCCGATCTTGACAACGGACGACAAGACCGCAGTGTGGTATGTCAACAAGCAGGAAGGTGTGGGGTCGCATCATATCTGTTAAGAGGCTATATGATTCTGGTCTTGGGTGCAGAAGCCCAAGATATTTTGGTTGTGAACCATCTGGCTGCTGCTCGAATGTCAAATCTGACAGCCTGAGGCTGCTTCACCTTTCCAGTCATAAGTGGCAACTTCACTCAGAGGTGGTCCAGAACTTCTATGCAACACACCTCAGGTGGACCTGTTTGTCTCTCACAGCAATATCCATTGCCCTTAGTTCTGTGCTATCCAATATCAAAGTCAGGGAGCTTTGAGGGGTGCATTTTGGTTGCAGTTGAGCTTTCTACTTCACTAAACATTTCTACTAATAGGCTTGATTCTGCCGATGCTGAGCAAGATTTGTCTAAACTAGGCCCAAGTTATCTTAGTAACCTTGGACAGGCTGAGGAGGTTCTGGTATGCAAACCTGATGCACCTTTGTCTTTGTCACCCGCTCTGCCTTCCTCACTCACTCAGGGTAGACCTCACTCAATCAGAGGGTCAGGTTCTGCACCCCAAAATCCAGGGCCTCCACCTTCATGCCTAGAGATTGAGTGGGGACACCATAATGCCTATCATCTGCCTGGTGAAGCCGTGGATCTTATTTTAAGTGCCTGCATTTATTCCACCAAAACATTTATCAAATGTCTTAGTTCACTTGTTGTTTGCTTAGCAGGGTTGTGCAGTGGGGACGCACAGGGCTACTTATCTGCTTTGTCAGCTTTTCTGTGTCTTCCAGACCAGCCTTCCATGTTCAAGTCTCTTAATGGTTATGCCATTTTTGAAGGGTTTCACCAATATGTTTTCCATTCAATATGCCTCAGTGGGATCTTAGCGTGGTCATTATGTTTTTAAATGTGTTCACCCTTTGAACCCTTACAGTTGCCGGTTATGATTGCTTACTTTTGAAAAAGTTTTTCTGCCTGCCAATACGTCGGTTAGATATGTTTGTGAGTTGCAAGCACTGAATCTCAAACCTCCCTTTACGTCTCTTTTTCTGGCAAGTTGGTCCTTAAAACAAGAGCTGCTATCTTGCCAAAGGATGGGTACACCTCTACACTTGGACATCACCAAAGGATGGGTACACCCCTACACCAGCACATCCCAACAGGGAGAAGAGGCTACACAAACTGGTCCGTAAGAGGTTGGTCACTTTTGATCTTGATAGTACCAAAGAATTCTGGATTGATGTCAAACTTTTCATTGGCTGCACCTACAAGTTGAAGGGCAGAGCTGTCCAAAATATGACATCATCTTGTACATCAAAATGTTATACCGTGGCATCCAGGGAACCTCTAAAGAACACCAGAGCTCGCTGCACCTGGGCAAATTCATAAAGATTAGCTAGGGTGAGGGGAGGCTATTTAGCAGACATCAGCAAAGTGAAGACCTTTGCAAATCAGTACAGTTTACATTCAAAGGCATGGAAGGAAGGACTCTTTGCATGCTCAGTCCTGTATGACATTTTGGTTTAACCAGTTCTTCAAGCCCCACCTCCCGGTTGTGTACTGCCTGGGGAATCTATTCAAATGGTGAGGAATATGCAGGTAAAAGTATCCATCAGAAGAAAAAGTTACTTACCTTTGGAAACAGTATTTCTAATGGATCCTCTATCTACTTGCATATTCGACATTGACCCCGACCACCTCTGCTTGAAGACTGGTTTCTAGTAGAATCATTATATGCCAATCTCATGTTGTCCGTTTCAAAGGCGCAGAAAATACGGATGGTAACCTGGCTTCAGGGTGCCAGTGGGAGTGCTTTATGGCTCCAGTGACATCACAGTGGTATTGTTTTCAGTGCCAAGAAGGAGCCAGCTCCCTTGACAAGTGCAGAGAGCCACTGAAATGTTTGCGGATCCAGTCTGACTCCTGGGATATTCAGGAGAGGAATCAGCAGGCAGATACGTATCCACCACACGATAGTAGTCAAACATGAATTACTCTTTAATATATTGTTGCTGTCAAAGTATTTGAAAGGTATTTATGCCTCAATAGGGTTGCTTCCAGAGCATCAGTTGATAAAAGATGACACCTTAGTATATTGATGCTTCCAGAGCATCCGTCACAATTTTAGTGTGCCTCATTGAAGTATTTCCAGAGTATCAGTTGGTACAATCTTACACCCTAGTATTGTTTCCAAAGCATCAACTAATAGAATATTACACCCCAGTGATCTTGACTCCTAAGCATTAATCGGTAGTTTAGTATGTCCGAGTATAGCTGATCCCACAGCATCATCTGATGGAATATTACGTCCTGGTATTATTGCTTTGAAAGCACCCGTCAGTAGTTTAGTGTGCCACAGTATTGTTGCTTTTAAAACATCAATAGATAGAATATTGCACCTCAGTAATTTTGCTTCCAAAGCATTAATCAGTAGTTTAGTATGTCCGAGTATGGTTGCTCCCACAGCATCATCTGATGGAATATTACATCCTGGTATTATTGCTTTGAAAGCACCGGTCAGTTGTTAAGTATGCTTCAAAGCATCAAGAGATAGAATATTACACCTCAGTATTGTTGCCTCCTAAACACCAGTCAGTAGGTTAGTCTTCACTAGTGTTGCTTCTAAACAAATGATAGAGGCAGTTTTGTTGCTTGGAAAACATGAATTGATAATTTATTGAAGAGTAGCCCGTTCTCTGTACCACTGGTAATAATTGTATGAACTTTCAGGACAGGTGCACTTGTATATACCAATATCTCGTATTAAAGCTACATAGTGAATTTGCAGCAGCCTTGTTGCTGATTCCTTGATTAATAAGCTCTGTTGTTTGTATTCCCTTTGTAATACACCCTTGTTTTTTTAAGCCTACGGGTGGCAAGTGGCATCTGTGAAGCAGAAGTAATCTCATCGCTCTAATTGTATTAACCCAAAATTGGCTTAGGTGGAGGCTCTGTCTTAGCTGTTATGGTAAGCACCGACTAAGCCACTTAACACCCCTTCTCCGATTATGGGCAGCACCGATTGGTCCTGTTGGCACTCCCTACCAAAATGCGGAAGACTTCACCCTTCTTTAAACAAAGAATTGCCATAGCAAGAACCTCCGACTTGTAACGGAAAATGCAAGCAGACCTATTCATTTTGGTAGTGCTTGCTCGTAGTTCACTTATAGTCTCTATAATTACCATGTTTGCATGCTGCACCTCCTAAAGAATGAAATGAATAGTAAACACACAAATACCATTAACCGAGTATGGCATTTAAATGCCCTCAGATGCATTCAGTGCTTTCCTCATACACACTACAGTACCTAGGTTGTTACTACAGGTCCTTTGAGTCAGACACAACCCTTTCTACAGCAAGCTGTAATACCATATGCCATTACAAGAGGTGGTTTGGGTCAGACGCAACCCATATCTGTAGCAGGCTCAAGTACCTTAGGCCACTAGGCAAGGTTCCTTGGGTCAGACGCAGGCCTTCTCTGTAGGAGACTTAAGTACCTTAGGCCATAACAAGAGGTTCCTTGGATCAGACGCAGGCCCTGTCAGTAGTAGACTCAAGTACCTTAGGCCATTACAAGAGGTTCCTTGGGTCAGACGCAAGCCTTCTCTGTAAGAGGCTCAAGTACCTTACGCCATTACAAGAGGTTCCTTGGGTCAGACTCAAGCCCTGCCTGTAGCAGCCTCAAGTACCTTAGGCCATCAGAGATTACTTGGATCAGACACAAGCCCTCTCTCTAGCAGTCTCAAGTACCATAAGACATTACAAGAGATTCCTTGGGTCAGGCACACGCCCTCTCTGTCAGCAGACTCAAGTACCGTAGGCCATTATAGAACGTTCCTTAGGTCAGACGCAAGCCCTGTCTGTAGCAGACCCAAGTACCTTAGGCCATTACAAGAGGTTCCTTGGGTCAGACGCATGCCTTCTCTGTAGGAGACTCAAGTACCTTATGCCATTACAACTGGTTCCTTGGTTCAGACGCAGGCCCTGTCAGTAGCAGGTTCAAATACCTTAGGCCATTACAAGAGGTTCCTTGGATCAGACGCAGGCCCTCTCTGTAGCAGGCTGAAGTGCCTTAGACGCATGCCCTGTCTGTAGCAGGCTCAAGTACCTTAGAGCATCACAGGAGGTTCATTGGGTCAAACACAGGCCCTCTCTGTAGCAGGTTCACGTACCTTACACCATTACAAGAGGTTCCTTGGGTCAAACGCAGGCCTTCTGTGTAGCAGGTTCAAGTACCTCACACCATTACAAGAGGTTCCTTGGGTCAGACGCAAGCCGTCTCTGTAGTAGGCTCAAATACCTTAGGCCATTACAAGGGGTCCCTTGGGTCAGACCCAAGCCCTTTCTGTTAGCAGGCCACAGTACGTTAGTCTGTTGCTAAAGGTCCTCCATGCATCCATCGCTGCCATTTAACCAGGATATCAGAGAATTACGAATACACCAAATGCGTATATATGTCTCATTTTGTTCAAAGTGGAAAGAAACAACAACGGAAAAAATCTTGAGTCTGCTTTTGTTTTGAGCAACCAGGCGTAACAGTGTGGGTGTGACTTCAGCATATTAACTTTCAGGATCACTTTCAGAAGTCTTAGGGCTTTTGCCTGTTTTCCATGTCCTAACTAAACTTGCCAATGCTGTATTATAATGGTTACCAACAAGGCTGTTGGTGCATCCTCTAAGTGGATACTAATTGATATACTTGTATCTAGAAGATACTACTATTAGATTACTTTTATAGCTCCTTAGATACTTTGTGCAAGGTATTTTTGCTTTTTTGGTATTTTGAAGCCGATCAAGTGTGGTATCTGTCTGAACTTTTGTTCAAGGTCTACACCGAACATCAGTTAGGGGCTGTGCGCTATGTGAGTGAGAGGAAATGCAAAGCGTGCATGTGCTTTGTAGAAATTAAGTGATGATGGGCGATGTGGAGATGGAAATGAAGAGATGGCAGAGGCTGGAGGCGGGAAGCAAGTGAGAATGTAGGCAGGACCGATGTGGACAAATGAAGCGATGCAAAGAGAGAAGCAAATGCAGATGAGGAGAGATGACGAGGCAAAGCAAGTGAGCATGGAGACATGAGTGATGGAGGGAAGTGATTATGAAACCAAGTTAAGAGGGGGAGCTGGGGATGTCAGAGAAGTGGATGCTAAACAGCAGCATGGTACAGCAGGGGAGCGAGGGAGTTAGGGAGGCAGGAGGGCAGGAATGAGGAGCTACAAAGGGTAATGAGAAGAGGTCTTTGACTACTTCTTGAAGCGCATCATCACTTCCTGATGCGAACAGTAATGGGACCGGGTTACTTCCACAAAATTGTACTTGCTCGATCGATAGAAAAGCACGATAACCAGAGCCTGAAGGAGGTTGACCAAAAGGCTACTCTCAGTCAACATGACTTTGTAAGTTTTTTTGAGGTTGAGGTCTACCAGACAACCAAAGCTCTGTCCTTTCTTCCACATTGACTTTTCTTTTCCCCATTTATGTCAGAGCACACACCAGTTATTGTTGTTTACTGATATCAAGTAGGCAGTTATAGTTAGGACCAACTTTTCCCATAGACAAATCGGTTTTTTGTTTGTTTTGCTAATAAGTTTGTGCTGTTTGACGGATATTTACAAAGTTTTCAGAACTAATTTTACCACTCACTTTAGCTGCTGTGTGGAAGGTTTTGGGGTGATTGTCAAGTGGGGCCTGAGAGTAGAGGGGGGTCCCCAAAATGCTTTTCCACATGCAAAGTCTATGGGGATTTTGCATTTTTTTAACACGACTACCGACTGAACCTTTGCACTGATTTACACGAAATTAGGCAGAAGTTAGATCTTGGTCCAGTAAGAGTGCTTTTTGTAATTAGGCGTAAATCTGGTCAGTAGTTTCTGAGTAATTAAAGGAAATAGAATATAGATATCTAGAGACGCTGTTCGACATGCTGTGGATCCGCGGATCCAAGGAAAAAGCAAAGCTCCGATTGGCTGACCGCAACCTGACAGGAAAGTTGCGCCTGCCATTTTCTTTGTTGGTAGGCCCTGGGGATAGAAAAGATAAACTGTAAAAAAACATAAGGGGGTCAGGATACAGATAGCCTGACCCCCGTAGGACAAAACCTTTACTATTGTCCCAAATGTTTGGGCGGATCCACCACTCATCCACCACAGTCCCCACTGTAGCTCCACGGATATGCCTAAAAATGTTAAAAAAAAAAAAGCCACTGACATATATATATATATATATCACCATTTTTATATACGCTCACACTTTGAGTGATGAGGCTCTGCCTAATTGTGTGGACAAGTAAACAGTAACTGGTGTATTTCGATCTAATATTGTTTGCTTGGATTAACATTTGCTGTTTTTTAGTTAAACAATATGTATAGTGCATTTTAGTTGTCCAATTACTCCTTTATCTGGCAGCCGATTGCATTCGTCATTTAGCGGAAATCAAACCAGGATTCTTTGGAAATAAGTACCCTGTAATTTTAATAAATCTTGGAATACATTTTTTTCGTAAAATCAGGTGACAACGTGTTTCCTTTCTTGTCTCTAGAAGGAAATGCAATTGTAAAATAAAAGTATTGTGGGTTAAAGCGAAAGGCTGTAATTAGCTGATTACTTTATGAAGCAAGAGGCACAATATTGCACTTCCTACACTGTCACGCCTGCGTGCTACTGCGGCCTCGCCCTTTGTAGGAATTCCTGGAGTCGTGAGTCATCCAGTTTAGGAGAACATCTTGTATCTTCAATGATTTGCCATCCAAATACATGCTTACTAACACAATATTGTGACCTTTTAAAGTACGTCGATCATCATCCCATCCTGCAATTCTTTTACAGAGCTCAAGACCGACCCTAAAGCTGTAAAACAAAATCACCACCGTGCTTTCAGGTATATGCAAGTCTTTTATCGTTTGTCATTAGACTCAACCATATAGACGTTTTGAGGCTTTCCAGCAGGCAGTAGTCTCTGAAACGTTATTAATACTGCAACATTCTAGGGACTCTGCCCCAGCCCCGTGGCCTTCGGGAGTCAACAGCCTGTTGTAAAGCCTTGGAATAGGAGAATCCCACTCTACCGGGGCTTTGAGGAGCTCCTACAAGACTGTTCTTTCTTAGGACCTAGTTCAAACCAATGCTCTAGCTCCTGATATGCACAGAGTTACTTACGGTCATGCGTTTTAAGGTCTTGTTCATAAATAAAATTATACCTTGTTTGTAGGTATATTCCAAATCAGATCTGTTTGGGATGGGCTTTTAGGAGTGTGGAGCAAGACTTGTGTGTTCATGAGTGTGGTACTATTGTACAAAGAGATGACGGGTCACAAATAAAGGGTTGGAACAGGAAAGGGGTCTAAAGTGGTGAAAGTATAGAGGAAAGAGGGTGGGTTAGGAGGGGAATTTGGGTTAGAGCCAACATGTGACACTACACAAAAGGTAGGGTCGCTGAGTAGGGCGCAAAGGCAAATTACCTTGAAAAGTAAGTGCTCACTTTTGAGCACACTGGCTTGCGCACAGTACAGGTGCCTGCTAAATTTGCGATTTCTTTCCTGGCTCTAAGTTACCCAGCTTTAAAACCGCATCAGGTTTTGAAGGAGATTTTATATTTGTCTAAATACCACACCTCTGATTTCACATCAGCCAGCACACCGTGTGAGCCTTTCTGCCACCACCTACCTGGGGTACTAGAAGGAAGAGAATAGATCACAGTGACATGGTGCAGAAGGTGTTTAGACCTCAACCGTTGGCCACCGTAGAGGAACGTGTCTCTTCTTCTTCCAGATTGAGCTCTGTTGGTTTGGCAGGGTCTTTCCTCGTAGGCTTGCCTTATCCCTTGTGTTGCACACTGAGGTCAGTCACCTTTAGCTCTGTTTCAGATGTGACTTAGGGAGGGTTTGACTAGAATAGGCAACTGGTGGATTGATGTATCTGCATCAAGATTTGGACATGGATTTAACTTTGTGAATGCTTATGCATCACTGGTCTGCATTTGCATGCAATTCTCCATTCTCTGGTAAGTCGAGTTCACTGACTACTATGGAGGTTGCTCGCATTACTTTTTCTAAAAGGTACTGGGATACCTTTTAGCCATTTCTTCAGCTTTTTGGAGGACATTTAACCATAAATTTAACAAAAAAGTGATGCTGTCAGAGTTGGTGCCTATTGAGTGAGACTATTCGTTTGATATCCCAATATGGGTGGGCGATATCTCTATCCTCTTGGCATACCAGTACAAGTGGAAGACCTATTCTGCAATCGAATACATTTTATACTGCAGCTGTGCCAACAAAAAATGGAAATATGTGTAACCAGGCACATGAAAACTGAAAACCCTGAAATAGTATCAAAGTATTTAACGATTCAGTGGTCTATGCATAGGCAATGCGTACCAGAAAATTACTGTACACCAGAATTACACTGTACAAAAAATATTTTTTATAATTTTATAATTTAAACATTTCTATTATTTTTTCAGGTTTTTTTTTTTACTTTGAATTCTGATAATAGTGAACAACAATTAATGCACCAATGATAAAATGGAATGAGATGTCAAAAATACCTACACATTGAATTAACCGGAGTACAGATGAATGAGGCCGCTAAAGAAAACAACAAAATCGAGAGTAAATGTAAGACACATATCAAGGGTCTGGCTAAGCAATTGTTTGCACCTAAACACACTTAGCTTAATATAACATGTAAAGTAGACACACAAATCATAGATTTCCTGCAACGAAATCTGAGTAGATCACGTTTGAAAATGTGCTAGATCGATGTAACAGTGTTATATTCTATGGTAGTCGCATTTATGTACCTTTTCATACGACCGACAAGGCACCAGAGCACATTAGTAGACTAAGAGCACACTACACGGCGAGGACGTGATTGGCTGTACACATCTTGAATTGTACTGTAGTCTGTGTGGGAAACATTACTGTTGTGCATGAATGAAAAGTGATATTAGGCATGTAGTGGAACATATGTCACAGAGAAAACACATGCATTTTACATTTATTCATTGGTTCCTCTACCTGAGTACGTGGATCTGTGTAGGTCTATGCAAAAGCTAGAAAGGAGCAGTCCATGGTCTGCACAAGAAAGAGGTCCCCCAGAGGGTGTTTCACCATCAGGTAGAACTCAGCCAGTAGCTAAATATTTTTTTCTGTCTGTCTGCAGTTGGCACTGCCTTTAGGTGGTCATGGTATATGTTTTTTATGAGTCCATGAGACAGGAGGATAGTGACATTCAGACCTGGAGTGTATGAAGCCCATCAACATTAGATAATCACAGTATCCAACCAGTAAAGCTAGGAGTGACACCCCAGGCAGGTACAGTAGGGACACATCCAGTGAAGGTTTTCTTTCGTGACTACTCATGAATGCTACAGAAGCAGCACAGAAGAGTGGTTATAGGCAGCCGGAATACATTTCTGGTGATCCACCAACACGCATGTTACACCAGGTCAGAGTAAATTACATACAGAGAGTGATCATGAGTGAAACGTGCTTCCCATTGAATCAAAGGGACACCATTCAGTGCCATAGCAAGCAAGTAGTCACATGAGATGGGCAGGTTTACTGTCTGCTCTTTAGAAGCTGCCAAACGCCCTAGGAGGGTGATCTGCTGACATGTGCTGCTAACAGGCAGCCAAAATGGTACAAAGTGGAATGAACAAATTTAGTTGGTCACAAATCATGCCCTAGATCCTTTCTGGGACTTGATTCCTATTCGGCTTTCCCGGAAGAGGATGTCAAGTTAATGGTGGAGGAGGAGAAAGTACAAATGTCACGTGGGCAAAATTTCACTCTCTGCATCTTGTCTGGTTTACTTTGTGAAGGGCAAGACACCAAGTGATAAATCCAATGGGTGGTGCAATATTTACTGATTTGCAGGTGTTCAACCCCATAAGATGTGTGCCTTCAGAATACCAGGTTCACACAGTAAGCTTCTGGAACAAATGCTGGTATTACCAAGTGCTTCAGTGAGCTTGGAGTAGGTAATCAGGATGCAGTAGAAAGAGGCTATTATACTGAAGCACTGATTACTTGAAGCTGAGGTAGGCGTCCTGTAAAGTCCATTCAAGAGATTCTTTCGTTTCAGAAAAGCCAGGTCTTTATTTCAGTCCTGAATTTGTTTGCTGGGAGTGAGTTCCATAGTTTGTGCAGTGTATTTTGTTCACCAATGCTCAAGTATGTGTGAAATGCTAGTCTAGTGCACAGTGCCCTTGCTCTTACTCACCACTTAACAGAAAGGTTGCTAGAAGACAGACCCTGCTCCTTCCTTCTGCAATGCACTGCTTCTGAAAGCCTGGTGGTCCCAGCGTCGACTAGTAGACTGAACCCTAAACTCATCCTCTGCTCATCTCATCTCAACCCCAACTCCTCCACTGCTACGTTTCCTGAAAGGGTACCTAATTGTATGAATGTATTCGGAAAGTGAATGTTCTCCTCTGCTCAGTGGATGACAGTTGCTCCCTGGAATGCTGTTTGCATGCCTTGTGGGCTATGGTAGTGAGATCTTGCCAGTAGTCTCTGAAGAATTCAGTGCCAGCCTTGCACAAATTATACAACATGAACAAGATGCAGTGATGTGCATCATCCACTCTGGACTGGAGAACACCGACTGCTTGGGCACCATCCGGGATGAGATCCAAGTGCTTTTCAAGTGACTTTTGGGGTCACTAATCGACGTGCCATTCAATGGCACCTGTCTCTTTAGAGACCGGGCAGACCTGGCCCTGGAGCAGTTAAAATAAAGCAGTGCCACAGCACACTCCCTTGGCTTTCCATGACCCTGCATAAATATCTCCACAGTTTTGCTTGGCACAAACTCAATGCCAAGGGCCACCTCCACAACAACAGACCCACTATTACTTTTGGGCATGGGCTGAGGATTCAGCTGAAAACATCCAGGCCCTTAGGGTCAAAGTACTGTTCAGTTCCCTCCCATCACTTCTCAAAACCACCTTAGCCTGCTCCTGGTGGCATATACTAGGCTCCTCTGTTGGGACCGAAAAGTCCCTCACATGGTGTTGGACATGCACCTCTGCCCTGAGTGTCTCAACTGTAATTATGTCTGGATTCTGAATGCTGACTTTTGTGGTCATGGATCAACACAGCCCATGTGTGTGCGCCATGACATGGGCCTTCTAGGATAGCAGTCTTTTTGGACCAGGAAGGTCTCCCAAAGTGCTACCTTCGTAGAGGTGAAAGTCTACTGCCTTTGCCAGGAGTTCAGCAGCACAAACATGGTGGTGGCAGTATACCGTGTAGTGATCAGTAGGAGTGAACAGGGCCTTTTTCGTGTGTCACAGGAGTGAGGACTTCATGCTGACATATTTAAATTTCCACTGCTGGGTGCTTAACTCGCCTTTGGCCTATTTTGGTTTGGTGTGTAGTGCTGATCAGTGCATGTGTATAATACATGTGCTGGGGGTATGTGTACCTGATAGTGGTACATTTAAGGGGTGATGCAGTGCTGTGCAGTTTGTATATATTATATGTGTGTGCTGGGTGTCTGTGCCTATGAATGGTACAATACATAAAGGATATAGTGTTGTGTAACGTGTGCTGCATGCATGTGCTAGTTGCATGTGTGCCTGTGAATGGAACAATACATGGAAGACCCTGGGTTCCAATTTGGGAGACCCAGGGCTGAATGGAGAACATGAGGAGAGGAGGTAGAGGAATCTCCCCAGACAGATTTGTGTATTGCTACATTCCTGTGAACTGGATAGGGCATAATGAAGAAAGAAAGATCCAGGCTCTTCATTAAACTGCAGAGGGTGTTATGTGGCTCAGAAAAGAGGTCACAGGGAAGGGGCCTGGGCACATCCCAGACAGGAGATGTAGCTAATAAGAGAATCATAAAGAGTAGGGCTGAGGCCCTAAGGTAACTTTTTGATACACATATCACAATGCCTGACATCCTGATGTAAACCTCTCGTCACTCGCAAGGCCTGTGTGGTGGGGATATCAGATTTGGAGTGACGTCTGCTGTGACAAATGGCTTCCTGGAGGGAGTGCAGGAAAAAGGAGAGGACACTTTAACAGGATACAGACCACCAACATCAACTTCACAGACTCAGAATCTAAATCGCATTTGGTGCCTGGAAATGGACTATAAGAAGGGGAGCTTGAATCCCCCAAAATTGTGAACTGTGAAGAAGCCAGTTGGGCTGTGTGAAGAGGATTTGCTCTGCAAGACTTCTGTCTGTGACGAGGACTAGAAGCCAAGGCTTGCTAGTCTCCCAGCTGAGTGAGGGGACATCAACCAGGGAATCCAAGACTACCTGCCTAATCACCATTGCCTGCCAAGACCAGTGTGTACTGTGAGGAAGAGGAAAGCATGAGAGGCAGCCAGCCCTGTAGGAGTTCCTGGTGATTGTATCCTCTTAGTGTGGTTTGAGTAGGCTGCTGTATGGACCGGGTTGTTGTCCACATGCAAAGAAAAGTCGATGACCCCTATATGCCAAAGTAGCGTGCCCATGAAGTGAGCCCTGACAGTTGGTGCACTGATTAGGTCATTGTTTGTGTGCAGGGACTAAGTCGACAACCCCCGAATGCCACTATACCAAGCCCATGTCCAAAGCTAAGTCGGCAAACCCGTATGCCAGGTAGGATCGCAGTTTAGATTGCTGCTGTGCCGACCGGTCTTCAGTGGTGGAAGAGATCTCTTTTCTCTCAGTCAGTGACACAGTGTGCCATGTGGTGGAACAGATCTCATCCTTTTCTCTCAGTCAATGACCCCATATGTCTGGTGGGGATGTTGTGGAGATTGCTGCTGTGCCAATTGGGTCATAGCCTGTGTGCAGAGGAGGAATGGCGACCCTGTATGCTGGTGGGGGGCGGGAGGTGGGGTGTTCACCAGGAAAAGACAAGGAGAATGGTCTGGTTTGCCGCTGTGGTGACCCGAGCAGTCCCAAACTGCGACTGAGGACTAGCACCAGGAGCATTGCTACTCACACACCTGTGGGGAGGATACCAAGATACTCACAAGCATTGGAGGACCACCAAGAACCCTCCAGCTGTGTGTGATGTAGAGCTGCGTGTGAAGAATTCATGGACACCCACCCGCAGAACTTCTCAGGCCACCTGTGAAAGACTTACAAGAGACATCGCTGCAGTTTTAGCACTCGCGATGGGGCATCCCGAGTCTCCGGTTGCTCTGAGCTTTCTGGTGTGGGTGAGATTGATTTGTGGGCTTTCCTTTCCAGGGATACTCTGGGATGCCTTCAAGGTGGTGATCGGGGGGGGTGTCTGGCTAAGCAACATGGGGTTTTCCGTGCACTGCGCCATGAGCTGGTGGACTTGGAGTCCCAGTTGTCTGCCCTGGAACTGTGAGAGCATGGAGGCCACCCTCCTGGGAGAGGCAAGAGATAAGTTACCATAGTATGAGGCAGCAGTGCAGCGTGAAGTTTCTTTTCTGGGAAGAGAGGTGACAGCGCAGCATTATGGGGAGGGGGAGAGAGCTGGGAAGACGCTCGCTGCACTATTATGGAAACCCTGGGGGGGGATTACATCGTAGAATTAAAGGATGCGGAGGGAAATCGGGGCGCTGGTACTGCGGAAGTGCAGAGAATCATGAAAGATTTTTATGCCCCGCTGCACTCCACGGCGGAGGACGCGGATCCTCCATTGTACACCAAACATTTTAAAACCATCAGCCTTCAATGGCTGGAAGTCAAACTTCCTAGACTCCCCGTTTTCGGGGGAAGACATAATTCGGGAGGTGCCTAATGAAAAGGCCCTGGGCCTGTACGGCCTCACGGCGGCCTTTTACAAAGAATATGCCGAACTATTAGCACCCCAGTTGCTAGAAATGTATGCACGAATCCACGGAGAGCGGAACACTTCCCTCCTTGCTTTGCGAGGCTCTCATAGTTACTGTCTGAGAAGGATCCTTGCTTGTGTGATTCATACAGACCGCTGTCCCTTATAAATGTGGATAATAAGATTTTAGCGAAGATGATAGCATCCATACTGCAGCTGTTACTATTAACCATAGTGCTCCCGGATCAATCCGGCTTTGTGCCGGGTCGCTCATCCTCATATAACCTGCACACTTTTTTCGTGACAACCCGCATGGTAGTCCAGAAGAGCCGCGCTGTGGCTATTTTCATGGATGTCACAAAGGCATTTGACTCCCTTGCCTGGCCATACTTGTTTGCCCTGCTCATGAGGCTGGGGCTGAGCCTTAGATTCATCCACTTAATCCAACTACTATATAGCAACCCAACAGCCAGATTGAGAATTAATGGCTGCATCACTAAACCCTTCCGGGTCTCGAGGGGCACAAGGCAAGGATGCCCCCTCTCGCCGCTGTTGTTCCCAGTGCAGTGGAACCACTGGCAGCACGACTGAGGCAGCACCACAACCATTGAGTGCTGGCATTTTGGCAACGCCCAGGCTCCAATTAATCCAACTACTGTATACCAACCCAACAGCCAGATTGAGAATTAATGGCTGCATCACTAAACCCTTCCGGGTCTCAAGGGGCACAAGGTAAGGATGCCCCCTCTCGCCGCTGTTGTTCCCGGTGCAGTGGAGCCACTGGCAGCACAACTCAGGCAGCACCACAACCATCGAGTGCTGGCATTCTGGCAACGCCCATTCTCGATGTATGCTAACGATGTCACCCTATATGTGCGGGACCCTGAGATCAATCTAGACCCCATTATAGAAGAATTCCCTTGATGTGGCCATCTTTCGGGCATCTTGATCAACTGGGCCAAGTCCGTAATCTTCCAGTTGACAGACATCACTACCCACACTGATTGGAATACCCTTTGCTCTGGGGGACGGAACTGATCCATTATTTAGGGATTTGGCTGAGCAGGGATGTTGATGAAATCTGGACCGAAAATTACGGCAGGGCAATCGTGTCGCTGGAGGCTGAGGGCATAGCCTGGTGTGCCCTCCTTCTCTCGCTGACTGGCAGAATTGCGATTGCCAAGATGGTTGTACTGCCCAAGTTCTTGTACCTTTTCATCAATATTCCAATTGCACTCACGGCCAGCTTTGCTTGCTACTAATTTCGTTGGCCTTGGCGGGTAAGCAGCCCAGGATTGCATGAGAGGTGTTGACTCAACCCTTTGAGCGGGGTGGGGTGGCGGCCACAGATCTAGAGCTGTATTATAATTGTGCCCAGACACTTTTTGCGCACTTCTGGATCCACCCCTTTCGATACTTGCCACACACAGCCCCGGAACAGTATTCCATATGTCTGCGTAGGCTCTAAAGGTATACCACTCCCCAGGGCTGATGCATGTGGGCATTGATGCAGTGGCATGCACTGCCTTAGCCTGTAAGGCTCTAGTCAGGCGCATGGGCGCCCTCATGTTATACACGCCATCAAGGCCTATTTTTGATCATCCAAGACTACAGTTGGAGGGGGTGACGGGGCCCGTACGCGCTCTGCGACATGCAGTTATCTACTATGGGTCCATTGTATCTGGACTGGCAGTTTATCTCGCAGGAGGCTTTGCTTTGTGATCCCCACTGCACCGGCCTGCTGTGCATGGCAGCCTTCCAGGTCAGAGAGGCGGTACGTGCATGGAGCCCAGAACTCACTGCCTCGCCACAGATCTTTCAGGCACTTGAACTGGTCTACTCGGCCAAACATTACACAGGTGTGTTATGTGTTTGTACACAATCATGCAGAAATCCACCCCCTCCACGAGTTCCAGGGCCCGGTTACAATGGGAATCGGCCCTAGATATACCCCTCCCAGATGACGTCTGGCAGTACTGCTGTGCACCTATATGCATGATTTATCGCCCAATTACCAGCTGCGGTAAATACATTTCAAATTCCTAAACCATATATATTTGCCCTGCTGAGACTATGGCACATGGCACTGAGAACAGACACAATCTGCCCTAGGTGCTTGCTGCCGGACGCAGACTTCATGCATTCAGCTTGGGGATGCAGTAGGGTACAGGCTTTCTAGCAGGAGGTGTTGGGAGCGGTCAAAGTGGTGACCGGATTGGCAATTCCACGCACCCCCTTAGTATCGCTGCTGGGGAACGTAAAGGAAATACTTGCAGCATCAAGAAAGCTAGTAGCCCTGCTGCTTATATTGGTGAAGTGTAGAGTGGCGGTTTGCTGGGGGAAGGATCGTGCACCACACAAGTCTGACTGGCTGAGAGATGCTGCGTATTGTCAGAAACACTTAGCAGCCTACAGGGACCTGTTGACGGCCTCCTCTCGGGAGGTAGATGTTTGGGCCCCCTTACAGACATACCTCATGAGTCAGGTTAAGGAGGTGCATCCGTGCAGCGTGGTGCTCAGGTGGGCTGCATCACCCTGTAAGATTCCCCCTGTGGAATCAGCTGCAAGGATATTTATACATTCTGGTTGAGTTAGTGGAGTGCATAGACCCCCTCCTCCTTTTCCCTGTCACCTACCCCCTTTTCCCCGCCAGGTGGCTTCTCATGGTAAATAGCTAATTAGCCACTGCGTACAGCCCTCTTTACTGTAAATGTGAAACTGTGCTCACTGAAAAGAGTAAATGGGATTGTTAAGGTGTCTCGCTGAGGACTGTCCTCAAGCTGCAACTGGCTTGCAGCGGCTAACCAAAGTGTCTACTGTATCATTGCTGTCTGGTCAGTTGTTGTTATTCAGTTGCAAACATTTAATAAATAAAACAAGTGAGGAAGCCCTATGGCACTTGCATGCTAAATAGCACCTTGGGGTTGGAAAATGTTTGACTTCCATAAAGAGTGGGAGTGGGACTCCTGAGGTTCGGACTACTAGTGGGGCTTAACCTGAATGCTGCATATAGTGAATGGGAATAAACTCTACCACTAGTGAGAGGGGAGTGGAAGTCAGGGAACCACCTATGAAACACTAGAGCTCTGAGCTCAGGAGACTGTGTGCATTGTTTGCGTTTGTATAAATACCCCTTTTTTCATAAAAAGCAAGTGTAGGAAGTTGGCTCTGTATGTACTATTTCGAAGTAAGAAATAGCATGCACAGAGTCCAAGGGTTCTCCTTAGAGGTAAGATAGTGGCAAAAAGAGATAATTCTAATGCTCTGTTTGGTGATAGTGTGGTCGAGCAGTAGGCTTATCAAAGGGTAGTGTTAAGCATTTGTTGTACACACACAGGCAATAAATGAGGAACACACACTCAAAGACAATTCCAGGCCAATAGGTTTGTATATAGAAAAATATATTTTCTTAGTTTATTTTAAGAACCACAGGTTCAAGATTTAAAATCAATACTTCAAATGAAAGGTACTTCACTTAGGTATCATAGGAACTTTGAATCAGCAAAATAGCTTGTACAGTTTTGGCAAAAATGGTAATAAGCTATTTTGAAACTAGACAGTGCAAATTTCAACAGTTCCTAGGGGAGGTAAGTATTTGTTAGTTTTGCAGGTAAATAAACCACCTACAGGGTTCAAAGTTTGGGTCCAAGGTATCCCACCGTTGGGGGTTCAGGGCAACCCCAAAGTTACCACACCAGCAGCTCAGGGCCGGTCAGGTGCAGAGGTCAAAGTGGTGCCCAAAACGCATAGGCTTCAATGGAGAAGGGGGTGCCCCGGTTCCAGTCTGCCAGCAGGTAAGTACCCGTGACTTCGGAGGGCAGACCAGGGGGGTTTTGTAGGGCACCGGGGGGGGGACACAAGTCAGCACAAAAAGTACACCCTCAGTGGCACGGGGGCGGCCGGGTGCAGAGTGCAAACAGGCGTTGGGTTTGCAATAGGTTTCAATGGGAGACCCAGGGGTCTCTTCAGCAAAGCAAGCAGGCGGGGGGGCTCCTCGGGGTAGCCACCACCTGGGCAAGGGAGAGGGACACCTGGGGGTCGCTTCTGCACTGGAGGTCGGATCCTTCGGGTCCTGGGGGCTGCGGGTGCAGTGTCCTTACCAGGCGTCGGGTTCTTGGAAGCAGGCAGTCGCGGTCAGGGGGAGCCTCTGGATTCCCTCTGCAGGCGTCGCTGGGGCTCAGGGGGGTCAACTCTGGCTACTCACAGGGTCGCAGTCGGCAGGGAGTCCTCCCTGTAGTGTTGTTTCTCCGCAGGTCGAGCCGGGGGCGTCGGGTGCAGAGTGGAAAGTCTCACGCTTCCGGCGGGAAACGTGAAGCCCTTTTAAAGTTGTTTCTTTGTTGCAAGTTTTGGTCTTTGTGGAACAGGCCCGCTGTCCTCTGGAGTTCTTGGTCCTTTTAGATGCAGGGTAGTCCTCTGAGGCTTCAGAGGTCGCTGGACCCTGGGGGACGCGTCGCTGTTGCAGTTTTTCTTGAAGTGGGGAGACAGGCCGGTAGGGCTGGGGCAAAAGCAGTTGGTGTCTCCGTCTTTTCTGCAGGGCTTTCAGGTCAGCAGTCCTTCTTTGTCTTCAGGTTGCAGGAATCTCGTTTCCTAGGTTCTGGGGTGCCCCTTAATACTGAATTTAGGGGTGTGTTTAGGTCTGGGAGGGCAGTAGCCAATGGCTACTGTCCTTGAGGGTGGCTACACCCTCTTTGTGCCTCCTCCCTGAGGGGAGGGGGGCACATCCCTATTCCTATTGGGGGAATCCTCCAAAATCAAGATGGAGGATTTCTAAAGGCAGGGGTCACATCAGCTCAGGACACCTTAGGGGCTGTCCTGACTGGTGGATGACTCCTCCTTGTTTTTCTCATTATCTCTCCTGGACTTGCCGCCAAAAGTGGGGGCTGTGTCCAGGGGGCGGGCATCTCCACTAGCTGGAGTTCCCTGGGCATTGTAACACGAAGCCTGAGCCTTTGAGGCTCACTGCTAGGTGTTACAGTTCCTGCAAGGGGGAGGTGTGAAGCACCTCCACCCAGAGCAGGCTTTGTTTCTGTCCTCAGAGAGCACAAAGGCCCTCACCACATGGGGTCAGAAACTCGTCTCTCAGCAGCAGGCTGGCACAGACCAGTCAGTCCTGCACTTAACAATTGCTTAAAATACAGGGGGCATCTCTAAGATGCCCTCTGTGTGCATTTTTTAATAAATCTAACAATGGCATCAGGGTGGGTTTATTATTCTGAGAAGTTTGATACCAAACTTCCCAGTATTCAGTGTAGCCATTATGGAGCTGTGGAGTTCGTTTTTGACAGACTCCCAGACCATATACTCTTAAGGCCACCCTGTACTTACAATGTCTAAGGTTTTGCTTGGACACTATAGGGGCATAGTGCTAATGCACCTATGCCCTCACCTGTGGTATAGTGCACCCTGCCTTAGGACTGTAAGGCCTGCTAGAGGGGTGACTTACCTATGCCACAGGCAGTGTGAGGTTGGCATGGCACCCTGAGGGGAGTGCCATGTCGACTTAGTCATTTTCTCCCCACCAGCACACACAAGCTGGCAAGCAGTGTGTCTGTGCTGAGTGATGGGTCCCTAGGGTGGCATAAGACATGCTGCAGCCCTTAGAGACCTTCCCTGGCATCAGGGCTCTTGGTACCAGGGGTACCAGTTACAAGGGACTTACCTGGGTGCCAGGGTTGTGCCAATTGTGGAGACAATGGTACATTTTAGGTGAAAGAACACTGGTACTGGGGCCTGGTTAGCAGGGTCCCAGCACTCTTCTCAGTCAAGTCAGCATCAGTATCAGGCAAAAAGTGGGGGGTAACTGCAACAGGGAGCCATTTCCTTACATTGGTCTACTGAGAGTCCTCTCTCATTTCAGCAGAAAAGATGTCAAGTCTCGGCAACAGCATGCATTGGCAATTTTCTGGCTGGAGCTCCCCCTCTAACATATAGGGGTCAGTGGGATGTTTTACTAAAAAAATGCTGGCGTTCTAAGAAAACTGCCCTTATGAAAGACCACATATGTGTCCCGTGAAGTGGTAAAGATTGTGGTGTTCCACTTTTTACTGACAATAATGTTGGGTACAGCCTTTAGCAGAGAATGGGAATATCAGACTAAAAAGAAAAAAAACAGTTTCAGGGCTAAAAGCGTATGAGATAATAGAAATAAAACATCACCGCGGAATGAACTTCTGCTCAGAAAATATAATGAATAAAAAAGAATTGTCACTAAGGGCACAAGCTGCAGGCTTATGGCTAAAATAATATGCCCATAATAAGCTGCTCACATAACCTCACGGCATACTGTCATACCAAAATACTGATGGCCAATCACAGAAGAGACCTTTGCATACTTAGTGGGCAGACAGGTTGGGAAAATGTTGAGAAAAAAAATCAAGTTTTTTTTTACCAAATCATATTGGCACCATTCAGAAGGCCACAGCCAGGTACACTAATCTGCCTCCAAGATGGCTCTGAAACCCAAACTCCCTACAGCATCAGTGAACGAGCCCAAGGCCTGACTTGATGCATTAGGAGCAGGCCATACCCCACTGCCGTTAACGCTGTCCAGAAAAGAACAAATGCTCAAGTCCTGCCTAATCTGCACAGAAAGACGCATTCTGCGATCTTTTTTCCAGAAATATGACATGGCTTGTGAAATTGATCTTGAAAAGGGGTAACCCACAGGAATGTGAAACTGACCTTGCCTGTCAGTACCTAGAGCTGCTATAATGTAACCTCCATGAAAGCCACTTTCCAGATGGCACATGGCAAGCTCTCTTCAGGCGTCAGTCTCAATACTCAGAAAAGCTCAAGTGTAATGGGGCCAATCGTCTTGTCACCCACCAGTGGTACCCTCAGTCTCAACAACAGATCATTGAAAACTGTCATTGACTCACCGCATTGCGTGGAGTGTGGCAGACCAAGGAACACAAATGTCTCCATGTCATGAATTACTCGGTTTGTTCTAGCCCTATTTGTGACCATCCATTCAAGGAAGGTACCTAACCTTTTAAAATGCATGCAGGACACGGACCAACCCATGGGCATGCAGTTATCAAAGAAAACCGAACAGTCAAATTGGAACACAGTAGATGAAAGTTGTCGGGATGAGTGGGCAAGAGTTGGAAAGCTAACGCTACATCTTCTTCTGCTAAGAGGTCCCCTCTCCCCAGAGATCTGAGCATGACCAAGGCGTGCTCAACGGAATCATACTTGACTGAGCAGAAGGGGAGGGATCATTGCCGACATTCACTGACTACTCTTTTGGTGCAGAAATGTTTTTAATTAAGCTGAACTGCTACGTTCTCTCGTATTCACAACTCCCAGTGGAATGTGCCGGCCGCCCTGCCTAATTGTCTCTCCTTTTCAGGTTTCCTCCCAGCTACCTCTTTTAACCAAAAGAGAAATCGGATTCTTATGTGTTGCCCGCTCTACCCTTTAAGCTGTGATTCTGAAACCACTGTGAAACCAAATTAAGGAAAAGGATCATAGCCCGTAGGTCAACCGGACAGAGGGGCCTCCCCAAACAGAGGTGCCTGTGCCTTACTTCTGAGCGCGTTGTCTTTTTAAGATGCTTCAATTCAGGGTGGCCAGTGCGCCAGCAGAAAGAACGATTATGTTTGTATTTCCATGTGTCTACAATAAGAAACCTTGCTGGGTGGCTGCAGGCTGACAGTAGCAAACCCTGCTGGGTGGCTGCAGGATGACAATAGGAAACCCTGGTGGGTGGCTGCAGGCTGGGTGGCTGCAGGCTGACAATAGGAAACCCTGCTGGGTGACTGCAGGCTGTCAATAGGAAACCCTGCTGGGTGGCTGCAGGCTGACAATAGGTAACCCTGCTGGGGGGCTGCAGGCTGGGTGGCTGAAGGCTGACAATAGGAAACCGAGCTGGGTGGCTGCAGGCTGACAATAGGAAACCCTGCTGGGTGGCTGCGGGCTGACAGTAGGTAACCCTGCTGGGTGGCTGCAGGCTGACAAAAGGAAACCCTGCTGGGTGGCTGCAGGCTGACAGTAGGAAACCCAGCTGGGTGGCTGCAGGCTGACAATAGGAAACCCTGCTGGGTGGCTGCGGGCTGACAGTAGGAAACCCAGCTGGGTGGCTGCAGGCTGACAATAGGAAACCCAGCTGGGTGGCTGCGGGCTGACAGTAGGAAACCCAGCTGGGTGGCTGCAGGCTGACAATAGGAAACCCAGCTGGGTGGCTGCAGGCTGACAGTAGGTAACCCTGCTGGGTGGCTGCAGGCTGACTATAGGAAACCCTGCTGGGTGGCTGCAGGCTGACAGTAGGTAACCCTGCTGGGTGGCTGCAGGATGACAATAGGAAACCCTGCTGGTTGGCTGCAGGCTGACAGTAAGAAACCCTGCTGGGTGGCTGCAGGCTGACAATAGGAAACCCTGCTGGGTGGCTGCAGGCTGACAGTAGGTTACCCTGCTGGGTGGCTGCAGACTGACAATAGGAAACCCTGCTGGGTGGCTGCGGGCTGACAGTAAGAAACCCTGCTGGGTGGCTGCAGACTGACAATAGGAAACCCTGCTGGGTGGCTGCAGGCTGACAATAGGAAACCCTGCTGGGTGGCTGCAGGCTGACAGTAGGTAACCCTGCTGGGTGGCTGCAGGCTGACAGTAGGAAACCGTGCTGGGTGGCTGCAGGCTGACAATAGGAAACCCTGCTGGGTGGCTGCAGGCTGGGTGGCTGCAGGCTGACAATAGGAAACCCTGCTGGGTGGCTGCAGGCTGACAGTAAGAAACCCTGCTGGGTGGCTGCAGACTGACAATAGGAAACCCTGGTGGGTGGCTGCAGGCTGACAATAGGAAACCCTGCTGGGTGGCTGCAGGCTGACAGTAGGTAACCCTGCTGGGTGGCTGCAGGCTGACAATAGGAAACCCTGCTGGGTGGCTGCAGGCTGGGTGGCTGCAGGCTGACAATAGGAAACCCTGCTGGGTGGCTGCAGGCTGACAGTAGCTAACCCTGCTGGGTGGCTGCAGGCTGTCAATAGGAAACCCAGCTGGGTGGCTGCAGGCTGACAATAGGAAACCCTGCTGGGTGGCTTCAGGCTGGGTGGCTGCAGGCTGACAGTAGGTAACCCTGCTGGGTGGCTGCAGGCTGACAGTAGCTAACCCTGCTGGGTGGCTGCAGGCTGTCAATAGGAAACCCAGCTGGGTGGCTGCAGGCTGACAATAGGAAACCCTGCTGGGTGGCTGCAGGCTGACAGTAGGTAACCCTGCTAGGTGGCTGCAGGCTGACAGTAGGTAACCCTGCTGGGTGGCTGCAGGCTGGGTGGCTGCAGGCTGACAATAGGAAACCCTGCTGGGTGGCTGCAGGATGACAATAGGAAACCCTGCTGGGTGGCTGCAGGCTGACTATAGGAAACCCTGCTGGGTGGCTGCAGGATGACAATAGGAAACCCTGGTGGGTGGCTGCAGGATGACAATAGGAAACCCTGCTGGGTGGCTGCGGGCTGACAGTAGGTAACCCTGCTGGGTGGCTGCAGGCTGACAATAGGAAACCCTGCTGGGTGGCTGCAGGCTGACAATAGGAAACCCTGCTGGTTGGCTGCAGGCTGACAGTAAGAAACCCTGCTGGGTGGCTGCAGGCTGACAGTAGGTAACCCTGCTGGGTGGCTGCAGGCTGGGTGGCTGCAGTCTGACAATAGGAAACCGAGCTGGGTGGCTGCAGGCTGACAATAGGAAACCCTGCTGGGTGGCTGCAGACTGACAATAGGAAACCGTGCTGGGTGACTGCAGGCTGTCAATAGGAAACCCTGCTGGGTGGCTGCAGGCTGACAGTAGGAAACCCTGCTGGGTGGCTGCAGGCTGACAGTAGGTAACCCTGCTGGGTGGCTGCAGGCTGAGTGGCTGCAGTCTGACAATGGGAAACCGAGCTGGGTGGCTGCAGGCTGACAATAGGAAACCCTGCTGGGTGGCTGCGGGCTGACAGTAGGTAACCCTGCTGGGTGGCTGCAGGCTGACAATAGGAAACCCTGCTGGTTGGCTGCAGGCTGACAATAGGAAACCCTGCTGGGTGGCTGCAGGCTGGGTGGCTGCAGTCTGACATTAGGAAACCTTGCTGGGTGGCTGCAGGCTGACAATAGGAAACCCAGCTGGGTGGCTGCAGGCTGACAGTAGGAAACCCTGCTGGGTGGCTGCGGGCTGACAGTAGGTAACCCTGCTGGGTGGCTGCAGGCTGACAAAAGGAAACCCTGCTGGGTGGCTGCAGGCTGACAGTAGGAAACCCTGCTGGGTGGCTGCGGGCTGACAGTAGGTAACCCTGCTGGGTGGCTGCAGGCTGGGTGGCTGCAGTCTGACAATAGGAAACCTTGCTGGGTGGCTGCAGGATGACAATAGGAAACCCTGCTGGGTGGCTGCAGGTTGACAATAGAGGGTGGCTGCAGGCTGACAATAGGAAACCCTGCTGGGTGGCTGCAGGATAGGTAACCCTGCTGGGTGGCTGCAGACTGACAATAGGTAACCCTGCTGGGTGGCTGCAGGCTGACAATAGGAAACCCTGCTGGGTGGCTGCAGACTGACAATAGGTAACCCTGCTGGGTGGCTGCAGGCTGACAGTAGAAAACCCTGCTGGGTGGCTGCAGGCTGACAATAGGAACCCCTGGTGGGTGGCTGCAGGCTGACAATAAGAAACCCTGCTGTTTGGCTTCAGGCTGACAATAGGAAACCCTGTTGGGTGACTGCAGTATAGGTAACCCTGCTGGGTGGCTGCAGGCTGACAATAAGAAACCCTGCTGGTTCGCTGCAGGCTGACAATAGGAAACCCTGGTGGGTGACTGGCAGCTGACAATAGGAAACCCTGCTGGGTGACTGCAGTATAGGTAACCCTGCTGGGTGGCTGCAGGCTAACAGTAGGAAACCCTGCTGGGTGGCTGCAGGCTTACAATAGGAAACTCTGGTAGGTGGCTGCAGGCTGACAATAGGACACCATGCTGGGTGGCTGCAGGCTGACAATAAGAAGCTCTGCTGGGTGGCTTCAGGCTGATGATAGGAAATCCTGCTGGGTGACTGCAGGCTGACAATAGGAAACCCTGATGGGTGGCTGCAGGCTGACAATAGGAAACCCCACTGGGTGGCTGCAGGCTGACAATAGGAAATCCTGCTGGGTGACTGCAGGCTTTCTTATTGTATGCCCGGCAGGCCCCTTGTGTATCCCTGGCTAACTGGGTTGATCAAAAGGACTGGCTTCCCCCACTTTTCTCTTACTTCAACATCATGCACCCCACTCTGGTATTGAAATCAGTTTGATCCCAAACCATATTAGGGTTAAAAGCCTTTTACCAGTGGATGGCACAGTCGTGTTCCTTCCAACAACTCTCCTTTAATTCTTCCTGAGAACTAACATTTCCACTCTGATAGTAAGACATTTGGGACCCCAAGATAGCCAAGTTTCTAGCATAATAAACTGGTAAATGGTGAAGCCCTATATCCAGTTGGTCAATACCTCGACCTTTGGTTTCGCTCTGCTTGTGAAAACATTGTTTAGACAAAGACTTTTGGGGACGGGGTTGACAAAATGGCACCATCATCTTCAGTCCACACATTTAAGGTATTTGCTGTGTAATCCTGTTGCCTTTTTCCGCCATCTCCAAAGGGAATGGCATCAGCAGCCATTATCGTGTGCTCCCACTGCTGCTACTAGGCCTCTCCTGAAGGTAGCACCACCTACGGCTCTTGCGCTGTCAGCACAAGTCTGACTCCCCTGAACACAGGGCACAAGTCCTAAAAAAGAAGTGGGGGACTAAAGCAGTGTACAGTTGGCATCATAGCACGTGAGATCACATTGTGTGACATCACAGCGTTTGACATGTTGCGTGGCTTCGCTGGAAGTGGCATCACAACCCATGATCTCACAGGAAGTGATATTACAAGAACTGACACTAGATGTTAAGGACTCACACATAAGTTTAGCAGGTCTATCATGAGTACATCTGAGCGCATTACAATGTTTAAGAATCTAGATTTTTTTGTCTGGGTTGTGCCAAAAAAATTGACACAACCCGATTCCAAATCTGGGCCCCAAGACCCTGCCTCAAAGATATTTAAAACAAGGAGAAACGTGGCAGTAAATCTGTTTTGCTTGATTGGTTGCAAAGTCTGCATTTAAAAATATCTTATGGGGTTAAGGCGCGAGCTTCAGAGATCTTTGTGTGGCAAATAAATCGGTATTGAGTGATAATAATTGTAGGATACCACTGGAGGTTAACGTATTTGCTGAAGAGAGCTGAGTTTTGTCTCGTCCCAGTTTTGAATCAGAGGATAAAGCATATTATGTAACACGCAGATGACAGATTTTTATTTTATGTAAATGGCTCAGTAGGTTACTGATTTTAATACAGAGATCCCTTTGTTACTTGCAGTTTGTGAATTGTAATCCTTCTAATATAGCACAGTGAGCTATGAAGGACGTGGTTCATAGCCTTGCATCCCTCATGGAACACATCCTGCATGTTGATTTACACACATATGATTTATTCTCAGTGTATAATGTGTACTTGTGATCAGTGCTTGAAATGGAAAAATAGAAGAGCGGGTACTCTGTGCCGGTGAAGTGCCGGTACTCTCCAATTAAAAGACTGGAGTATTTCTTGAGAAGTGCAGGTACTCTGCGTCTCAAAATAAAAAAGTGTTGGTACTCAGTACCGGTCAGTACCGGCCCATTTAAAGCACTCCTTGTGATGTGAAGCGTTTTGACGATGTGAAGCTGCATTGGGATGAGTAGCACTATAGCCCTTTAAAAGCAATAACACAAGTAGTAGTATTTAAATTGTTGTTTGTGTAAATACTAGAACAGACGAACACATGGCATTCTTACGGTGCATGCATGTCTCTTGTATACAGGGACTGAATGAAGCTAAAATCCTGCCTCTCTTAAGCACCTGTGAAGTGATCACAAACTGCGTGCCTCCATTGCATTTTGGGGTGAGCTCCTGATAGCTCCCAGCCCGGAAACCCCAACAAAAGGAGGACTTGATGGCCCCTTAACTTGGGCCTTTGTTGTGGGCCCCGCTGATATCTGAAAAGCCCCCTCCCGAAATCAGACAACATGCGGGCGCTGCCGAAGGTGTCCTTGTGTCTGACACTTTCACCAGGACAAGGTCAGCAGATTTCTGTGGTCCAACCTCTTGGCAGGGTAGATTGCGCCCACCCTGTGAAAAGAGCGGGCAGACGCCCTCTACCCGCGTGTACCCCGACTTCTGCTCTGTCTGTACATCTTGAGATTTCAGTGGGGGTGTGGTACTCCTCCCAGGCATGCAGGAACTGGTTCCTTAATGTATTAAGTATTGGTCGCCTGAAGTCCACTTTCAAGGTGAATTTCAGTGTATCTTACAGTTCACACGCCATCTCCTTCGATGTGTGTAATGGTTTAAATGATTAACTAATTGAAATTAGGATACGCTGTTTCCCGGCAGAACGGTGTCTCTGAAAGACCACTGGGGCTGGGGTAGGGTCAGTCTCCTGTACAGTGATCAAGGCTGTGCACTTGTTCCAGACCCCCCGGGCCTGGAGCAGGTATCTACCTGCTGTGACAGCCGCTTTCGCAAACTCCTGTCTGCATAGGTGTTCTGTTTCCAGTTTGGTTCACCGACAAGAAATGCACCTGTCTTAAGCTAGACGCGTGGACTTCTGGAAATAATGTCCCTTTTAGGCTGCAGGTAAAATGATTAAAACATAGAATAGCGGACTGTATTTGGGGCAAGTGTGCTTTAATGCCCTAGAAGTGAGAATTTTAATTCCAGGCCTGACTTTGCCTGTGCTGCACAGGGGCATTCCACCAACGGTGGCTTCTAAATTAGGGAGGCTGGCTCAGCAGGTGCCTCAGTTAATTATATCACTCATATTCTGTAACTTCTGAAATATAGCAATGATGTAAGCCTCTTGACTCATTCAGTTACCAGGACACTGGCAAATCAAAAAGAGAAGGCTTCCTGATTGGTTAATTGCAGGAGGGCCACCAGCCAGTGAGATTGCCAGTGAAGTGATGATGTTAGTTGATGAATTCATGCTCTGCTCTCTGTAACTGTAGAAAGGGTAAATTGTAAATTCTGCTGCAAGACCTGCTTTATAAATATTCCCATTGTAAGCCTGAAGCTATGGCACAAACAGCTTGTGCGACCTTCAGAGGGTGTGACCTTCTTTGGTTAAAAGTGTGAATCTGTCATTGAGGAGTCAGGCCAGAGTACACATTGTGCTTCTTAATTTAGAAGTTGTTACACTTTGATTAGAAATATTCTTGTACAGGTGAACCAAGAATTGAAAAATAAGAAATGTGTGTCACCTAGCTTGCGATGCTGGTTGGTGAGACCAAGGTCACGGCTCTCGTCCCTCAGCGAGCATCAGTTCGCTTTTAAGTTTGTTACATAATGTTTAGCCACTAATTCAGTACTAATCTCAGCTGCTGAGGGGGGAGGAGGCCCCGAGAAGGTCTAAAGCACTACGTTTGAATATTGCAAATATAGCACACTGGTCACAGTCCCTCGCCCAGAGTTAATGCAATTGCGTAATTTCGTTAAACGTTGTAGTTCAACCAGTGATACGATGGAGATGGATTCCCCTATACAGTATCAAATATACAGAATGTGAAATGTGTATTATGAGCTAATATCATCATCTCTGGACTCTAATGAATTTACAAATAACTCAGTAATTCGCTTTATAGTTTACACTGTTACTACACCGCATAATTTTATTTACATGATAATGTTACGCAGCCGTTATATATTACGAAGCAAAACTGTAATCACCTTAAAAAGAACGGCCCATGATTACTTTTACTATCACTAACATGCTCTGTCATCAGAACATCATGTGTTTGAGAAAACATGACTAGTTGCCTGTTATAACTTGCTAAAAGCGGCAAGTAACCACTGCTTAATTTGGTGGAGGTGGTGTGTTGACATTATTAAAAGAAATCCTTCACAAGGTTTTGGGTCCTTTGCAGTGAGTGTCTCACACCTACATGAGTACATCTTCTGTAGGGTTTAATCTGGGCGAACATAGAGTAGAAAAAAGCAAGGAAGGTGCAAATCTTGGAAATAAATGCAACATGCAAACATGCTCATTTAATGAATGAAACGATCCTGGTAGTAGACAAACATTCTGGAACCCAGATTCCTAAATGTATTGTAGGATGCGTCCCTTTCTTGCCACATTTAGACATTGTTTTAAAAGTTAACTCACAGGAACTACATCATCGCTGTGACGTCAGTATTTCCTCCCAGCGAATGACAGGAGACTGCTACATTATACGTAGCGGCCTCTAGGTGTTTTGGAGAAGTTTCGAAAACACTTGTAATTGTGTTATGCTGTTTGTCATTTTAAACTGAATTCAGTAAGGACATTATAATAGCTAGTGTTTATAGACCACTTCTGATAACGTCTCGGCTTCTAAGCGCTGTAAGTAACAAACTTGGTTTGCTGGTAGTTTAGAGCCTGTACATGTTCACCTGTCACATACTCTCTGTTTCTTTGTGTTTCTTCTCTATCTTTACTTCCTCCGTCCATTCCTCCACTTCTCTTCGCCTCACTCTGTCATAGTCTCATTCCCCCCCAGACCAGATGCTTCAAAGGTTCGATTGAACTGTCTGCCTCAAAAGGCTGGTTTGATTTTTCGCTTACCTGAGAAATCCTTAATCCGTCTTCAATAAAACCTAGTGTTTCTAATCATAAATAAATACACAAAGAAGTTCAATTTAGTTGACACTGAACTTCCTAAAAACAGAAATAGGCGAACAGTTGCAACACAAATATAAAAGTACAGACGCAAATGATCTTTTAAGAAAAGGCGTAAAAAATAATACTATTGCTAATTCAAGGAAACGCAAATGTCAGAGAGGTTCCCAAATACACAAGTTAAAAGATCATGCATAGCAAGTACACATTAAAAAAGAATAGGCACAGACTGCCAAAATCAACTTCCCTATCCCAGAAAAACACATTCTCCAAGATAATCTTGAGATAAATTGGCCATCAAATCTGACTGTCTGGACCGGACTACTCTGAGAAGGACACGCTTTAGTTGTCCTATCATCACATTCTCTTTCTGGGGAGGAGACAAAAGGCGATATTATATCACTTTATGTGCCCGCGAGCCACCCACTGACGCTCCTACAGTGGCATAATATGGAGATTTCCTTTGCTTCTGGTATATTGGACACACTATGGTTAGTATACTTAAACCATATTCCTCATGACTTTCTAAAAAAAAAAAGAAAAATGAATTGTGATGTAGTGAGCTGTCTTACTTTATTACAAACTTAATGTTGGGTGTACTGAGAGGGTGCCAGGGACCCTTGTCGCTGGGTGGCATCCCCGCGGTGCCCGCCAAGGGAGTTTCTGGTGTAAGCGATACAGTTAGCGGGTAATCTGTAAAGATTATCATTCCATAAAAACTGAATGAGGTCAGAGACCTAATCATGCTGGCCCCCTCTCAGCCTACACAGGGACTTTTTTCATTACTTGAGTTAACACAAGCCGTCACACGCGTTCTTTCGGCATTCTGTGACTAAATGTTTGGAGATCAAAAGTATCATCTGAATAAAACATAATAGAAAATAGAATGATGACAGAATGTGCTTCTGGTTCAGATGACAAGCGTGCGCTCACTCTGGCAACCAAATCCACCAGTTCAAGTGCAGAGGCGGGATATTACATTTTTTTTAGGTCAGTGTAATTGGACTAATATTGCTCAAAAGACAATCATTCAAAGCATTGTAGTTGTAAGCAGTACATAGATATCACATTCCTATTGCTAATGTAATTATTGTGAAGTTAATTAATTTGATGAAAGGAACCTCTGCTTCACAACATCCACACTCAGAAACCTGACGATACAATATGATTTTACCACTCACACCACATACATCAGCTTTTACTAGGAGGCTGAGACCAACACTTCACTCATTGCAATGGGATTTGAGAATGTGGCTGACCCTTAAGAACGGCTTGATGTGCTTTAATTTCAAAGTGTACCATTTGGTGTCTTGTAAGATAGGTGTGGTTAGATTTATGAAAGCTCAACAACATTGAGTATGATTGCAGCACTTCTATAATTACACCAAAATGCTCATAACATGGGCTGGCTATGCCAATTGGTCTTGCTCATGTGAATCTTCAGTCACTGGTGACAGCATGCATTAAATAAGCCATCATAGATGAACTATGACACTCAGTCTTGCACTCGTGTATTTATCCACCGGCTAACTCATTCTTGCATTCACCCACTTACATATCCATGATAAAACACACACACAAACCCAATAGGCATTTAAAACTTGTATTAAAAGAGTAAAGTAAAAAAAAATTGCCACTGCATAAACGTAGTGGACATATGCTTGCAAGAAATTATAAAATTATTCTTAACAGTGGGTCGCTGCCTTGCAATGGCAATGTCAATAGCATATCATTGTTTTCAAGTTCTAGCCTGGCAGCCAGTCTTACAAGTAACGTGCTGGCCATCTTGAAGTGGTAAAACTATAATACACTATGCAAATACCGTTGCAAAATGGTTGCTCAAAAACATAGTAGTGGGCCCTTGTGGAATGGTATCATGCAAAGTATATCCTTGAAGTGCCAATCCCATCTGGCTGAAAATGCTTCTAAATGTGGTGGTCTTCTTGAAATGGAAAAACCGCGATACACCTTGGTTAGAAATATTTGAACATGGTGGATGCCCCGGAGCCCAAAACTCTTTAGAAAATTAAATGTTATTAGCAGATTAAGAAAGTACATACATATACATACATAAAAATGAATTTGAAAGATGAAAGTTCATATACACTGTACATCAGGGAAATCGAAGTTATAAGCTAAGCATAAATTTGGTATTCTGCTCCTAATTTGTGGGGCAGCGCAAGTACATCGAACAGAATCTAGTGTGGGTGACTGATATCCTCAACTGAAGCAGCACTGATATGCACACACACACACTCATTTGGAGCAAAAAAGACCCTGAGATGCAAGAACCTATCATATTGCTTAATCTTTTAGGATTAAAACAACATTTACAAGGCTCCAACCATATCATTAAAATTAAAATTGCGATTTTTGCATTTTTTTGGTGTGAATTAAATACACTATTTCATGATTTGTTTATTTGTGTGACATGTACTCTTTCCATATTTTTATGTATTGCTTTGATGTTAAAACCATAGAAATGGCTTAGATTGGGGTTCCAACTTCTGGTAGTGATTCATTGGGGTCCACAGAAGTCAAAAGGTTAAGAGCCGCCCTAGAATTCAGAAGGACCCTTGTTAGAATCTGAGGGCCAGATGTAGCAAGTTCCGATTTTGCGAATCGGATGCAGAACGGTGTCTCAGACACCGTCTACGATTCACTATGGGGTCGCAAAGACCCACCTCATTAATATTAATGAGTTGGGTCGCATTTTGCGACCCCATAGCGAGTTCCTGCACTCACAGGGATGGTGGCCTGCTGGAGACAGCAGACCTCCATGTCTGTGACTGCTTTTTAAATAAAGCAGTTTTTTTAAATTTTGCAGCCCGTTTTCATTAAAGGAAAACGAGTTGCAAAATAAAAAAAATAACAAAACCATTTGGTTTCGTTTTTTCAGAGTAGGCAGTGGTCCATTGAACCACCGCCTGCTCTGAAAAAAACATGTTGGCAACATTCACAAAGGGGAAGGGGTCCCATGGGGACCCCTTCCCTTTTGCGAATGAGTTACCACCAGTGTGACACTGGTGGTAACTGTGAATTGCTTTGTGACCACGTTCGCGGTCCCAAAGCAATTTGGCATCGCGATGCGAGTCGCAAATAGGATGGGGAAACCCCTTCCTATTTGCGAGTTGCATTCACATTTTGCGAGAATGTGAATGTGCATCGCGATGAACATTTTGCATGGCGCAAACTGCGATTTTCGCAGTTTGCACCATGCAAAATGCTTTCTACATCTGGCCCGAGGCACGTGGGAAATGTGCACCCCACTCCTCTTGTCACCTTGCACTCAGTTATGGTTGGACTTGATAGAGCTACGTCGTGCTGGTTGTACATGCGTGAAGTGATTATGTGCCAAGTGCTCAAAAATCAAACAAGCTCGTAGTTTGATTGAAATTCAGGAAATGGCTTTCAATTATTTTCTGAATATGTTTGACAGAGTTTTAACAAATTAGTTGATACTGCTGACTGGCTGTTATGACAAGGCATTGACTCCTAAAACTATTTTCAGCAAAGCTGTGAGGAAAGAGATTACTTTCTACGACAGTAGACTTCTAGAACTTTTCTGTCACAAGAGCAGGATACACTTGGTGCTCTTCAATTGTCGTTTCTACAAATTGAGTCAGAAACATTCACCGTCTCAACAAAAGTTCACAAACAATTTTTTTGTACAGTAGTTTTCCCCAAAGTTAGTTAAAATCAAATGTCTTTTTGCACCTGGAGCTTTTCTGGTACAATACTTTCTGCACCAGTATGACTCGGAATAATCTGTTAGGAGCCTGTTCTAGTCATGCAGGCGCGTTGTATTATTATATTTAGTCAGAAGGCGTCTGCTTAACAATTACCTATACAGTGCAGGGTGCAAGTGTCTTTAAGATGAGAGAGAGAGAGTGGGAGAAGGCAAAAAAAAAAAAAATATATATATATATATATCTACATACATACATATATCTCCACTGCTGGCGGTTGCTAGTAGGTAGTTATAGTTAGGACCTAGTTCTTAGAGAAAAATAATTTGTGTTTTGCCAATAACTTTGGTGCTGCCTGACGAATCTTCTAAAAAATTTCAAAGCTAATACGACAGTCAGATTGTCATTTTCAGTGTGATCCATCAAGCGGGAGCCGCAAAAAAAATGGGGGGGTACGGAAATTTATTTTTTCCTATGCATTTTCCCATAGGGTCTCCAGACACACCTACAGCTCGAACCGCTAAATAGAATTACACCAAATTTGGCAGGAAGCTAGAACTTGATGCACATATTGTGCTTTTTGTGATTTGGTGGAAACCTGTTCAGAAGTTTCTTAGATATTAAAGATTAAAAGATATAGATATCTAGGGATGCGGAGGATCCGCCGATCGAGCTGTCCCTGTGCTGATGTCTGAGATCCAAAGGGACCCCACCAGGGCTAAAAAAAAAAAAAAAAAAAAAAAAAAAAAAAAAAAACCTTGGAAAAATCCACAGATAGATCAGGGGATTTTCTGATATCCCCTCCCCTCCCCCCGGTGGGCCATGTCCATTTATTTTACCCCCAGGTTGTCCATGTCCCGGGGGCATTGCAGGCTTATAAAAGAGCTTTTAATAACCCCATGGACCACCACCTCCACGGGCAACATACATTTATAGTAATAGGAGTGGTCCTGTGCACCCCCCACGCACCAGAAGCCACCACCTTCCTGTGGCTAAGTTTGGATTAAATGCGGGGTAGGCCTTGAGGCCCACATCCCGCGGGCCACTACCTCCTCAGGGCAAAATAATAAAATATATATATATATATTTATTTGGGGCAGTCCTGCATACCCCTGGAGACGGCCACCTCCTTGGGGCTACCTTTTCATACTATGTGGTAAGAGAGAACGCGCCCCTCCCCTTTGTGCCCATGGGACAAACACCCCCATGGGGCAAAATGCTATTTAAATATTAGTGGGTGTCTGGCAGTCCCCTTCCTGGCCACAGGGACTACCACCTCCCTGGGGCTTACATAAAATAAAAGCAGGGGGTCTCTCACGGACCACGAGCCCCGGGGACCACCAACATTCCTAGGGCAAATATAAAGATGGAGGGGAACCACGCAGCACCCCTCATGGAACCATAGATGGCAGGGCCCACTCCTGCTACCTCACAAGTTGTCCTTCCTCTGGAGGTAGCTGTTTGCTTTTGCTTCTCCCGCCAAGCAAAAACAAACATAACTCTGCTTTCAGCAATTGGGGCCTTTCAAACAGCTCCCACTTGCTGAAAGCAAATGTTCATCTCTTTCCCTGCATGCAGACATGTGTGCAGGGAAAAAGATGAAAACATTGCTCCCGCAAGCAGGGAGCTTTAATTTAAAGTAGCTCCCTGCTTGCTTGAGTAATATCAGCTCCCACAGAAGACTGGAGCCGGTGGGATTGTGGGGACCTTGAGGCTCCCTCCGCGGTCCCTTCACTCTCCCCCTCTTCCCCCTTTCTCTCTTTCCAATCCCATAATGGGATGGAAGAGACAGAGATTATTGCGATGGTCTCTCCAAACACTGACTTAAAAGCGTCACACTAGCAAGATGTTTTCTACGAATGGTATAGTTACGTTTTGATGCTCAGCAGAACAGAGTCAGCTCTAGCTTACTGGTAAAGCTCTTGGACTGTCACTCAGTAGGTTGAACATTCAAATCCTGGTATCTCATGGCAGTGTATCTGTTTATTTACTTGTGGTTTGAATGTTAAACATTCCTTGTGATGGAACATTTACGTTTTTTTCCCTTTACCATCTTTGGATTGAATGTCATAGAAATGTATGGACACTAAACAGTAAGGAGTCATCTATAGCCTACTGTTTAAGGTCTCAGACCCTCACACAGAAGGATGAGGGTTCCAGTCTATGGATATCAATTGTCATTTCTCAGCTGTAAATTCTTTTCAACTTCAAATATTTAAGTTACATACAGAAAGGTGATCTCACTATTTGTACTTTTCAAATATTTATTTTTTTCAATTTGTGAAAACATTTCTTATTCTAAGTGGCGTGGGGCTGGGTGGTTATAGGGGGTTGGCTGCAGGCTCTGTGGCTAGCCTCCGCCATGCACGGCCCTTGGATGTGTGTGGCACGGGGTTCGGTGGTTTTAAGGGGTTGGTTGCAGGGCTTTGCTTTCGGCTGCCGTGCGCAGCAGTGATTGGATTAGCGTATAGTAATCAATCAATATACGTTAAAAAAACGTAGAATTTCACTTCCAAAAACAAAGGTTACAGGGACATTATAGTTAGAAAATAGAATTAAAAAAAAGATTGAAATTCACTTCCAAAAACAAAGGTTACAGGAACATTATAGTTAGGCTCACATTTTAAAGGTATGGAACCATAGAAATTTGCCTGTTATAGTAATAGTTATTTCAAGTAACTATAACTTGTGCCATACGGTAACTATAGCTCGTCCCTTCGCCAAGCACTGCTAACTACCCCAGATATTACAGCACTCATGACATATTGTATAACATTATTGATAATATCACTGTAACATTTGCTCTAAAAATATTCATTAAAAAAACTCTGAATGGGGATGGTGCAAGTTATAGTTACCTTAGTGCACGAGTTATAATAACTCTCACTATAACTAGTACATTTCTGTGGTTTTGTATCTTTAAAATGTGAGCCTAACTATAACGTCCCTGTAACCTTTGTTTTTTTTAAGTGAAACCCCCCCAAAAAAAAAAAAATATATATATATATATATACATACACACATATACACAAAAATATACATATAAAAATGTTATAGATGTTAAGTGTATTTTTATGGGTAGATAGGGGTATACACAGGCAACTGTATTTTTAGGGTTTAGGGATGGGTGAGAGTTAAGGGTTTTAAGGGTATTTTTAGGGTTTAGGGGTGGCTAGCGATATTGGGTGGTGGGGTTTGAGGGGTCTCGACCCTTAAATATTTTAAAAGCACACACACTACATATATTTAAAAAATATATATATGTGTACAATATTACTTAGCTTGCATTGTAAAGTCATTCAACCATACCTCACCTGTTATTTGACCATCAATGTCTAACCCTCTGATGTCCTACACTCTATAGCATCAGCTGATCAGCTGATCAGCATACTCTGCTCTAGAATACCAAACACAGCAAATAATCCTAGGCCAGCACACCTCCAAAAATAAAAATATGTATGTGTATATATATATATATATATATATATATATATATATATATATATATATATATATATATATATAACCTACCAGCAGTCGACAGTAGGTATAGTTAGGAACATGTTCCATGAAAAAGAGTTTTTTGACCGCCTATATCCAAAAAGAAGTGAGGTGGTGATTCTTGTTGAGCACTGAAAGTTTTGGGGTGGTCTGTCAAGCGGGGCTGAGAAAGAGGGCGGGGTGAAAAAGGTTGTGTTTCCCATGTTAATTTCCATAAGACCTTTGAACACAACTTGAGCCCGATGTACTGTACGGATTTTACACCAAATTGGGCAGAAAGCTAGTTTTCGGTACGCAGATTACACTTTTGGTTATGGTGTGTAAATCTGTTCAGTAGTTTTTGTGATAATAAAGGGTAAATAAATTTGGATATCTGAGGTTGCAAACTCTTCACGAGGACTTCATGAAGAATAAGAGCTTGTGCACGAGCTGCGGAGCTCTGATTGCCTGCCAGTGCTTCAAACCGGAAGGTGCTGACAGCCATCTTTGGACTCAACTTCAGCTGAGTCCCAGGACAAAAAGTAAAAAAATAAAAAAGGGGCTAGGGTAGAGTCACCTTGACCCCATAGATCCGGTGCCTGGGTGCCAGAGGGACTCCTCCAGAATAAAACACGTTTTCTTTTGCCACAGTTTACAGCAAATTCAGTAAAGATAAAAACCTTTAAAAAAAGCACTGGCTCCCATGCTTGTTCCTGTGAGGGCCCCCGGGTGGGCCCAATCCTGGGTTATTCATAATTTCAATGGGGCAGAAATGAAATGAAATGCGGGAGTGCTCGCCTCTGATCCCCCACCCATCTGCGAGGATCACCACCTCCCAGGAGCACAAATTCAAATTTAATTTGGGGGGGTGGGCTACATGCTGCCATAGCCCCAGGGACAGTCACCTCCCAGGGACAGAACTTTAAATTTAATGTGGCAGCCCCCTAGCAGCCTCAGGAACCTCCAGCTCCCCGGGGAAGATTTAAAAAATAGGGGGACCACCATCTCCCCAGGGCAAAGTGTACTTAATATACATTGGGGTAGGGGGAAGCACGCAGACCCTTCTTAAACCTGGGGGACAACCACCTTCCCAGGGCTACATGTGGCAAATGCAGGGGTGCATAGACCCTGCCAGGACCCTGGACGGCCTCCTTCAGGGGGTAATAAAACAAGGATAGATGTGAGGACCGCCACATCCTGGGCCAATAAAAACATTAAGTGATGCAAGGGGGGGGGGGGGGGCTGTGCGGACCAGCCCCAGAGCCCGCCAGCTCCCTAGGGCTACACTAATAAAATTATGCAGGGGAGCTGCATGGAGCAAAAGGTCACTGAAGATATTTCTTCTGTGTTCTTTAGGCAGCTGTAGTGTAGTAGATGCAATATACATTTACCCAACCAGGTAGCACTTACTACTTAGCCACTTGAACGTACACCAGGTGGGTAGACATTCTGCACAGAATGCTGGCCTCCTCTTGAATAAATACACAGGGCAGGATTTATTCTGCCATGAAGCTCATTTCACAGAAATTAAACCTCACTGGGAAGCATTTACAGATTTAAACAAAGCAAGTGCCCAAGTTGAAACTCCCCTTCTGTAAAGTACTAATCATCCAAATTTCTTGTGCATAGTGAAGGCAATGTAAGTATTTATTCTCTGCTTTTCCACCTTGAAAGGTTATGCATTGACCTTGATGGGGGTGTTGGGTGGTTATAAGGGGTTGGCCGCAGGGCCTGGCAACATGCCAGGCCGTGCGGCCAACACCCAGCCACGCTTGGTCGAAGGCTGTGCCTGGTGCAGTGTAGGGTGGTTATAGGGAGTTGGCTGCAGGCCAGGCCCTGTGGCCAACCCCGTCTCAGACGGCCTTGGGTGGTTGTAGGGTTTTCGATGCAGGCTAGGCCCTGCGGCGAACCCCTGCCTCGCACGGCAGAAGGCCATGCATGGAGCAGGGTTGGGTGGTTATAGGGGGTCGGTTGAACGGCGTGGCACCAGGCCATGCCCTTTGGCCAACCTCCATCCTGCTTGGCCAAAGGCCATGCGTGGCGCGGGGTTGAATTAACATACAGTAATTAGATTTACTTTACGTTATAAAAGCCCTAGAAATTCACAGAAAAAAAACAAAGGTTACACAGACGTTGTAGTTAGGAAATAGAATTTAAAAAAACAGAAGTTAAGTTAAAAAACAAAGATTAAAGGGATGTTATGGTTATTCTCTCATTTTAAACGTGTAAAAGCTTTAAAATGTAGGTGTTAAAGTTAGTTATTTCAAGTAACTATAACTTGTGCCCTACGGTAACTACAGCTTGCACCCTTGCCATGCACTGCTAATTGCCTCACATATTATAGCACTCGTGACATCTCAGATAACATCACTGATTACATCAGTGTAATATTTGCAGTAACATTTTTGAGCAAAAAACTGTGCAAGGCGGGGGTGCGAGTTATAATTACCTTAGGGCACCAGTTAGTTACTTGAAATAACTATAACAGGTGAATTTCTATGGTTTTGTATGTTTAAAGTAGGAGCCTAGCTATAACGTCCCTTCAACCTCTGTTTTTTTAAGTGAATGTCTGTTTTTTATGTCTATTTCCTAACTATATCATCATGATAAGCTAGCTCATGTTTGCTAGTCAACCTGCCTTCGCCCAGTCATATGCCATGTGTGTATTAAACTCACCCAAGATAACACTGCTATGGATGCCTTACAAATGATCCTCACAAAAATCGAACAGTTACTTGCCAGCAATAACCTGAAAACTGGACTAATCATCTTTGAGGGAAACAGAAAATCCAATGTTCCTTATTGAGTTCCAGATATTTTTGCCAGTTAGTTTGAGGCAGTAGAATTTAAATCAGCGCCAAGAGATCCCTTCATGACGTAGTGTGTGCCTTACAAGTGCATTTAATTCAGTTGTATCACATCCTTTTGAAGCGTATTAAAGGTCTCCAAAAGGCTCTTTAATTCTGAGGATCTTCACAGATCTATGGTTTGTCCTGCTAGAGTAGGAAATTAATGTCTGCATTTAGAAAGCTTAGACTGGGCCAGGGCAACTACATTGGTCCATTTCATCAGGCTTTTTTGTTATTGATGTTATTATTGTTCCTAATATATTCTGATGTGCATAGAAAGGTGTCTGGGTATGATTCCCAGAGAATACAGTGTTCCAGTGACTTCAAAGGGCAATGAAGGATTCAGCAGGTCAGATGGGGGCGAGCGCACTCTCAGAAGGAGCCTACTGGATCGGTCAACTTTGGAAAGTGTACAGAGTATGGAAAGTCTCAAAAGCTCACAGAAGGTGACGCCCCCCAGAAACCTAAAATGGGAAGTAGGTATGCCCTTCCCTGAATTTAGTGTTCCTGGCCCTCTTCATCTCAGCTACACCAGACCTATCTGTTGTCTATCCCTAGTAACGTTTCTCAGCTCCATGCTGTACAACACCTACATGGCATCACATGCCAGCACCATCACATTCCACAGAATCAACATCATCTCCTATGCCGTGATATACAGCCCATCTTCTCTGACAAAGCATCCAAGACCGAGACCTACATCACCTCTTGCTTGTTGTGTATTTGTAACTGTCATGACCACACAAACTTACCAAGTCAAATCAAAGAAGTGCATGAGAAAAGCAAAGAGATATCCTCAGTGGAGACAACAAAGCCCAAACTGGAAGAAGGTTTGCAGAGTAATCTTGCGCTTATTTCAAAGGAAGAATCAAGAAGAGAAGATCCAAGATGGCCGCTGTGAGTCCTGAAGGTTAGTTACAGTTCTAGTCTTGCAATCGGTTGGTTGCTAGGTTACGAGCTCTCCAGCTGGAAGCATTTCACTTCAACTGAGGTCTGACAGGAATCAGCTGTGTGGACAGAGAGCGCGCTTCAGAGCAGAAACTCCTGTGAGGTAAAATTACATTTGAAGATTATATTACAGAAAACGGATAAATATTGTCAAGGTTTATTCGAAGAGTTTGATAGTAGACCGTTCCTGTGGAACTCGGCAAGGCTACAGAGTTAATGTATGAATAAACCTTATGTTTACAAGGTTCTTGTTTAAGATATTAAAGTTAAAGAAAAAAACGAACTTTAAACGAGCAAGTATCTACAAATGTCAAGGTTATAAACGAAGGCCAAGTTTAAAGGAGAAACGAACTGTTAACAAATAAGCATTTACAAATTCAATGGTAATAAACCAAAATAGAGTTTAAAAGAGAAACGAACTTAAATAAACAAGCATTTACAACTACAAGTTATCAACTGATGTCGAAGTAAGAAAGGAGAAACTAACTTAAATAAACAAGCATTTACAAATACAAGTATCAACAAATGTCGAAGTAAGAAAGGAGAAACAAACTTTAATAAACAAGCATTTACAAATACAAGTATTGACAGAAGTCACCATAAGACAGGAGAAATTAAATAACATCAGCTGATCTGGAGAACGCATTATCACCAACTATATATATATATATATATATATATATATATATATATATATATATATATATATATATATATATATATATATATATATATATATATATATATATATATATATATATATATATATATATATATATATATATATATATATATATATATATATAGCAACATAAAACCAATCTCTAACAAAGGTTGAGAAGTTCTTCCAGAATCAGTAATAAGCTTTTTTCAAGAAGAGCAATCATTCATAGAGAGAAGCAAGGCTACAGAGAACTCAGGGTGAGTGAAGAAATAATAGAATTAAAGAGAATTAAGTGTTGAAAGTAGAAAGTGAAAAACTGATGTTGTATGTCCCTAGTAATTGCGACTGTGACTCTTGCAGGTGCTGCATCCAATCTTAGATGTGAAGAGGCAGACTGAGTACTGGCGTTCATCATCTCTGTGGCAGTCTCTCTACCATCCCATTCCCCTTTCCCCCTCCGGGGTACTCAGCACGAAGGATTAAAATTAGTTGTGAGTAGCTCGGGTCGGGACTGAGGAGTTATCTTCTGCTTCTGAGGAAATCGAATTGAAGTATCCAGACAGATTGAAGTGCCGTCACCCTAATTTTAGGGGAAAAAAAAGATTTCCTCCTGAGCAGAATGGCAGAAGGAATTGATATAAAAGCATTAGCCACCGTTTTGGAAGGGTTACAGAAACAATTAAATAACACCATAGAAGAAACAGTCCAAATAAAACAACGAATAAATGAGTTAGGGAACACCGCTAAATCAAATGAATCTGTGTTTTCACAAATCCCTAGCCCTTCACAGTCTGCAGGTATATCCACTCAAGTAATTCATGCGGTTTCCCCTATTATTCCTTTGGCTCAACCGAGCGCTTCAGTGGGGATCCAAATAAGGCGCAGATTTTTCTGACACAGTGCTCATTGCATTTTTTTATGTAGACCAGTCATTTTTTCCGAAGACCAGTCCAAAGTGGCATTTATATTGTCTTATCTGACAGGAGATGCGGCCGCATGGTCCATGCCAATAATTTCCAGAAATGATCCTGTTTTATATAATTTCCAAAATTTCAAGGAAGAGTTCTTAAGAATATTTGATCGGCGAACTGCAGCTCAAGCCACTGACAATGAACTACTGGAAATCAGGCAAGGTAATAAAGATCTAGTAGCCTATCTGGCTCATTTCAATAAACTCATTGTAGAGACTGCCTGGCCGGAGTCAAAAAGAGCCGCCATATTTTATCGTGGACTGAAAGATGAATTAAAAGATGCCTTAGCACAAGTTCCAAATAGACCCACCGAAATTTCGGAGTTAATTGATCTTGTGTTACAGATTGACCACCGGTTAACTGAACGAAGAGCAGAAAAGAGAAGAGAGTATCGACCATTTCCCCTGAGAATTGATCGTGTAAGAAATGATCATACGAGAGCCGGAGAAGGGATAACGATAGAAGAACCAATGCAAATTGGTTCCATCCGAGGTCCTTTATCTAAGGAAGAAAAGGAGAAAAGAAGAGTGAATCAACTATGTTTATATTGCGGTGCATCTGGGCATTTTGTTAAAAACTGTCCCAAGAAACCCAAAGCTCTTCAGTCGGGAAAAGGCCAGCTTCATCAGTAGAGGGAGTTGCCCTGATGAAAGCAGAACCCAAGACAACTCCTTTAGATCAACGAGTGGCGAATACCTTACAAACCGCAGTGCCACATTTGGTACAAACAGTATCAGTTAAGACCCTTGAGAAGGAAATTCAAGGGATCTCAGTTATGATAGACTCTGGAGCTACGGGCAACTTCTGTGATATCAAATATGCTCGTAAAATGGGTATTCGATTTATCAAGAAATCTACTTTGGAAGTAGTAAGAGCTGTGGATGGAACCAATCTTTCTTCAGGACCCATTTCCCATGAGACCGAACCAATTCAGATGCAAGGTTTTGGTGGACATCAGGAGCAGATAATCTTTAATTTGATAGATGCTCCACAATTTCAACTCATTTTGGGTCTGCCCTGGCTTACAGAACATAATCCACAAATTGATTGGAGCAAAAGAACGATCAAGATGAATTCCTCTTACTGCAAAGAGAATTGCTTTCATAATGGAGTGGAAGTGTCCACCAAGTCCCAAGCGGCCTGTTTATCATCATACTCTTCAATGATCTGTGCACTAAAGACAGCAGAAATCCCAAAAGAATATGAGGATTTAGTCGCCGTTTTTGATGAAAAGGAGGCTGAGAAATTGCCACCGCATCGACCCTACGACTGCAAAATTGAACTGGAGCCAGGTGCAATATTGCCATGTAGCAGAATATACGCATTGACCGAAGCAGAGAATCAACATTTAAAGGAGTATTTGGATCAATATCTTGCTAATGGTTTAATTCGTCCTTCTCAATCTCCAGTGTCATCCCCACTATTTTTCATACCAAAGAAGGATGGGAGTCTTCGAACTTGCATTGATTATCGAGCCCTCAACCAGGTTACCATCAAGAATCGATACCCACTGCCTTTAGTGTCAGTTTTATTAGATCAAGTAAAGAATGCTAGAATCTACACCAAATTGGACCTGCGAGGAGCATATCATTTGATTCGAGTGGCTTCAGGGGATGAATGGAAAACCGCTTTTCGGACTCGATACGGATTATTTGAATATCAAGTGATGCCTTATGGGTTATGCAATGCTCCCACTGCCTTCCAGCATTTCGTTAATGATATATTACAAGAATTCCTCGACCGGATTGCCGTGGTTTATATAGATGACATTTTAATCTTTTCCGACAATCTACAGGAGCACATTTCCCATGTTCGATCCATCCTCCCAAGGTTGCAAGAAAACCATCTCTATGTAAAATTGGAGAAGTGTGCATTTCATGTGGAACGAGTTGAGTTCTTAGGATTCATTTTGTCACCAGAAGGAGTTAGTATGGATCCTACCAAGATAAAGACAGTGCAACATTGGCCTTCTCCTTGCAATGTCAAAGAGATCCAGAGTTTCTTGGGGTTCGCTAATTTTTATCGAAGATTCATATCCAATTTTTTTCAAACAGTTACACCCATTACTCGATTGTTGAAGAAAGGAGTGAAGTTTGAGTGGACAAAAGAAGCTGAAAATGCTTTCAATTTTTTGAAGAATTCCTTCGTCTCAGCTCCAATCTTGCTCCACCCCAATCCAGATGAGCCATATTATGTGGAGGCAGATGCTTCAGATGTTGCCATAGGAGGTATCCTTTCCCAGCGTCATAAAGATACAGGTCAATTACATCCAGTGGCCTATTTCTCTCGAAAATTAACACCACCAGAGATAAATTATTCAATTGCGGATAAGGAGCTATTGGCAGTCAAAGAAACTTTTCGTGAGTGGAGGCATTACATTTTGGGAGCTAAGCATAAAGTGACCGTTTACACGGACCACCGAAATTTACAGTTTTTAAAATCAGCTCGAACTCTAACAGCTAGACAACTGCGTTGGTCCCTATATTTTGCAGACTTTGATTTTGTTATCACTTTCAGACCAGGAAAAGTAAATGGGAAGGCAGATGCTCTATCTCGAATTGATACTGGTGCAGTTAAAGAGCCTCCAGAAAAAGAATTGATTATTCCACAAGAGAAGTTCTTATCTGCTATATTGTATGAAAATTTAACCAAAGAAATTCAAGAAAACTTAACATTCAAAGGAATGCTGAAGTGGTCCAAAGAAGGCCAAGGAAGAGAAATCAAAAGAGGTTTGCCATACTTTAAAGGTGCACTGTATGTTCCGACAGTGGAGCTGCAAGAAAAAATTCTTCAGGCTTATCATGATGATCAATTGGCTGGACACAAAGGAATTCAAAAGACTCAAAATCCAATACAACGAGAATTTTGGTGGCCAAAAATGAAAACTCAGATAAGACAATATGTGTCAACTTGTGACAAATGTCAAAGAGAGAAATCAAATAGAACAGCTTCACAAGGTCTGTTAAGACCTTTGCCCACTGCACCCCATGCCTGGCATACTGTTACTATGGATCTTATAGTGGACCTCCCTAGCAGCCAAGGTTTTAACACTATCCTAGTTTTTGTAGACACTTTCACTAAAATGGCGCATTTTATTCCTTTGATAGAAATCCCTCGAGCCCCACAGGTTGCACAGTTGTTTACACAACACATAGTACGCGCCCATGGTATCCCAAAAATTCTAGTTTCAGACAGGGGGTCCCAATTTGTTTCTCGCTTTTGGAAGGCCTTTAGTAAAAGATTAGGAATTGATTCTCGTTACTCTACCAGTTACCATCCTGAAACCGATGGGCAAACAGAGAGAGTGAATCAAGAGTTAGAACAGTATTTAAGACTCAATTTATTCGATAAAAAGAAGGAATGGCCCAAGTTGATGTGGGCAGCTGAATTTGCTTACAATAATGCTGTTCATTCCACCACTGGATTTACCCCCTTTTATCTGAACCATGGTAGACATCCTAATGTAATGTTGGGTAAAGAAGATGATTCAGTGCCTGCAGTAGAAGAGATGGTGAGGAATTTGCAGACCACGTTAGTTAGGGCTAGAAAAAACATCATTCAAGCAAAAGACTCATATAAGACTCAGGCTGATAGAAAAAGAAGAGAGAGCCCCATTTATTCGAAAGGAGACAAAGTTTGGTTATCCACTCGTCATTTACGTCTCAAAGGAAATCGCAAATTTCAGCCACGATTTATAGGCCCATTTAAAGTTGACAAGATGATCAATCCACTAGCAGTTAAATTGCATGTGCCAGCTCATCTAAAGATACATCTTGTTTTCCATGTCTCCTTGTTAAAGAACAGTCCTCCAAATTTACGTCAAAACTCCCCTCCAATTCCTATCCAGATTAGCTCTGCAGAAGAGTATGAGGTCAATCAGATCTTAGATTCCAAAATCCGTAATGGCCAGCTTTATTATCTAATTGATTGGAAAGGTTATGGTCCAGAGGAACGATCCTGGGAGCCGCACGAGTATGTACATGCTTCAAGATTAGTGAGAAACTTTCATAGAACCTACCCAAGCAAACCTAAATTGGAGAACTGTTCCTTGAGGGGGAGTACTGTCATGACCACACAAACTTGCCAAGTCAAATCAAAGAAGTGCATGAGAAAAGCAAAGAGATATCCTCAGTGGAGACAACAAAGTCCAAACTGGAAGAAGGTTTGCAGAGTAATCTTGCGCTTATTTCAAAGGAAGAATCAAGAAGAGAAGATCCAAGATGGCCGCTGTGAGTCCTGAAGGTTAGTTACAGTTCTAGTCTTGCAATCGGTTGGTTGCTAGGTTACGAGCTCTCCAGCTGGAAGCTTTGCACTTCAACTGAGGTCTGACAGGAATCAGCTGTGTGGAGAGAGAGCGCGCTTCAAAGCAGAAACTCCTGTGAGGTAAAATTACATTTGAAGATTATATTACAGAAAACGGATAAATATTGTCAAGGTTAATTCGAAGAGTTTGATAGTAGACCGTTCCTGTGGAAGTCGGCAAGGCTACAGAGTTAATGTATGAATAAACCTTATGTTTACAAGGTTCTTGTTTAAGATATTAAAGTTAAAGAAAAAAACGAACTTTAAACGAGCAAGTATCTACAAATGTCAAGGTTATAAACGAAGGCCAAGTTTAAAGGAGAAACGAACTATTAACAAATAAGCATTTACAAATTCAATGGTAATAAACCAAAATAGAGTTTAAAAGAGAAACGAACTTAAATAAACAAGCATTTACAACTACAAGTTATCAACTGATGTCGAAGTAAGAAAGGAGAAACTAACTTAAATAAACAAGCATTTACAAATACAAGTATCAACAAATGTCGAAGTAAGAAAGGAGAAACAAACTTTAATAAACAAGCATTTACAACTACAAGTTATCAACTGATGTCGAAGTAAGAAAGGAGAAACTAACTTAAATAAACAAGCATTTACAAATACAAGTATCAACAAATGTCGAAGTAAGAAAGGAGAAACAAACTTTAATAAACAAGCATTTACAAATACAAGTATTGACAGAAGTCACCATAAGACAGGAGAAATTAAATAACATCAGCTGATCTGGAGAACGCATTATCACCAACTATATATATATATATATATATATACATATATATATATATATATATATAGCAACATAAAACCAATCTCTAACAAAGGTTGAGAAGTTCTTCCGGAATCAGTAATAAGCTTTTTTCAAGAAGAGCTATCATTCATAGAGAGAAGCAAGGCTACAGAGAACTCAGGGTGAGTGAAGAAATAATAGAATTAAAGAGAATTAAGTGTTGAAAGTAGAAAGTGAAAAACTGATGTTGTATGTCCCTAGTAATTGCGACTGTGACTCTTGCAGGTGCTGCATCCAATCTTAGATGTGAAGAGGGAGACTGAGTACTGGCGTTCATCATCTCTGTGGCAGTCTCTCTACCATCCCATTCCCCCCTCCGGGGTACTCAGCACGAAGGATTAAAATTTGTTGTGAGTAGCTCGGGTCGGGACTGAGGAGTTATCTTCTGCTTCTGAGGAAATCGAATTGAAGTATCCTGACAGTAAAGCACACTATCACCCATAAGGGTATGCTGGCATGTCCAAGGTCTCCAGTTGGTCGAAGACTATTTGCCTGGAACTCAACACAGACAAAAAGGAAGTGGTACTCGGTAAGAACACTGCTGTATGAATCCAGCAGACTTCAGACCAACTCCCAGACTGACCTCTCAAACCAACAACCTTGGCACAGTGGTGGACATCCAACTTTTGATGACCAGCCAAGGTGACGTAGTTGTCTTCTCCTGCTTCTACACCCTGATGATCTTAAGAAAAATCAGCAAATTGCTCATAACCAGCACACACAGAACTGTCAAAAGTTATCTTTTCACCAGCAAACTGGACCACGGCAAAGCACTCTGTCGACATCCCAGACCAACTGACAAGGAGACTGCAAGTCATACAGAGTGCAATGGCCAGACTGACTCTCAGGCGCCCAACCCACACACACTTTATCATGCAGCTCCACTGGCTCCCTGTCTACAAATGTGTACTCTTCAAACTTCTTGCCCAGTCATACAAAGCCTTGTACAACCAAGGCCCTGCTTACCTTTACAGCTGCATCAACTTCTACACTATGAACAGAAACTGCAATAGGCAAATCTGCTGCTCACTCACATCTGCAGAGCCGGCGGTTGCTCCTTCTCATAGCTTGCAGCAAAGGCCTGGAATGACCTCCCCCTGCAAATCACAGATGCCCCTTCAATTCTACAAGAAACTGAATATATCGTTCTTGACCTAGACCTCAGACGTGACCAACTCAGTTCCCTTGTTAACTAGCGCCCGATACCCTCTCTTGTGAGATGTGCGCTTTACAAATAGTCATAACGTTACATAAGATGGACGGTGGGTATATTTTTAAAGAACATCATCTTCTTGCTCCAGAGCAGGAGGTATGTCTCCCTTAAAACACTTTTGTCTCCCTCTTTCAAGGGGGCTGGGGGCATATTTTAAAAGAACAATCATCCAAAGGAGGGTATATCATTTAAACAAATGCCTCCCACCTTGCCCGTGGCTGGCAACTCAGTATCTCTCCATAACATGCCCAAGGGCATGAAGGTATTTTACTTAAACTGCTCCCCCAGTGACGTTGTCGCATTTCCCAGGGCAGACAATAGGGCCACTGTGAACTGTCCCACCGGGGCTGCCTATTGCTGAGGGTCAGATGGAGCAGGGCAACTGACAGCTGTGCTTGCCCCACTTCACAGCTCAGAGTGCAGAAGCAGCTGTTAACTGTCCTGGTGCGGGCTCACAAATTGGTAAGATGGCACAGAACATATCGCTCCAGCAGTGTGGAAAGAGGGCGTTAAGGGCATGTGTTTACCCTGACCACTAGGTAAGGAGGGAGGATGTCAAAAAATCCAGCAGCACTTCGACCTGGTATGGGGCTTGGAAACTTTATTTAATGCCTGCTTAAGAGGTTAGATCAAGGATCAACTAACTTGTACATAATATCGAATCTTTTCTATTGGAATGGTAAGAGTTTGTGAGGGTCCAGTCTGCATGCTCCTAAATGGGGTTTGGGCACTGTTGTACATTTTTTGTTGTTGACAATCAATTATCCATATTACGTTTCCATGATCATTAACATTTATAAATAGATACACATAGCATCTGTCATATTTTTTTTAAATCTCCCAAATGGCTGAATGAAAGTTCACCATGCAAGAAAAAAAGCATAATCTTGCTGCGCCCTAGCCGTCAGCGACCCATCTGCCACACAGCTAGGACTATTTGCCAATAGTGCTTCTGCCAAACTTACAAACACTTTTGGTGAAAGTGCTCAATGCCAGATGTCCACCTTGCCGATGAAACATCATGGATAAGCCAACACATTTTTTTCTTCAGGGTCAAACCCCCAAGACATAGGTACTTTTTTGAAAAACTAGAAACCCAAGTCGGCCTTATTTTAGGACATCGATGGCACTCTGGACGTTGCAAAGGATTTTGACTTTGACTGGCTTATGGTTGAAAATAGCACAAGGCCAGAGGAGCTGGATTAATGTCGCCACAAGAGCCACTTTGGAGAGGAGGGAAACTACCTCATAAGGCACATTAGATGAGAGGCTGGAAGACCTAGAAAAAAGTATGGCAGTAGGCTTGGGAAAGAAAGGGACTCTGGTTTCTCAGAAGGATTTTCAGGTGTCTGAAGCAACTGTTCACAGCTCAGACCTATAGAATAAAAATGGGATTTTTCTCCTTTAGAGATCTTTTTTTCAGGAACATGAGATATGTGCATCAGGGGCACACTCTCACAATCAAGGCATGGTTCTTTTGTCATTCATGGTCAGTGAAAATAGGACCCCTTTTTAGTGGAGTTTATTTTTCACCATTTTCTTTCATTTTTCAACCTGGAGCTGCAGGCGATGGGCAAAGGGTGGGATAGGTAAGGTTTCAAACAGGATTACTTTCTGTGGCTCTGCTTTACTAACTGCAGGGTCCAACAGTATAGTGGAGATCACTATTTGCGGATACCATCACCTCGGATGTCCTTGGATTTTCTAATGTCAACCTACTTGGTTATCTTAACATTCGTCTTGATGACCTTGCCAATACGATGACCTCCCATCTATTTGATGATTTAAAGATTCTTGTCCTAGTCCAATTAGTTAATGGTTCTACGCATTCAGCGAGTCATACGCTCAAACCTATTTAATCCAGCCTGTCCCCGCTTGAGGTTAAACCACTCATTCCGTTGCCTTGGATGGATCATTTATCTGACTTGGCAATGATATTGGTCGAGATCACAGCAACTCTTCTCAAGGTCACGAACATCTTAAGGTGTCATTGGTCCAATCTTGACCCCACTGCTTTTAACAATATTCTTTCTAATAGTACTTCGAAGCTAGAGGGGCTGATTGAGCACCAGGGTTTTGCAGGTTATTCGTTGGTTGGAATCAATGCTAGATATCCTCTCTAAGACCGTGGCTCAGAAAGGCAGAACTTGCTTACCTGCGCAGTAGTTTTCCACTTAGTTCCTTAATCTGTAAGTGTAATTAAGCATCTGGAGCGTTTTTGGCAAAGACATTTTAATATCGCTGACACAATAAAGTATCAGGAAGCCTTGAAAATGATCACAAGGCTTGTTGTGAAGCCCTTGCTGCTTACCTTGATGCCAAAATTCGTCATGCTAAGAACTCAGAAAAGAAGCTGCTTCAGATAGTTAAATCCTTGTCAGATCCAGCATGCGTAGCTCCATCAGTGCCCCGCTCCATAGATAGATGCAGCTAATTGGCTGACTTTTTCTTCTATAAGGTAGGACATATTTATGCTTCATTCCATGCCCCGCGGGGCACGCCTGTGGATTTTAAAACAATGTTGGAAGCTCTTTACCCTATCGTGATTGATCTTCTTAACATGTCTATGACCAAAGACATAATTCCTGCTTTTTGAGAGCACGCCATGATTGTCCCACTAGTAAAAAAAAAAACTCTTTAACCTTTTGTCCTAACTCACTTCCGTGATGGTCATGTGCTTGGATCTGTCCTTGGTTTTCAGTACTGTTCCCATGCCATCATACTAGATTGAGTCAAGGGAATGGATGTCACAGAACAGGGTCTGCTTTGGCTTAAATCTTTCCAGTCTGATCACACCCAAGCATTCTTCCTTCCACCTCTTCATCTAAACCACTGGATTGCGGTGTGCCCCAGGGTTTGGCCCACAGCCCCACTCTTTTTAATATCTGCCTTGAGCCACTAGCGAAACTGGTGGAGACCTGGGGGTGTGGTTGGTCTTCTACATGGATGACACCCAGTTCCTCTTGGCCTTCCATGAAATCGTGCTAGGAGGTCTGAGCTCCTTCACACTCTGCTTGAAAGCAGTGGTGGAATGAATGGAGGTAAGCTGCCTCAAACTATACTCAGAAAAAATGAAGATCCTCTTTTTTTGGCACCAGGTCCCTCCCGGAGCCTAGTTTATGGTGGCCATCTGAAATGGGTGCTGCCCCCCTTCACTCTCCAGTACTGATGGCTAGGAACTTTTAGGTCAAATTTGATTTGAATCTCACTTTTGAGCCCTAAATCAAGTTCTTATATGCTGTTTGCTTTGCTATCCTTTGATTTCTCAGAAGGAAGCTCCACCTTATTCCTGAGGACTCACGGAAAACAGTTGTCCATGCCTTGGTTACGGCTAAACTGGACTATGCTAACAGTTTATGTTTGGGTCTGCCAGCCTTTCTAACCCAACGGCTCCAAATAATCCAGAACTCTACCGCATGCCTTATCTTGAAGGTTCCCCTGCTCGCCAGATCCAATTTAAAGCATTCCCCTTTGCCTCAGGGCCTTCACTCATAAAGGTCCTCTTTTGCTTCAGATTCAAGCCCTACTTTCAATCTGGAACCGTAAGATCTAACAATTGCAAACTTCTCCAAGTTCCCCGCACCACAAAGCCAGAAGAGGTGGGTAATTCTTCATCTACCTGGCCTCCAAAGTGTGAAATGCACTGCCACTCAGCTTGCGTTGCAGTCCTTCGGAATCGGTTTCCATACTTAACCTCAGAACCCTACCTTCTGATACCTAATGGGTGTGTACACTGACAGTTTCTCCTCTTGACTTATGAGCTCTCTGCTAGTATTGTGATGCTTTGGAGGCAGCTGTGCACTTTGTAAATAGCCATAAATTGAACTGAGTTCTTCTGACTTTAATTTAAACTGCTGGAAAACCCTTAGTTTTAAGATATGTTCTCTCCTGGAACTTAACATTCTCTGTGGCTCTCAGTCTGGCTTCTATTCTGGCCATAGCGCAGAGTCGGCTAAGCCAGGGGTCACTGAGCATCTCAGAGCAATTCTTGATAAAAGGAGGAGCCGCAGCGTTGATTCTTCTGGATCTCAGCACAGCATTGGACATTGTCACAGTCCCTTCTTTCAACTGACTGGCAGACAGTGGATTTGCTCTTTTCTGCAGGATTGTGCTTTTCAGGTTATTTCTAATTCATTTTGTTCTTGGTTCGCCCTATACAATTTGGTGTCCCCCAGCGCTTTTCTCTGATTCTCATATACTTCACTATTTGTCTTCCCTTTATCAGACATTAGAGGCGTGTGGCATACTTTTTTTTTTTTACACCAGTGACACCCAAATTATTCTCTCCTTTTACTCTCTTGAAGCAGTTGCAGTACCAGGTTGAGGGCCTGCCGATCAGCCATGGCCAAATGTATGAAAGATAATTGCTTAAAATTAAATAGCAATAAAAAGGATATCTTTGTGGTTGGAAACCAACCACATCTTTGAGGACCATCAGGTTGGCCTGAGGAATTAGGCCCTCTTCCTACTTCTAAGCAGGTGGTAAAAGACCTGGGCTTTTGTCTGGGCAGTAACCCCAGGATATACTTGCAGATTAATAAGTGTGTCCACCACATGCTTTAGGCTCTTTAAATGCTTACGTAAAATTCTCGGGCTTCTCCCCGTTCCTGGCAATAGAACTGTGATGCACGCATTGATCACTTTTCGCTTGCATTACGGAAATGTCGTATACCTGGGAGTCTCAAATGCTGTCTTGAATAGGCCGTAAATTGTGAGTCTTCTGCCAGACCCTTATGCCATATTCCTTGGCCTGTCTCTGTCTCACCCATCTGTGCAAGTTTCACTGGCTGACCACGAGAAACAGGTCAGGTTTAAAACCTTGTACTTCATGTTTGGGGCTATGACTCAGAATGACCATAAATTTCTAAAGGGCTTGGTCACCCTTATATGTTCCTAATGCCCCCTATGTTTATGCAGTTTGGGCTTCGCAGTCATCCCTCTGGTGAAATTGGCGTATCAATATGGGGCATTCCATTAAATGCTAGGCCCCCAAAATATGTAATGTGCTACCTCTCTGGGTAAGAACTGCTACCTCCTGAGAGGTCTTTTGAAAGAAGGTAAAGACCTGGCTTTTTGAGTTTCAGATAGTGCCCTTTGCAACCTGCATGCGTTATTGCTGGGAAACCCTTCTTGGGCATCCATGCGCTTTATAACTGCAGTTCAAATCAATTTGAACCACTTGTTCAACATTTGCATGTTTAGATATTGTTGGCATAGATGTGGGAAGATATGCTAACTAATCTGGCAGTAGAACTGTGGTGCACAGTACATCTCTTGTATTCTGCCCTGGTCTATTCCTCTTACTCAGCTGGGCCACGTGTAACTGTCTAGCAAGAGAAATGCCCTCATAAAAAGTGCAGAGGAGGGACAAGGCAGGGAAATTGCAAGAAAATTACTACATTTTAACCAATGGAGCGCTGAAAACGCTTGCAGTAGCCTTGAGTTTTTACTGTTGCATTACATTTGCTACTAGTGAGGGGGAATATTTGTGATTACAAATACTGCACAATTAGAGGTACAGTTTCAAGTTTTCAAGGGATAGGTGCATAAGTTTTACTTTAATGTTATGCATGAATGCAGTAAACATCTTACAGGTTACCCTTGGCGGGTTTTTACTCAGTGGGAGTAACAAGCAGGTTAGGTACTGAATTCCACATTAAACAATGTTGCAAGTACAAACATCTGTATCCATAAAAAGTTTAATTTTGCGTTTTAAAGCTTGTTTTTAATACCAGTGGGCTGGTGGGCACCTGGCAGCTTGTGCTGTTTTTCCATGCCTTTGTTTCTGAAAGTTTAATATTTAATTCAGTGTTGTTTGGCATCTCAAGGATTTGAATGATCCGAAATGGGTAATACACTCAAAGTTGCTGCAAACAGAGAGGTACCACGCACTTAGATTCCAAGCCCCGGTGGTTGTAATACTGTTATCTGAAACATACAGATTTAAAGATGTATTTACCTACATCACAAGAAACATCTTTAAAAAATCAATGAGCTAAAACAATTTGCCAGTGTAGCAGTTTTTGAAACACATCTTACAGTTCTTTTGAAATGACTGTAGTGCATTGCATAGATTTGATAAAAACCCAAGATGGAAATAACAGAAGAACATGCAAACTGAACACATCTGTGCGCAGAGCATGTAGCCCTGCAGCAGTACCTCGCTGGTGTCCAGCTCAGAGTGTGGACGACATATTTGCCACTTCGCACAGTTGTCCACTGCCCATCAGGTGGGCATGAAAAGTTCAAGAGAAGAAACATCTTCCCTCTAGGAGAGTGTACATAGAATGAAAAAAGAAAACCCCTGGCAGACGAAGGAGGGTGAGGTACAGTAAACGTCTGCAAACATTGCCTTTTCTTCTTGTAAATCCTGTTTTCAAAGGACCTCCCAGATTCGACAGGGTTGTGAAAGGTGAGAATAGCAGACTGGTTCTGTAGTTCGTAGAAAGAAACGAAAGAAAACCCTTTGTCAACGACCGTTTTTGTATTAGGTACTGTAAACATGGCTCCTGTATGCAGAGGGCGCGGCCCCAAAGAGTGGGTTCTCCAAGAGGTGGCCCCAATAACTTTTCCTGTTGCATGCTGTGATAGACTACAAGCTGTAGGGGGTGAGGATAGAGGTCTGCGGGCCCTTGTTGGCCTGATGATGCTGTACAATCTGTAGAGAAGGCCTGCCCACGATTGGAAAAACAGGTTATTCTCCCCAGGTGCAAGGGTGGAGCGGCAGGTAAGCCTTGTTGAACCTCTGTGGCAGCCCGCAGAGCCACTTCACAATAAGTGAAGGAGTGACTGGCTGAAGTGTGTGATGGTAGAGGTGAGACGGAATTGGGACCAGCCAAGGAGCTACAGGCTTGGACACGCTTGGAAGTATCATCCACGTTTTGGACATGGCTGCACTGAGCAACTGAAGGTGAGTCCCCCATCACCCGCAGCGTGAGCTCAACACTTCTACGAGTCCTGGAGAAGATGCCGACCAAGAAGAGTCTTCTCTTTGAGCAGAAGTTGGCATCGCCCCATTCCTGCCACAGGGAGGAGGGAACTCGTAGGCAACCAGGGCGTTGAGAATCGTCCTTACAGTGTCACCAGGTAGGAAGGAGTCTGCCGCCTGTCCCTCTAGCACTTCACAGGCAAGAGAAAGCGCTCTCCAAGACAGCCAGCAGACCTCTAGTGTGTCCTCCAGTCCTATCATCTTCCATGCTTGATCCTGACTTGAGGTGAACTGTTGAAAGGGTTATCATTCAACCGAGACTGTGAATACGCTGGTCTTTCACCACAGTGCTTCTAGCACTCGGCTTCATTTTGCATACAAATGTGGTTGCATAACAGTGAATGAAGTATGCGTACATATGTAACTCCAATGTTTGAAGTCCCTACATTTGTTTACATCATTTCTGCATGTTGCAAAAATATGGTTATCGATCACCCATCTTTGTCCCACCACCCATTCCATCTACTTGGCATTTTACAAGAGCAGTTTATTTTATCTTTTCTGTCTTATGGGGGTAATAAGATGCATTCCGAAAACCTCTTCGTTGAATATAAAACACAGCCCTAAGCTGCACTGAGAAAATGTCTTTATCAAATATAAATCAAAGTACATAAACCAAGGGTCACTTTACCTCTTACACAAGAACCATCCCTTGTAAATGGTGGTGCAGGAGTTAGAAAGATGAGCATCTTTTTGTAAACTTCACTAGATTTGCTAAGTGTGAAGCTGCAAATGTTAAAAACAGACAAAGGGGCTCGACATTTTTACGGCCTTCTAGAGTGATTATTTAGCTTAGGAGAAAGAACTGCTGATGCCAAGTAGTGAAGTAAAACAAATAAAGTGTGATAAAGGGCAGAAAAAAGGAGGAGACGAAAGAGAGGAAAAAGAGGGGGATTTCGGAGGAAATCTGTAGTTCAAGAAATGGAGGTGGTTATAAAACAGAGACAAAGGAGAAGGGGAGGGAACCTAGTAGAGAGAAACAGAAGCAAAAGGAGGGTTCAGAGAGGCGGGTTCATTTGGAGCATAGGGGGTAGGAGAGCTTGCAGGTGAAGCAGAAGTGGGATCCATGGTTATTGTTCCCTCTCCCTAACCCCCGCTAGCAGTCGGCGTCTAGGAGCACTTACTGCCTGCAGGTTGCAGAGGTGGCGGGGTCATATGGAGCATAGGGGGGTAGGAGAGCCCGCAGGTGAAGCAGAGGTGGGATCCATGGTTATCTTTCACCTCCCTCACAGTAAATAACTTATGGGGCCTGCAGTGGAAGTAGAGGTGGGATCCATGGTTATCATTCCCTCTCCCTAACCCCTGCTAGCAGTAGGCGTCTCGGGGCCCTTACTACCTGCATGTGCAGAGGGGGCAGGTTCATAAGGAGCATAGGGGGTAGGAGAGCCTGCAGGCAAAGAAGAAGTGAGTCCAGGTTTCTCGCTCCACTCCCCTAGCATTATCAAGCATAGGGTGTCTAACAGCCTGCGTGATATGAGATGATGGCGTAATGGGTTGGCCCGCCCCCTTTTAATTAGGAACACAAAGGGCTCTGACGGCTTGAACACAAAGAGAAGGTGAGGTCCTGGGTCACTCTTCACTCCCCTAACAGTAAGGACAATAGGTGGTCTGACAGCCTGCAGGCGAAGAGGAGGCAGGATCCTGGGTTACTTTGACTCCCTAGGATTAAGGAGCATAGGAAACTTGACAGCTTGCAGATGAAGAGGACGCACCATCCTTGGTGGTATCATAGCGTTTCACAATCAATTACTGGGACACAAAGAGATCTAAAAATTATTTTATTAAACATTTTTCTCTAGCGCATTTATACCGAGTGGTATTAGCACACTTTAAAAAATAAAAAAACAGTTACTGTCCGTTACTCAGTTCTGCAAAACACCAAAGAAAATGAATTAAAAAAGGAACAAAAAAATTAAAACCATCATATTGAGATGCCACCTAATGACCGTTTGCAAATGTTCTCACAATATGAAGATGACAAAGCAAAAATTAATGTGTATGTTTCACATTGGGAACACCATCATGGCAAGCAGCCTTCAACGCATACCTCACAGTCCCAAGAAGGAGCTGGTAAGGAACATAGACTCTACACCATTGAAGGACTGGACCCATCAATTGATCCTTGAAGTCAGTTTATCCCCTTTCAGTAGACATGCTGTCTGTCTTGACAGTAACATAGGTCTCAGAAGGATGCTTTCTGCAAAGCAGCAGCGTATAGGACCCAAAGAGAAAAGCCACTGAGGCAGAAGGACCTTCTGAGTGCAAGTTCTTAGCGTAGGGCAAGCACCTCGTGGCCACATCTTCAGCCTTGTTATAGCAGGACTAAAGGTGCAGGATTGCGTTATCAGCAGGAGCGCGCAATGCTGAACAGATTCTAGGCCTGGAGCACAGGGACCTGGAGGTTGAAGGCAGACACAGGAGCAAAAAGTATCTCACAAAAAGGAGGCTTGAGGAGTCATTGCACAAAGCTGCTTGGGTACCAAGTGCACAGGAAACACCTTCTGGTAAGAGTATCAGTTGTGACGAATGTGAAATGGGTCACTCTCCTTGTCATAGCTACAGGTGAACCTAGTGTCAATTTATAAGGAGAGCCTTTGGCAGGAGATACCTCACCAAGCACTTCTTTCTTAGACTAGAGGAACCACTCAAAGGCTCCCAGTAATGTGGACTTGTCAATTAAATACCCAGGAGCATACTGACGCTCATTTTGCAAGGGCTCTCAAACCAAGTTTTTGCTCAGTGGCTTAATGTTTTTTTTCCCATTAAGGCAGACAGCGAATGCCAGACATCTTAGCCAGTGTAGCTCTGAAAAGTGAATTTGCACCTTTCCACGTTGTAGCAAGAATTGCAACTGCTGAGAGATTTCAGAGGTCATTTTGTGTATGTGTGTGTCCATTCAGCACCCAGATTCAAAGACTCCGCTTCATACCCGGTGTGTCCTCCAAGAGAGGAGCCCTGTTTCCAGTTCAATTTTTTTAAACAAACTTTATCGCACTTTCTAATAATACAAACAATACCAGTCCCGGCACAGTGAGACAAGAAGATAGACAACTGTGGAGATAAAACAGCAGAATGCAATGTGAAAAATCAGTGTTTGTCCAAATGAACAAATCAGCCTTACGTAGCAGTGATAAAAGCAGTTCGTCCTGGTCCAGTAACAACTCCCTCCCCCGCCCGTCGTTCTTTGCAGGTGATACGGTACCTATAGCCCCTTAAAGTCTGTCACTCTAGCCACTCATTTGATGCAAGTAGCACTCCACGAACAATATATAAGTTAATACCTCCTAATGTTGGCTTTCCCCTTGTGTTATCAGCTGATAGTGGGGACCGTTCAGGGGTATCAGCTGGTTCCATGCTCGGGCCTTGTCAAGTGGCCCATGACTTTTCCTCGCCTCCTGATGCAATATTGCACTTTTATAGCCCACCCACTGAAGTAGGCCCTCCCTATCTCTTATTTATGAGTCTAGGACCCCTGGTGGCCTTTCAGTGCATAGTAAACTGCCTTTTAGCAAGAACCAGGGCCAAGTCTACACATCTGTTGGTAAATTTAGGGTGGCGGTGGCCTGGGGAATCCTCTCAGCAGACAAGCCACATGGGGTGTGCTGGACCCCCCTTTGGGTGACTTCATTAATGCAATCCCCAACTTCTCTCCAATAGGGGACTGGACCTTTCAGTTCCATTTCATTGATCTGTGCCTTCAGATCCACCATCTTCTGCATAAGACGAAGCTGACCAGGGACACCGCACCCTGTCAGGAAGCCCGAGCGAAGGGGTTTCCATCACTGCCCACCTTGAAGTCATGCCCTGGGGGCCCTGGACCTCGGTGGGACGACTTCTTTATTTAAGAGGACTTAAGGGTGGCAGGCACTGCCCAGACAAAGAGCGTACACTGAGGACTATGTAGTGTGACAGAAAATACAAAAATGTTAAGTCTGGTGCGAATTGCTATCGGGTTCTTCAAAAAACACGAATTTACCTTCTAACGCTTCGATACACACTATTTGTACTTTAAAAATTAAACACCTCTGTATCAGTCTTTCTCAAACACCAACAAACATCAGGATTGATTCATGCCTTCAGTTCTGTACAAAAGAGAATGCGCTGCGGTGTCATGGAAATGGTCCTAGGCGCTATACCAGTGCAAGCAGCATTGGATAAAATACAGTGGCACAGATGACTTAATACAGTCCTTTTAATTACGCTAGACAGGCGTTACAGAATATTACATATGCATGGGTCGGGGAAGTAGATAAAAATACATACAGCCACCTATCCCTGCCAAGACGTCCAGCTTCCACGTGCCTATTACTCAACAGCCTGTTAGTTTGAGGGGTTTCTGAAGTGCTGGTGTCTGAGTACCAGGCAGAAGGTCTCTCATCCACCACTTAGAGGAAGGCTTGCAGCATGGAGTGGACATGGCGGGAACTTCTGAGCTTTGTTGAGGCTTAGGTGCCCCTAACTGCTCGCAAGCAGGATGGGTTTGGAGGAGGGAAGCTATGATCTGATTTCCACATGGGCTTGTCCATTGGTGACTACACACTGGGAGTTAAAGAGGAATCCTGCAGCCAAGAGGCATGCTCACCTCCAGCAGGCATGCTCACCTCCAGCAGGCATGCTCACCTCCAGCGGGCATGCTCACCTCCAGCGGGCATGCTCACTCCAGCAGGCATGCTCACTCCAGCAGGCATGCTCACCTCCAGCAGGTATGCTCACTCCAGCAGGCATGCTCACCTCCAGCGGGTATGCTCACCTCCAGCAGGCATGCTCACTCCAGCAGGCATGCTCACTCCAGCGGGCCATCTTCCGTCCAGGTCATCCACATTGCTCACATGGAGTGTGAGTTAGAAACAGTGTAAAGCAGCTGCACTGCAGCAATGTGCACGGCTTCAGCAGTGTGCAGGGGCACATTTCAAACCCTGATTCACAGAAGCAGGAGACTTCAAATGTCACAAAATCTGCAGCAGGTTGGATTTAGCGCATTCGTACAAGCAGGCGAAATAGGGGGAAAGGAGCTGATGGATGTGGCCTGGACTGGAAGGCTCCCTGAAATAGTAGGAATGTACTCAGATACCCTGAAACACCCACAAATGTACCCCTGTGTAAGGTGGGTGGAGGGGGCTTTCTACAACATCACGGGGCAGGAAGCTGCCCCCACCGTATCTCATGAGGAGGAGAGAGAAGCACATTTTCTGCTGGGAAATCTTTTCTTCCTGTGTCCGAAACACGAATTTGTAGCCTAGGATGTGGGGTGTTGCAGACGGAGAGTGCTGCCAGCCTCAGAGCTCCCGCCCCTGGCACCCTGGAAGTTTGCTGCACTCACAGCTGCCTCTTCCTGCACTTCAGAGCTGGAACCAGTCTTCACTGATGCTTTGTGGTGCAGTGCGACAATACTGTACAATGCAGGACACCATAGTGCACAACAACATACAATTCAAAATATTACAGGCCAACCCCCTGTACCGTATATCGCAATCTACTGCACAGTCTAGCTGTATTATGTAGTGCAACAGTATGCAATGCAAAATACTCTGAAATGCAGCATTCTTATAAAATGTAACAGTGCAGTGCACTACAATGCTGTGGGTTCAGAGCGTCGTACAAAGTATAATAATGTATAAAAAAGAGCAACAGCCAGATATACTGGTATTATTGGTATTTTTAGAGCCTGATTACCGTTGTGGGTGGCCTCAGCTTGTAGGCATTGTTTATCTGCATCAGCCCAGCTATTCATGCTCTCACCGTTTCAGCCAGCATCCTTCCCATTATATATCTAAGCATTCAGTTTCATTCATCCATCCATTCACTTTTCCATTCGACCATTGACACTTTCTTTCATTAAACAACTCACTAAAACACAACTACATAAACGACCTTGGTAATCTATGAAGAAGAACTTCAGTTTGTACAGTGCCAAGGCATTAGCTTTGCCAGTGGTAAAGCGCCCCCCCCCCCGCCAAAATGGGGGGAGCGCAGCCCCTTAGTACTTGGGCCGCCGTGGCCCAAACCCTGCGCACTAGTTGTGCATCGGGCTGGCCATAGGCACTTCCACCCTCACCGTGGGGGCGGAAGTAATAATTGGTGGCACGGGGGCTGCGCAACTTCCTGGCACGGGGGCTGCGCAACTTCCTGGCCCGGCTGCCGCACACTGGAGGAGGGGTTTATTTAAGCGCCCCCCCCCAAAGAAAGGCTCCTGGTCGCCCTCGTGGCGGGAGAGGAAGTACTAAAGTCACCATAACCAACAGAGGGATACAGGTGAGGTACGGTTCGCCTGTGTGGTCCAAAGGAGGTTCAGGACAGGAAGGGATCCTGTCACATTGATTTATGGTTGATGAATAATCCTTATTGAAATGGTTTTTATAAATATGTTTTGAATATTGTTTTGCAGGTGAATTATTACTGTTTGTGTTTTTATAAGATAATTGGTAAAATATATAAATAAAATTCCTTCCAACTAATAAGTTTTGTCGGTCTGCGTGTGCAGGTGTTGGGGTGAGGGCTCTCTGGTGGCCTCCAGGTTCTATGCATGTTTAGCAAAGTTTACCATAGGTTGTTTATGGTCCACATTGTTTTCTTAAGCACACTAAGAGCAAAGTAAAATATGTCAAGTTTACAGAGTCGCCCCTTTCTTGGTTTTGTTTACTTGTTTCAGCTTTTGAGTTGGTCAATAGGATGCCCTTCCGAGTCTCACTTCAGCACTGGAATTGGAGAGAGTCTGTATGGCAGCTAACTGCAGCCCCCTCACAATGCCAACTGCAGCCCTCTCACAATGCCAACTGCAGCCCTTCACAATGCCAACTGCAGCCCTCCACAATGCCAACTGCAGCCCTCCACAATGCCAAATGCAGCCCTCCACAATGCCAACTGCAGCCCTCTCACAATGCCAACTGCAGCCCTTCACAATGCCAACTGCAGCCCCCTCACAATGCCAACTACAACCCCTCACAATGCCAACTGCAGCCCCCTCACAATGCCAACTACAACCCTTCACAATGCCAACTGCAACCCTTCACAATGCCAACTGCAGGCCCCTCACAATGCCAACTGCAGCCCCCTCACAATGCCAACTGCAGCCCCCTCACAATGCCAACTGTGGCCCTTCACAATGCCAACTGCTGGCCCTTCACAATGCCAACTGCAGCCCCCTCACAATGCCAACTGCAGCCCATCACAATGCCAACTGCGGCACTTCACAATGCCAACTGCCGGCCCTTCACAATGCCAACTGCAGCCCCCTCACAATGCCAACTGCAGCCCCCTCACAATGCCAACTGCAGCCCTTCACAATGCTAACTGCAGCCCTTCACAATGCCAACTGCAGGCCCCTCACAATGCCAACTGCAGCCCCCTCACAATGCAAACTGCAGCTCCCTCACAATGCCAACTGCAGCACTTCACAATGCCAACTGCAGCCCCCTCACAATGCCAACTGCAGGCCCCTCACAATGCCAACTGCGGCACTTCACAATGCCAACTGCAGCCCCTCACAATGCCAACTGGAGCCCCTCACAGTGCCAGCTTCAGCCTTTCGCAGTGCCAGTTATGTCTAAGTCAGGTGCAGGCCGGCACCTGGATACCCAGCTGGGCGAAAAGTTGTGCTAAACACATTCACAAAACATGACATACCCTAACCGATGCAAACGTCTTACCTACACCCGTAGGTTGTCTTTCCAAATAGGTGACAGTATTAGAACTCGTTACTCCATTCAGCTATTGAGGGATTACATTTGCTGTGTCTGTTTCTTTCCGCTGTTGGAATTGTAAGGTTCAACCTTAAATTCGAAGGCCTCTCTTTGGCGTCCTCCCAGGTAAAGTCTGAAGCTATAGCGCCCTGCGGCACAGCTGTGGGACACAGATTACAATCAAGTTAGCAGTGGGATAAAGGTCTCTGTGGGGACTGCTGCATCCAGGCCCTGGGACTCCATCTCACCAATGAAAGTGAATCGAACTCTCCAGGACCCTGGCACGTTGGCTGGCGTGTGAGCCGGTTTTATAGTAATCCAGTCAGTGGGACCTGGCTTTACCTACACAGTGATTGGCCAGGGAGATCTCACCCTGCGAAGGCCCTTTGGGACTGCAGGGACTAGTTTGGTATGAGCAAGAGGTTTACTAGTTGGACTTAACTGCCGGATGTTAAAATGCTGATGAGCAGACGATGATGTGGCGCTGTCCTCCCCGGCCCGTCGTGGGGTGCTGTTAATGACGAGGTTAGATCAGGGCTCTCCACCCTTTTCTGTAATAAGAGATACATTTGTTCAATTAAAATCATCCCGAGCAACTGATAATAATGTGGTACTAGTGACCACATCAGATAAGATTACCTTACTGGCCACCCAGTGCAAGGCCACCAGCAGTGATCACCTCAGTGCACCAGGAGGGCTGCCAGCAGTCATTTAAAAACAGGCTTTGCAAATTTGGAATTCCTTAACACGGGTAATGCATAGCAGCCATGGCTGCAATTTCAAGGTAATAATCAGAGTAATATGTATCCCCATCAACACTTGATTTATCATTGAAATATCAGCTTTAAATACATTTTGGGAATTCAGCCAATTTTTCCAAACATCACTTTGAGTTCTGAAAATGCACGCATTTCACACATTAAAACATTTTTTATTCTTGGTATATCAATATTAATATAACCAATCGAAATCTTATAAATTAGTAGGCTGGACTGTACACAGGAGAGCTACTTGTAAGTAGCTGGGGGCTACTAGTAGCTCACGAGCTACTCGTTGGAAATACCCAGATTAGATGGTCTTTCCTTTACGTCTTTTTTGAAAACACGATCCTTTATCGAGCACAACATTGCTGCATTTTCCCAGTTTTCTCCTAAATAGGCAGCTTTGGCTTATTTAAATTTAGCAATGATGACTATTCCAGTCGTTAAATGATTTAGGAATTCGATGCAGATTTTTTTCAACAATTTAGATTAGAAGCAAAATATGTCTTTGATATAGAGAAGGTTAAGATTGTTTAGCCATATTCCCTGCTGCACTGCAGAACGACTGCCCTGTAGTTTTTCGAACTAGTGCAAACTTTGGCCCTGCAAGAATTATTTAGTTGGTGCTTACTCCACGAGTCCAGTTTGTCTCCGAGTGACCACATATGTCCTGCATCTCTGAACCCATCATCACAACCAGTTGTGACAGTCAGGCTGCTATTCCTCGAGCTCCCCGAGGGCCCTTTAACAGGCTCGTTAAAGCGCAGTCATTGAAAAGCGAACTCCAGGGGCTGCGGGTTTAATTGGCTAGGCCGGCCTTTTAACACTTCCAAGGGGCTATAGCTGCCTAATGAACTGTTCTGCCGAAGGCTGCTCATTCAGGGGACACCTTCCAGGGAATGTGTCATGAGAGCGGTGGCAGAAGTGTGAGAGGAAGGGGCGGAGCGGCGGGGGGCTTCCAGGGAGGTGATGTCATCTGTCACTCAAGGCCGCAGCTGCCAGGGCCAAGTGTGAAGTGTGGGCAGCGTGGGAGAGTGATTTGTTGTGCTTTGCCTGCATTCCCTCGGCAGGGTGTAATGGTCCCAGTATGGTCACCCAGGTCACCCAGAGCTGAGTCTGCGCCTCCAGGGGTGCGGCTCAGAAGAGGGGGTTACCAGTGCACAGCTCTCCTCTCTCTCCCTTCCGTGGAAGGCACACTCTTAAACCCGTCGCCCCCACCCCCAGGAATGTCTGCAGAAACCGGCTTTGTTAAGAAACGCAGCGTACTGGGACTGTGGTTTAAATAGTACTGGACCGAGAGGGAGAGGTGGATCTTCTATTCTGTAGCCTGGGTTTAGAATTATTGTAGAATGATGCCATCATTCCTAATACATGATCCCTTACTTCTGATGTTGCTTTTGTGTACTAGTTCGCAGTCCGTCGCCACTCATTTGAATTGTTACATACATAAGAACATACTGAGAGACAGACAGTGATGCTCACATATGATGTAAATATGGATATAGGAGAGCATCTGCAAATACAGACATGTACACACCCAGAGATGCATAAAAGCTAATGCACGATTGCAGACAAAATCACATTTACACATTGTGCCGTAGAAACCCATGTAGAGGCATAACTTCATAGCTACAAACACACTCAAGCATACATGTAGTTACAGATATATACAGATATAGGTGAATGAATAGTTACAGCCAAGTATACATAAATATAAATCAACGTACGTAGATCAATTCATTTATATACACAAATATACAGATTTCAATAATAGATACATACAGTCACATACACAACCACACACATAACAATTGATATACACATAGAAATTATTACCTCGTTACATGCAAAAACGCGTATGTAAAAACAAATATTTTTTGCTGTGCATCCCTCGATTTTATTTATTTATTTTGAATCTGGCTAACCAATATATATTTAACCCTGGGTAACTGAACCCGCTAAATGGCTCCAAATTGCACGTATCCTTCCCTAGAAGTGAACAACTATTTTAGAATAAAATTGGTGTATTCGTCATTTTATAATTCAGCCTTAATGTTGGAGCACAGATAACTCAAGCTACACAAAAGTCACAGTCAAGATGTAAGCCTGCAAATAAATCTCTCTTTCCTCTTGAGCAAAAACTGCAACATGAAACTAAACACAGCTGTGTTCAAACCTAAGAAAGGCTGGCACTTCAAAATGAACATCAGAATTGTGCTTGCAGTGAAAATTTCAGATTTACTGTTATGTACCTTAGCTGTAAATTACATTCAACAGACTTGCACTGCTGCTCAGTATACGTCTGATGTTTACAATTGTTTGCCATACTTGAAACTTCAAAACTAAAATGGACTTGGGAGGCATTTGTGTTCAAATAATAGTTTTAAAGTAACTTTTTGGCTTACATTTTTGCTAACTTCTCTTGTGAAACTGAGAAACAATAATTTTCCCTGCTTATAAGCGTTGAAAAACTAAAAGCAATGGATACAAAGGTTGTGTATCATCTGTACTGTAAGTTGTCATATAACCCGTGTATAGTTTCCCCCAGTCCACACTGATAGTGCAATCCCCCTCCCTCCCCAGTTTAGTAATCGGAGAGCGATCTTAGCAACCTTTAGCCCTGCCATTGTAATAGACTGCAACACAAGGCAGTACGGGATTCTCACCTCTACACTAGCTCTTTGGACCGACAGCTTCTCCCAATGGCTAAGGATGCAAGCCTCCTGCTCCAGCCAAACGTTCAGAGGGTACACTTACTGAGTAGGGGTGTTTGCTGCTGTTGGATCTTTTCCCTTGAGGCTGGGAGAGAGTTGTATGAAGACAAAGACATCTGGATCAGCCTTGAAGAAAACCAGCAAACCTCTGGCAGCTGGACATTTTGCTGTGTGTGTACCTGACAGGAAGCCGTATTATAGCTTGAACCACATGTCTGATGTCCAGGAAGACTTCGCTGAAAGTCTGGATGCTTTTAGAGCAACAGACAAGAAATAAAAAAATAAAAAATACTCTTCTGAGGATCTTTATCATCACCTTTTCTTTTTTTAATTTTTTTTAAAGAGAACATTTCCTGCTACGAGTGAGTAGCTACCTTAGAGGGCCAACATCTTCTTAGCAGTATTTTCTTTTAAATAAAGTCTTTCAAGATATTACTTTTCTTCAGTCCGAAATATCAACACACTGCTTCTCCATTGTGGAGTTTTGAGAACCACAGCCATCATAAGTTATGTTTAAGTTTTCAAACTGTATATTTATTCAAAAAGCACAAAAGTGTTCTAATATCTCCTGATGGCTCCCAGAGGTGTATCTGTCATTAGTGTGGGGACGGCAATGCTGCCTGGGCCTGCATCCCTGGCAGGCATCTACCACCTAGTAGATGGCTGTTTGTAGAGAGAAATTATGTTTATTCACGTTTAGATTGAGTGTAGTTGATGTGGGCCTGGATTTTAAAATGGCTAATGTTAGTTGGCATCTTGTTTTGTGACTTGTGAACAATTCACTTATAGGCAAGCTTGAGTTCTGTCGAATACAATATTCTTTTTTCCTTCTTTCCAATGTGAAGAAATGTTTTCTTTGTGATTATCCTGGATTTCTTTTTTAATGAATAAAACATTCAAGAAACACTGTAATGTGCAAATTAGTCAATTTCTCTTCTCCACTTAGAGATAGTGTAAGTTTGAAGGACATGGAGAGAAGCTTAAATTGTGAGAAACCTTGTAAACCTAGCAAGTGTGTAATTGTATCATTTCGCTCTTACCAGATCAGACGGTCCTTTGAGCACTGCGTGTTGGTGTGTAAAATGTTGGTCTTTGTGTGTCTTTAGAACAAATGAGAGCAGAACATTCTAGACTAGAGCAGGGCATTTTACAGTGCGCTCTAACAAGAAGATTGATTTTTTTTATTTGTCCATTTCTTTGATGCTACCACAGGCCTGTTTGACCTCTGCTTCTGAATATTTGATCTAACCTGATTGCCTAACAATTGAAGCATACACATTCTGATTATATATTACTACTAACCTGATTTTGCCTTCTGTAAGCCATTAGCTTTTAATAAGTCTTCATGGTTTGAAACCCCAAAAAATCCTGCCTTTCTTGTGGAGCCTAATGTGCTTCACATAATATTTAATGTATTAATTTGGTGATCGGAGGAGTAACACGGTTCGTGGTTCATTCAGCGAAGCGTTTAATAGACCCCCTAATTTGTCAGTCAGAAAAGCGGTATTAAATCTGGTTGAAAAGTCAGACAAGGAATTTTGAAAGCAGGATATGCTGTTTGAAACATAGATGGTGTTGAAGAAGAGTCCTATTTGTGGTGTGTAACTTCCTCACAGGTGGCTGAGCTGATTATATTAACTAGAACATACTGTATTTCCAAGAAGTTGAGTGTTACCATTTACACTGATATTCAATTTGGTTATTGGATGGTCCACAACTTTGGACAGCTGTGGCCACATAAGGCTTTCCTAACACCTTACGGTTCTCCAGTCAGAAATAGAGGATATGTAATGGGGTTTTAAGACAATGCAGCTACCTGGAGAGATAAGTCATAAAATGTGCAGCACACAAGAGCAGATGTGATTTTGTGATCTCAGTAAATTGCTGTTTGGATACAAGGACCGGGTATTGCGCTTTTGAGGCCAATTATTAAGATTTGAGAGAATTACTGAGTGAAGTACCAGAAAGAAAGAGTAAAAAGTGGGTAAGATATGGATGTGTAAACAATCAAAGTGAGATTTGGGCTTCGAGCGATGGGATACCTGTTTTCCCTGGTGCTATACTTTTCCCTTTGGCACACACTTCTATGGTCACGTACACACAGGAAGGAACGGAATGGTTTGCATCTTTTGACATTATTGGTACAATCCCCATTTCTTTGTTACTGTTGACAATTTATGTAAAGGTGCATGACTTACCAGCAGTTTAATCTGGGCAAATGAAAAGTTCTAACCACAAGTCACATAGGGGAGTCCGATGGTGCGTTTAGTTGCATGTATTTAAACTGCCCATCTGCAAAGAATTTCATTATATATCAGTGATAGTTTATCTCTTCTCCCACTTGAAACATACCTGACCAGAACATGTGACAGTTTCACTGTTCCCAAACATTTTTTGAGGGAAAAGATCCCTTGATTTGGTATACGCGTTTCTCTGGAGTCAGATCACTCATTTTAAAACATGAGGTCCTGAAGTTGCTGTATGCAGCTTTGAAAGTTGACCAGAACCTCCATGCAGTTAAATACAGAAGCTTCAGACATTGTGGGACAAATTAATGGCACTCTGAAAACCGGTATGGCAAATGTGTGTGCCTCTACCTCTCTGAAATGGCCCAGTGCTCTTCCCCTTGTTTTGAAGAGCCTTCCAAGCACTCTGAATCGAAAGACCGGACTTTCCCTACATGAAGTGGTAATAGGTAGGGCCTTAAGAATTTCATCTGTGCCTGCGGATGTGCTTGTGAATATAACAGATGGCATGGTTCATGTCTACTGTCAACGATTGGCCGATATGGTCTGTTCTGTTTCTTATCAGACTGATTTGGCTACCTCACCTTAAAGACGAGTTGTGCCATGACCCCTCAGTCCAGGTGAGTTGATTTGAGCCACGCTGGAAGGGACTGTTTCAAGTGATACCTGTGACGACACCGCTGTTACGTGTGGCAGGTTACTACTGTGGATTCATGCCTCTCATACCGAGTGAGACAAGCCACTGAATAAGGGGTGACAGCCACAGATTTGCAGAGTCAAAATCAAGCCCAGAACAGATGTTCAAATGCAGGATAACATCATACACAAGGCTTTCAAAGTCAAAACACAAACAAGAGCAGAGATTCAGGCTGCAGATCTCCAGAAGTCTTGCTGAGGGTTGGGATGCAGTGTCTGATCAAGATGGGACTAGCACTTCATGTGTTGTGAATGAGTCGAGAATAACCACAGTCTGCCAAGCAGCTGAGAACGAGAGTGTGCACCACGACTTGTAAGAAAGCGCAAGCACTTCAGATTGCCGAGTGCAGAGGGGAGAGAAATGGCCAAAAAGTTGTGACAGAAGAAGGAAATCCGGAGACAATCGGGGAAGAACTTGAGCCAACGGATCAGACTGCTAGTGACAGTGAAGAACTAGACGCCAGAGAAACTAAAAGACAATGAGTTCCAAACTGAAGATATTTAGCTCCGTTTTAGATCTAATTCATTAGAAGCGATCCTTTTGTGAGAATTTATTAAAACCTCCATGAACGATGTTACCACAGTTAAGGTTCAGTGAAATATTTTGATTAATGAACTCACATGACATTTGTTCATATGTTTGAATATTAATAATTTCCACCTTAGGGACAAATACCATACGGAGCTATTAGGTTCCCAGAGGTGTCCAGCGGAAGAGCAGAATTTCCATTTGAAGTTGTAGGTTTCTCATTCCTGGAGTCTAACACGTATTAACTATTTTACATTGAAAAGAAATGAAAGTTGTGTTGATTTGTACAGTAGCGTCTACAGGTTGATTTGATTTTTCCTTTCTTTTTCCTTTTTGATCTGACTTAAGAAATCATAGCGTTAAACACACACAAAGGTTGCAAAATTCTGTTGGTAGTTTGTACAATAGCCTTATTTATATTAAAAGTGGGATTCTCAGTGTCATAACTCTCCTATTAGGCATGCTAAACCGAGAAAAGGTCTAACCACACCTATTTAGATTAGATGAGCGACGTGGAGTTAATATGAAAAGATTACACAGAGACGGCTCAGAAGATATTTTTTCAGGAAATGTTTATTTCAGGTTGTTATATGAGTGGTCCAAGGTAATGTTCAGGATTGTTAGTATCTTCCTGCTTCTACAGAATCGTTCACTGCTTACTTATCCTCTTGTCAAATAATTATGAATTTATTTTACGGGGAAGATCACTTTGAGTATTATTTTTCTAAATTTTATGCGCTTTTCGATGATGTGCCCTAAGTCTTTAAATCCTCAAGCGGGGCGAAGCCCGTGGGTCGCGTGTATCATTATGTAAGGCCTATCACAAATTAATACGACTGATCCTACAAATTGTAAGGCTTACTGTGACTGAAACAGATTTTATAAACAGATTGAATTAACAAAGTACAAAATTGAAGGAGGAGGAAAGAAAACAGCAGAAATTAGTTGGGATATTGGTTCCCAAGGATTTATACCTGAGGGGGAATGTATGTGCGGTAAGAGACAACCAGGGTCACGGGCCAGGGGTGGTGGGCAGGATGACCCTCTGCCCGCTGATTTCTCAGACTGTCCGTAAGTCCAGCATAATGTCTGTTGTCTGCTACTGAGCTTCTAACTCACAGCGGTTGTCCGCAGCGTCACCACTTCAGATTTGCAGGCTTCACTCAGACTGTGCAGCTAGCAGCTCCCATGATGTCATTTCCTGTGCTCTTTGAATGGTTCATGGATTAAAGAGCACTGAATAAACTAGATAAATATCAAAACAGATAACATTGTGGAGTATTGGAACGGCATGCTTCTATTCTTACGGTTTTCATATTTATTTTCATTGTTTGCCCTTTTCCTCTCATATAATTTGGCAGGAAGATTTTAAGCACATAGCAAGTTTTCATTTACCTTGCACATGTTAAATCATTTTGATGTTTTGATATTATTGCTTGGGATAGAGTGATGAACCTGTGGACGGATGGATTGAGAAATGGATGGATATAGAGTGCGGGGGATAAATGGATTGGTGTAAGATTGATGGGTAATTGGATACATGGAGGGGAAGATGGAAGATGGATCTGGGTAGGTGCATGGATAGATAGGTGCATGAATGAATGCTTGAATGGATGAATTACAGGATTTGGATGGATGAATGGATACATGGATGGACGAGTGGACTGATTTGAGCAAATATTGTTAATAATAAGTTTTATTGGCATTTCTCAACAGAACATACATAGGGCAAATCACATTCTTGAATGGTCACACATCTCCCCCTTAATAGCCTGCATTTATTGTTCTACACCAATATTGTCTTGGAGGTCATCGGTGAGAGACGTGACGGGTACCACTGTATAAAATTTGCACAGGATGTGAATCATCCAAAACCACCGCTGGTATCTGATGTGGGGGGCTGCAAATCCAGATGTTCATGACCACCATTTGGGAGAAGTGGTAATATGATCGTATTGGGACTTCATACATTTACTCATGGCCAACCTGGGATTACGCCCATCCTATATTTATAGCTCCAGTTTGGTGCTGAGCCTAAGAAAGAAGTTAAAGTGAAGTGGTGGGATAATTTTGGAGTTTGTACAACGTTTGAGGGAGTGACACCATTTTGATTTATATGACTAAACCTGTCGACAATGGTCAGAGTGGCACCAGGATAGAAATTCTTTCTGGAACTGGTCCAGCTTTGATCCATATTTCGCTATCAGTCACTCTTCATACATATATGCCAAGGCTTGTAAAACATTTAAGGGCCTGAGGCCCTGGACTTCACTGCTGTGTCTCCCTTGATTGGGTAGACCATTGATTTAGCTCGAATAACGACACTGCCTGAAAATTTGCAGTATGTATGTAACATTTGAGGCTTTGATACAAGGCAAGCCAGAATAGTGGAGCTATAAAAAGATCATTTATATAGAGTGGCTCACTATTCTCTTTTTCTACAGTCCAGTCAAAGCCTAAATTTGGGAATAGAAACAGTTCCACCAGATTGTCTATGCCTGAGCGTCATTAGCTGAGACACTCGCCTAGTGTCAGCCACCAACCTGCAAGTCTCCACCTAGTACATTCTCTCTGCCCACCAACGTCATGTGAGTGTCAATGGGGAATGTCCCAAGGAGCGTAACTTCGGAGGGAGAGGGGTAAAAGCCCCCAAATAGATGTATTATTGGGTTGGCAGTTGGTCCTAGGACCATGAGCTAGGTCTGCTATGTCTGTGTTGGTTTTTCAATCCCGCTGATATCTCTAAGAGGTTTTAACTTGTTCATTTTTGTAACAGGAACCTAAATATATTTATACTGACTGGTTTACAAAAATAGTTATACATCTACACCCGTTTAAGTATTCCTGGAATTAAAGAATATTTGCTACTTCTTGGCATTCACAACATTGGCAGTAGTAGGTGTGGAAAGCTACAGCAGTCTCTGCTTTTCTGGCATACTCCTGGCAGTCAAACAGCCAAAAGGTGATAGAATAAATGCTATCAAATAACCTAGCCATTGGCAATCTCTTGGGTTAGCATTCCAAATCATCATGTTTCGGCCACTGTGCCACTCTAGACAGAGGGCCTGATTTAGGGTGTGTTGGATGGAGTGCAGGCAGGCAGGCAGAGTGGCAGATGACTTTATGTAAGCCACTCAGCCATTACTTCATCAGCAGAACGTAGGGATGTGTACTGAACTCACAGACATTTCTATACATTCGCAGGAACCGCCATCAGGGCAGTTCCTGTTAGTGTAGGAAAAGTTTGATGGAAGGGTTCATCAACCATGGCTGCTGGCCGTCAAACATTTCCAAAGTGTTTTTATTTTCAAAAACAAACTCCTGAATTAGAGGTTGTTGTTTTTTAAAAACATTTTTTTTTATAAATGCTAATGACTCAGACCATGGGAGTTGCCTCCCATAGTGTGGGGGTAATTTTTCTTTTTTTCTTTTTCTGTTACCTCTAACGGACAAGTAAATGAAGATATCCGATCATCTGCTATAAATGGGGCAGTTAGATAGATGACTTACCTCCCATGGCCCATACTCCGTCAGAGAAAAATGTACTCAGTTGACATAAAACTTGCAGTTCACGCGACTCAAGATCAGTTGGTGGACCTTGAGTTTGGAGAACAGAGTACTCTGTCACTTGTCTGCCAAATTGTAAATCCGACCCACTTAATGCAAATCAGTACTGACCCTCTTCCGCATGGCACCAGTCTATCCAAACTTGGCTATCTCACACTTTCACCATGCAGCCCGCTACTATTTTAGTTAGGAAATTTGAGATTCACATCCCCCGAATCTCACTAACTATTCTACATCTCTGGTTCCAACAGGTCTGTCTTTTCATAACGAGTCCTAGGTTGGAGAGGGCTTTAAAAAGTAGTCTATCCTTGAAAAATGCATGTGTGAGCCCCTAAGTAAAACTGTTGTTAGGGTGTGAAAGATGCCATGGGTTGACCAGGCTCATGCATCTTGAAAAGTCCGCAAGTGAAGGGGAACTCCTGTGAGTGTGTGAAGAGGTGTCTATACCACCATTGAAGTCTCCAGCTTCTGAGGGTTTGGGCTTGGACATTCTCTATTCTTTCCAGGAAGGTGGAATATAGGGTTGCGGGGAGTATACATTCAGTACAGAGCACGGCTTTGCATAGAGGAGGCCAGAGATGTTGACAAATCTGCCTAGCATGTTTTGTTGCATTAGTAGGACTTGCAAAAGGGAGGTGGCCTTTGAGCAGAACCTCAGTCTGAACTAACTTGGTGCATACTTGTCACCTGTTTAACAATGTATTATTAACCTCTCTGCTAAGCCTGGGTGTTTCATGAGCTGCAGCTTGTTGTATTAACTGGCGATGAAAGGGTTCTGGCCAGCACATTGCTCTGAAGAAGCTGATGCTATACATATAGTTACTGTTATGAAAAACGCCAGAGGCTATGTCAAAGCACTGGGGGCTTCAGAGCATCTAACAAACTTTGGATCCCCTCAGTGGTAAAGTAATACTAAAAGCTCCAACACCCCTGTTTGCCTGGTGTCACGCAAGCCTTTAGGGGGCCACGTCCCTTCTCTGTAAAGTGCTCCTGCACCCGGCTCAGCAGTATTCTCACCTGCATCAGCTATGAAGGTAGATTTTATTAACAACTTTGTAGGCATTTAAATCCAAAAGGATTTTTTTAAATTCCCAAATTAGCAAGAAGAATTAAAGGACGTCTATATATTGCATGTGCTAAAAATATCATATCCAGGTATATCTCTTTTGACTATCTTCCTGAGCTAGCGTGAACCCCTGTCTACCTATGACACAGGCGGCTCGTAAATTGAGCATAATGTCCACTGTTAGCCATTAACTTCTTTGCTGAAATCTTCAGCTGTTGGATTGAGACTTTGTCAATCTCATCTTTGATCTGCCCACAATAGTATTTTAGGGCCTGATTCAGAACTCTGCAGACGGGTTACTCTGTCACATCGGTGACGGATATCCCGTCCACCGAAATCTAAATCCCATTATATTCTGGGGGTCTTAGATTTTGGCGGACGGGATATCAGTCACTGCTGTGACGGACTAACTTGCCTGCCAAGATCTAAATCAGACCCTTAGTCTCAACTTCTTTTTATTGGCTGTTTGGGTGTATTCTCCTGCTTCTATTTGAGTCCACAAGGGACTTTTTTACTACTGAAAAGTACACACTGTCATTACACATTAAATTCTTTATCTCATTACTGCATTGTGTATGCAAAACAATCCTATTTTTTTTTTATGGTGCAGCAGACATTTATTGCTTTTGACTGCAGTAAAGTGTGAGCGCTAAACCTATTGACTTCAGTCCTTGTTTGTGTTTTATCATCTTTTAATCTGGCATCTCTTCCAGTACTAGAACCAGTACTAGATCTTGGAGCTACTGCCCAGTGTCTTTTCTAGGTGGAGGTAGAGGTACAGCAAATAGCACTGAGAGGAGGATGGCTGAAACACCCACAAGTTTTCGCAGAAAATATCATTGAAAACTCCTCTGCCACTTAATCTACATTTCTCTCCCTTTCTGTATCTAGTAGCAATAGGGAAACTGCCTATGCTCTGGAAATCAATGTTCATTTACAGAGCACTGCTCCTGGTGCTGTCATTCATGTTAGGGAGGCACATTCGTGTGACAACTGCTCTTTATTTTGGCTGTCACATTTTGCATACTGTACATATGTTTGTTAATTCTTCAATGCTTACGTATGTCCAGTTACATATGAATGTGTGTTCCATAGTACTTTGCATTTATACATACCAAAGACAATAAGGCAGCATTGACTTGTACTTGTGCCTGTTTACCTTTTTAACTTCTTGCTAGGCCTACTCAGTTGTGTACATTAATTGACACTTTGACCTGAAATCTTATCCTGAAATTTTTCTATTTGTCCTGGATTTTTACAGTCACTGTCCATAGTTTGCCTCATGCCAGGTGGTCACCATGGTTTCCAGAGATTGTGTACAAGGGTTCAGAGCTAATGATGCATTTGTGTCAGGGGAGGACCATTCTTTGCTGTAAAAAAAAAATAATGGGACAAGGTCCGTTGTCACAGAATTTTAAAAAGGACACAGTAGAAAAATATAATTATATATATTTAAATAAAGATATGTAAAATGTAAGCACCATAAAACTACGGGAAGTCATGCCAAACATTAAATGGTATGGTACACCTTACACCAAACGATAATACTTACTCATGGTGTTAAATTCATCCGCACCGCAAATGGTGTTAAATTCATCCGCACCGCAGGCGATAGCTAAGAAAAGATGTGTGAGTGTTCACTGTTGGACTGTAACCTAAGCAGGACCAGGGGCCAGGGGTATCACATGCACTGTGATAGCAAACACCTTCAAATATTGGTAAATATACAAAGTGAGGTCAACATGTGCAGCTTCAAACACATCTTTCCAAGTTTGTGCAAGATGTTTGTGTGTTGCCTAGCAATAGAGCATGCCTGACATCTGTAAGGTAGGCAATCTACCGAAAAGGGTGCTTGAGTCAGACCTTCTTAAGCAGATGATGATGGACAGAAGAAGAAGAGGTCACAGCAGGCAGCTTTGTTAGCATAGCCCCCATGTTGATGATCTCCAACACCTACCCTGATGGGTCTGTATGTGGATGTCAGGCACCAACATGTACTGGAGAGGGCCAACATACACTGTATAGTGCACATGATCCCTGAATTCAGAATACATATGCAGAACTTAATATAGGTATGCATGTCTATGTATGTATGTGAATTTAAAAAGCATGAACCTAGTCACAAAGTATTAAAGCGTTGTACAAAGTAAGTCAAACATTTAGAAGTGTTTGTGAATGGTTTAGGGTTGGATGATGTTGGCAGAAAGGTGTAGGAAGGCAGTGGAAGATGGAATATTGGAGAGTAAGAAGGGAGCAGATGATGGGGAATTAGGGTGTATGGAGGATGTAGAAGGGAATAGATGATGGGGACCGAGTGTTGAGTAGAACAAATAGATTAAAATTGACTCAGAACCCCTCTATCCATCATAAATTTATTGAGTCAGACTAGGGTTGAGGCCAAGATTAAAAAGAAAATGGAAGGAGTGTCAAGAGTTCAATGCTCAACCACTCACTCAAATTAACAACATAGAGGGAAAAAGCACCATTATGTGAGTCCCTCTCTAATGGGACGACATGTTTTGCGTCTAACTGGTCCCTAGGGATCCAACGACGCTTCTTCAGGACCAAAACAAAATACTTCTCCTAAAGCAGGATATGTAGAAATCTACATGTCTGTGAACATAAGTCACTTTGTCTACGGTCACTTACTTTCTAAATGCTGTATTCTGATGGATACAACTACCTGTGGATTCCTCACCTCATGAATACTCCCATGGCGCCAGCATTCGACGGAAATCTTCTTACTAGTCTCTGCACGTCGACGAGGACGTCACTGTCTCGCACGCGACGCCGTCTGACGTCATACAGGCAATAAGAGGTCCTCGACGACGTGCGGACGTCAGTTCCCTTTTTTCCGTGCATTCGAAACGGTTATCTTCGAGGGAGCAACTGTTACTCTTGCGGTTACAGTGTATATCTTGCTGCGTACTCTTTCTCTGTGGAAATAATGTCGCAGAGAAAGTCTGGATTTAAGCCTTGTCGTGAGTGTGGAGGCAAGATGTCGGTGACGGATCCTCATTCCGATTGCCTTTGGTGTTTGAGCTCCGACCACGACGTCTCGACTTGTGATTCGTGTCAGCACATGAATCCGAAGGCCATTAAAGAACGCGAGGCGAAGCTGTTTATGGCCAAGTCAAAGGAGAAGCATCACAAGAAAAAGTCTTCTCCAAGACATCGGCGTCATCGAGACTCCCGGCGCCGTAGAGAATCTCGGCGTCATTCAAGGGAGGCTCGTTCCAGGTCTCCGGATCGGCGCCGGAGGACATGGGAGGTCAGCCCCACGGTGACGCCGCATCCTTCGACGCCGTTGCTCTCTCCGACGTCTCCAACTTCGCCTGGACAGGCGTCGGTGATTGAGGTATTGGAGCCTCAGTTGTTTTCTCCGGCGCAGACGCCGAGGCCGGCGTCGGGGTCGCCTCCGAGTCAGGCACCCCAGTATCCGGCTTTTCCCACCCCTGGAGCCGATAGTTCCGCATTCTTGAATGCGATGTATGCCATCTTCCAACAGATGGCTCCAGGGGGTGCTCCGGCTGGGCCTTTGGCCTTTTCTTTGGGTGATCCTGCGCCTCTTCGGCCGGCACCCTTTATGCCCTTTCTCCCGTTTGGGAACGTGGGCTCGGCGCCAGTGTCGGCGCCGGTGGCCGCTCCGATGGCTTCGGAGGGATTGGCCCCAGGGATTTCCATCCCGTCGACGTCGAGATTTCGGCCTGTGACTCCGGTGGGTCCATCCGTTCCATCTGCTCTTCAGTCGGCGCCGAAGTTACCTGTGGCGCCGGATGCGGCGTCGGTGGCTTCGGAAGATCGGCGCCGATCTCCGACTTCGGCGGAGGTGTTGTCGACTCCGCGGATTGAGCAACGACTGCATTCAAGGAGGCGTGCTCTCCGGGTACTAGAGGAGCAGGAGTACCAACGAGCCCTAGAGGAAGGAGAGCTAGAGGACTCGGGTGATGGGCTGCGTGGACTGGAGTCGGCCAGTGGGCTGGACACTTCCCCTGAGTGGGACCTTTCGTCCCCGGGGGAATATACTGAGGAAGCTGCTTCCTTTCATACAGTGGTACGGAAGGCAGCTAGTTTTTTGGACCTGCCTTTGCCGGTGGTGGAGGCGAAACAAAATCTTTTGACAGAGGTGTTGCATCCGGCCTCAGCCGCGGCGGAGCCTCTATTACCTTTTAATGACGCTCTGCTGGATCCGGTTTTAGAGGTGTGGAAGAAGCCGGCATCTTCCCCAGCAGTTCACAGAGCCGTGGCCAGGAGGTATCGGACGGCTCCAACTGATCCTGGTTTCCTATCTAGGCACCCTACGCCGGAGAGCTTGGTTGTGCAGGCCTCCTGTTCGTCCAAATCAGCGCCTGGTTCTTTCCCGACGGTGCCTGGGGACAGAGACTCAAAAAAGCTAGAGGCGCAGTCGAAGAAGATTTTTTCGTCCTGCAGTCTGGCGTTAAAAGCCACTAATGCGACCTGTATCCTGGGGAGGTATATTCATGCTCTGATGGATGACATCTCCTCTTCGTTTACAGAGCTTCCCCAGGGTCTTTTGGATCTTGTCTCTGATGCCCAGGCTGCTGCGACCCAAATTATCCAGACGGGACTGGATACCACCGACTCGGTAGCCAGAGCAATGGGCACAACTGTGGTGGAAAGGAGACAGGCCTGGCTACGTAACTCGGGCTTTTCGGCAGATGTACAGTCCACATTGTTGGATCTCCCGTTTGATGGGGACAAACTGTTTGGGGCTAAGGCTGATTCGGCCTTGGAACGTTTTAAGGAGAGCAGGGCCACGGCTAAGTCGTTGGGACTCCAAGCTCCTTCTTCCACGGCCTCTTCCAGACTCTTCAGGAGGTTTCGTGGATTTGGGCGTGGCTCTTCCTCCTCTTCCTTTCGGGGAAGATATCAGCAACCTGCCTCTTCCCACCCCTATAGATCTTTTAGAGGGAGGGGTAGGGTCCGCACCAGGGGAGCCTCTCAGCAGCACTCTGCCTCTTCCTCATCCTCTGGCGGGGTGCAGCAGGGGAAGCAGCCTTAGGCTTCCACCATTTCCCACTCACTCCTCTCCTGTAGGGGGAAGATTACAGCATTTTCTCACCAAATGGGAGACTGTTACGTCGGACACTTGGGTTCTCAGTGTTGTGGGAAAAGGCTACACCCTTCCCTTTCGGGAGTTTCCGCCCCTCATCCCGCCCCGCCCTTCGTATTGTTCACAAGAACACCTCCTGTTGCTAGAACAGGAGGTGGAAGTCCTCCTTTTAAAGGGCGCGGTGGAGTTGGTCCCGGAGCAGGAAAGGGGTCAAGGAGTTTACTCAAGGTATTTCCTGATTCCCAAGAAGGATGGTCGTTTGAGACCAATTCTGGACCTGAGGATCTTGAATTGGTTCCTCAAGCAGGAAAAGTTCAAGATGCTGACCCTAGCACAGGTGCTTTTGGCGTTGAACATGGAAGACTGGATGGTGTCTGTCGACTTGCAGGATGCTTACTTTCATATCCCGATACTCAAGTCACACAGGAAGTATCTCCGGTTTGTGGTGGGATCGCAACACTACCAGTTTACGGTCCTTCCGTTTGGTCTTACTTCAGCACCTCGAGTCTTCACGAAGGTGATGTCGGTGGTTGCGGCAGAGCTCAGAAGGAAGGGGATAGCAGTATTCCCTTACTTGGACGATTGGTTGATCAAAGCCAAGTCCCCGGAGCTTGTGTTGCGTCATCTGCCGTCAACAACCCAGTTGTTGTTCGACCTGGGCTTTTCGGTGAACGAGCCCAAATCTCACCTGGAGCCCTCTCAGCGCCTCCTGTTCATAGGGGCAGTACTGGATACGACATTGGGTCGGGCCTTTCCTCCGCCTCAGCGGATTCAAGATATTCAGGATTTGGTTCCAATGTTTCGAAATGGAGCGGTAGTTCCAGTCCTCAAGGTCCTTCGTCTGCTCGGTCTTTTTGCCTCCTGCATTCTGTTGGTCACGCATGCTCGCTGGCACATGAGGGCTCTTCAGTGGTGCCTCCGAAGGCAGTGGTCTCAACACAGAGGGGATCTAGAGGGTACTGTCAAGATCTCCAGAGATGCTGCTGTGGATTTGAAGTGGTGGATTGCAAGCAACAATCTTTCACAAGGAAAGCCGTTCCAGCAGTCGCCACTAGTGGCCACAGTCATAACGGATGCTTCCACTCTAGGGTGGGGAGCTCATCTGGGGGATCTGGAGATCAAAGGTCTTTGGTCTCCAGAGGAACAGATTTTTCACATCAATCTGTTAGAGTTACGGGCTGTACGTCTGGCTCTCAAGGCCTTCCTCCCTTCCCTTCGTGGTCAGTCGGTACAGGTCCTAACGGACAATACTACCACGATGTGGTACATAAACAAGCAGGGAGGAGTGGGGTCGTACCTTCTCTGCAGAGAAGCTCTTCGACTATGGTCCTGGGCAAAGGACCATCGGATTTGCTTGATAGCAAACCATCTGGCCGGAGTCTTGAACGTGCGTGCGGACAGTCTCAGTCGCCACTTCTCGGCAGACCACGAGTGGCGTCTCCATCCAGATCAAGTCCGTTTAATCTTCCAGAAGTGGGGGTTTCCTCGGGTAGATCTGTTCGCCACTCGAGAGAACGCGCATTGTCCGTTGTTCTGCAGCCTTCAGTATCCGATGCAGGAAGCGTTGGGGGACGCGTTTCAAATGACCTGGTGCGGCCAGTTGCTTTACGCGTTTCCTCCCATACCCTTGATTCCTCGAGTATTGAGGAAGATTCGCCAAGACCGGGCTCTAGTAATCTTAATAGCTCCGGATTGGCCAAGGAGGGTGTGGTACTCCGACCTTCTCCAACTCTCAACGTGCCCGCCGCTCCGTCTCCCTTTCAGGGCAGACCTCCTCTCGCAGTCGCAGGGGCAGGTTCTACACCCCAACCTCCAGAGTCTGCACCTACATGCCTGGAGATTGAACGGGGCAACCTGAGTTCCTTCTCTCTCCCGCCTGAGGTAGTGGATGTTATATTAGCGGCCAGGCGACACTCCACTAAATCTATCTACGCTAATAGGTGGTCTAAATTTGTTGCGTGGTGTGGAGAGAGGCAGATTGATCCTTTACATGCTCATCTATCGGACGTTTTGTCTTTTGCTCTATCTCTGGCGCAGAAAGGTTGTGCAGTGGCTACCATTAAAGGTTATTTATCGGCCTTGTCAGCCTTCATATGTCTTCCAGACCAACCATCTTTATTTAAATCCCCTATTGTTATCAGATTCTTGAAAGGTCTTCTAAATCAATATCCTCCAAAGCCATTCGTTATGCCGCAATGGGATTTGTCCTTAGTCCTGACTTTCCTTATGGGGTCCCCTTTTGAACCTATGCATTCTTGCCCCTTGAGGTATTTGGTTTTAAAAACAGTCTTCCTGATAGCTATAACATCAGCAAGGAGAGTGAGTGAGTTGCAGGCCTTATCAGTAAAACCCCCTTATACAACTTTTTATGGGGATAAGGTGGTGTTGAGGACCAAGGCTGCTTTCCTCCCGAAGGTTGTTTCACCCTTCCATTTGGCTCAGGCAATTACTTTGTCCACGTTCTATCCTCCGCCTCATCCTTCCAAAGAGGAAGAAAGACTGCACCGTCTGGACCCAAAGAGAGCGTTGAGCTTCTTTATCGATAGAACAAAGGATTTCAGGCTGGAGGATCAGCTGTTTATTGGATACGTGGGCAAGAGGAGAGGAAAGGCAGTCCACAAGAGAACACTATCCAGGTGGGTTGTTCTTTGCATTAAAATATGTTACTCTTTGGCAAAGAAGGATCCTCCTGAGGGCATTAGAGCTCATTCCACCAGAGCTAAGTCGGCCACTTCGGCCTTAGCCAGAGGTGTTCCTGTGGTCGACATCTGCAAGGCCGCAACTTGGTCGTCCCTTCACACTTTTGCAAAACATTACTGTTTAGATTCTGAGGTTAGAAGGGACAGCCATTTTGCACGGTCAGTGCTGCAGGATTTCTTGGTTTGACCATTTAGGCACCCACCGCCGGGCGTGGTACTGCTTTGGGACTCTATTCATGAGGTGAGGAATCCACAGGTAGTTGTATCCATCAGAAGAACGAGTTACTTACCTTCGGTAACGACTTTTCTGGTGGATACATTAGCTACCTGTGGATTCCTCACGGTCCCACCCGCCTCCCCGTTGCCTTTATGGTCTTGCCAAGTAATCCTTGAGTGCGCTCCTCTTGGTCTTTGAGGGTGCAATAAATGTATATATATAATATATTTATATATATATAGGTATATGTGTATATATCTTTATGTATATACTTGGTGTGTGTATATATTTTAAAAGAGAGAGTTTTATATATATATATATATATATGTACATAAAAAGATTTACAGTTATTCATACAATGTGGTGTATTTTTACAATATAATGGATGTTGCTTTGTTCTTTCATTGCATTGCCTGGTTGTTCTCATGCACGTAAAAAATGATTGGTACTGACGTCCGCACGTCGTCGAGGACCTCTTATTGCCTGTATGACGTCAGACGGCGTCGCGTGCGAGACAGTGACGTCCTCGTCGACGTGCAGAGACTAGTAAGAAGATTTCCGTCGAATGCTGGCGCCATGGGAGTATTCATGAGGTGAGGAATCCACAGGTAGCTAATGTATCCACCAGAAAAGTCGTTACCGAAGGTAAGTAACTCGTTCTTCTAAATCATTATAATGTATAGGAGTCGCCCTGTGAGGAATCAAAAAAGGAAAAATATGCATGTCCGTAAACGTCACATTAATAACCACCAAGCTCTTCATACTTGCACAATAGTGGGTGGTGTCCAGTGGATGAACATGTGACAAAGTGAGAGAGCTTAGTGATAAAATATGTATACGTGAGAAGTAGTGTGGCACGGTGTAAAAAAGAAATAGAAATGGCCTACCATCCTAGATTCAGTCAACGGCTCCCCAGGTAACAATTGCCATGGGACTGTTGCACTAGCCAGAACAATACCAGACAGATTCAGAAAGCTGTTAGTACTACTGTGTGGAACAGGAGGTCTGTCTCCTATCTAAAATGGGTAATCTAAACACTGGACTACAGGGAAAGATCTCTCATTTGATCCAAACCCCATGTGTACGACTGTACATGAAGTAGCTTTGTTCCCCACAAATACCCATTCCCTGCTATTAGTTAATATGGGGGGGCAGGGGGATAATACTGTCAAATTCGGATTGGCACAATATGGCTAAATGAGTTCATTTAGAAAATTAAATAATGCCAAAGAATAACAATCAGTAGTCTCACACATGCCAGGTTGTCCGTGGGTAGAATGCTCAAGATATCTATATTTGTGATCAGTGTAATTAGGCCAATTAGGAGAGCCAATATGCACAATATGAAAAGAAGGCTAGAAGTATACACAAGGCGTCAAACGCTGTCTAGTCCCTTAGACTTGTGTATATGGCTCACAAATATAGTGAGCGTCAATTCTAGAGAAATGAAGTCGGATTGTAAAAGGACAATTAGCTGTTAACAAGGAAAGCAAGTTCGACTCTCTTGTGCAGTCAGAAACTAAACGCGGGCGTTGAAGTGGTCCCGGGGGTTAGGTGATATTAATAATAACGCCAGCGGAGGTGCGTTGTCATAAATAGACAGATCAATAACCATAACGGACGGGGCCGTAACCGCTCGTACTCCGATGTATACTCACTTTTAGGCAACGCTCCTTCCCTGCAGACCTACCCCAGCGGCAACATGTCCTGAATCTAGGCATCCAGTGCCACCGGCAACGTATAACCCTGCTGCAACCCAGAAGAGACTAACTTTCCGGTGTAGCCGATAGGGTGCGGCGATGAACGTGATTGATGGGCATGAACATGGACAAAGGACAACCTCGTTCGACTGCTTTTCCTAAAAAAGCGAGCAAGGGCTCTATTCAACTGGATATGTAGTCATTAATACGTATATTTAAAACCCTCTTAGTGTCAACAGACAGTCAAAAGAAGGAGTCCGTCATTGCGGGCATATACATGTCATTTCAAATAATTAGTTTAAATTCGAGAGACATAAAGACACCTCTACATATAGTCAAGGTAAAAAATGAAGTAAAGACACTTCCACAGTGTTGTTCATCCTGTAGTCTGGTTCCTAATAGACAGTAGAGACTCACATTATGTATACAGAGACAAAGTCACTAGACTGGGTGACAACATGTCAGACAGTACGGTTCACTATTTCTCTTCCAGGGGATCCTCATCAATAGTCATAAACATTGAATATTCCCGCCCTTGTGCGGGGACCCCGGAGCATATATAAAATACACACATATAAAGTATGAAATATGCACGAAAAATATATATATAGCATTTTTAGTCGACATATCTTTCACACTAAACTCATATATACATGTGTAAAACAGCAATGCAGGCTATAATCATAAACAGGCTAAAATGCTTTATTTCTATGAAGTTTTTTTTTTTTTTTTTCATTATAAAATTACAATAGAGAATAAATATCTACCCAAGCCCCCAAAACTGGGCTTAGGGAAATAAGCAGTAGTAATCACTAGAGAAAAAAGAGAAAAAACTACATTGAAAAACAATGGAGCATTCTTAGCCAATAGGCTGCATGCAGGTTAACACAGGAGAACCATAAAAACTTTGGCACCGTGCCTTTAAGACCCTGAGCACCTCCAGTATCCCACTATGCCTCAGGGGTGAAGGAAAGGTGACAGTTGGTTCACAGTTAGGTCAGTTCTTTTTTCCGGCTTCTTCTGAGAGAATCCTGGAGCATTGAGCTCTCAGTTTTTCTGAGTTTTTCTCAGAAAAATCCTTTAATACTGTGTTTTTTCCTGTTTCACTCGACAGATAACATCTTTGTCTGAGTTTGGCAGTTTTTTCCTGACAGAAAAATGCCTTCACTTTTTGTCAAATGCCTTTCTTGTGGGAAGAAGAAGGTCCAGTCAGACCCACACTCTCTTTGTATTGTGTGCCTGCCTCAGAGTCACTGCCCGGACACTTGCAAGCACTGCAAGAATATGTCGAAGAGGACTCTGAAGGACAGAGAAAAGATCAGACTCCATGGGCTTCATGAGAGGCAGAAAACATCGTCCTCTTCACTTCCCAGGCAACCAATAGGCCATTCTCAGGAGAGAATGGCTAGGTCGACGTCAGCAGGTAGGAAAGTACCTGTTTGTTCCCCATCGACGTCGTCGCTGCCACCATCTCACCGGCATAGATCGCCGTCGACGGCGACCCGCCCGACGTCGAAGGATACGGCGTCGAGGGAACATGGCCATCGCAGGGGCATATCTCTGTCGACGGCAGCTCGTCGATCGACGTCGAGCCATCACCGGCGTGCCCGTTCGCCGCCGAAGACCGTACGCCCCCCGACGTCAAGAGACACGACGTCGGAATCGCCACGACGGCATGAGCGACATCTGCCGTCGGCCACCCACCGCTCCACGTCGAGGCACATGACGGCGAGTAGGTCAAGGTCCTGAGATCGCCGCTCGACGTCGAGACACTCTGCGTCAAGACATTCAACGTCGAGGCTAGAACAACCGGTGTGCCCTTCGACGTCGGCTCAGCAGTCGACGTCGACACATGTTTTACCTGTCTCGCAGGGGGTAGAGCATCGTCCTCCAGCAGATAAGGCCGCACCATCTCCAGTGGTCTCCATTCGGAGCGATTCATCTCGTTCGAGAGCGGCATCATCAGGGCATGTTTCACCCATCAACTTATCACCAAGATGGTTGGAGAGCATTAATAGACCAGCGGCCTCCCCAGATTCACAGTACTCTCGAATGTACTCTCCTACTGCCTCTCTCCCGAGAACACCATCACCGGGTTCGTTCTGCTCCTCGCCAACCGACCGCGAGGCCTGGACACTCTGTTACAGCGTCTCGCAGCAGGTCTCGTTCCCAACGGCGATCCAGGTCACGATCACGACACAGAAGATCACCCTCTTGGTCGTCGTCAGGATCATCTGTTGGGCGTTACTCCCCCACCCTAACAGATTCTCCACCTGCTAGGGTCTCACCGGTGGATGACATTACCACTTTTAACGAGGTGCTGTTAAGGGGAGCGCATAAATTAAATATAGAGGTTCCAGAGCCATCTACCTCCTCGTCAGTCATCTTTGAGACTCTGCAGCATAGATGAGTGTCGAAAAAGCAACTGCCTCTAGTGCCTGGTTTGTTGCAGCCAACCATGGACACTTTTCTGGCCCCAGCCACACTCAAATCTGCCCCGGCTAGGATTCTGAAAAAATATAAGGCTCCCGAACAGGACCCTTTATTCCTAAGAAAGGATCCGCCACCGGACTCTGTAATATTGTCCGCAGCCCGAAAAACCCACCCGGTGGCATCATCCTCCACGGTCCCCCCGGATAAAGAGAGCAGGCATCTAGACTCTCTGGGGAGAAAGATGTGCGGTACGGCGGCATCTGTAATGAAAGTCTCCAGCTCTTCTGCACTCCTGGGCAGGTATGACCGTTCTCTGTGGGACTCCCTCAACAGATTCACAGAAAAATTGCCCAGAGAAGACAGACAGGACTTTCAAGAGATCCTGCAAGAGGGATGCCTGGTATCCAACCAGGTCATCAGTGCGGCGGCAGATGGGGCGGATTTAGCTGCACATGGATACGCACATGGAATCTGTGCAAGAAGGTCTTCCTGGCTGAGACTGACTGGTTTAAAGCAGGAAGCACAACAGCGCATCCTAAATCTCCCATTCAGCGGGAACTCGCTGTTTGGTACCCATGCAGATGAAGAAATGGCCCGCATGAAGACCAAGGTGGACACCATGAGGGCAGTAGGCCTGGAAAGGAAGAAAGATTTCAGGCGGAGGTATAGGCCTTATGACAGGTGCCCTTTCCAGCAGAGGGTTCAAACCCCTCACTGGTCCCAAAGGCCACAACAACGGCAGGGACGCCCTCTTTTTCAGGCTCGTAAGACCACAAGGGAGCGAGGGTCAAGTAGACCTCAGCAGTCCACACCGAAAGCGCCAGCCAAACAATGAGATCTTGCTTCCCTCGACACTGTACACCACTCCGGTGGGGGGAAGTATCACAGGTTATCTTCACGAGTGGCACTCTATCACAAAAGACAAATGGGTGCTCAACATTGTCAAAAATGGCTACTCTCTTCTTTTCAGACAGCCTCCACTACACTTGCCACCAGCCAAATGCAATCCATCTCATCTCAGCCTGCTGCGCAAAGAGGCTCTCGCCTTCTTGCAAAAGAAAACAATAGAAAAGGTTCCACCTGCGCACAGAGGAAAGGGGGTTTACTCCCGTTATTTTCTGGTGGCGAAAAAGGGCTGAGAGGGCGTTTTCAGACCAATTCTGGACTTACGGCTGCTGAACAAGTACATAAGAAAACAGAAGTTCAGGATGCTAGCTCTTCACCAGATTTTCCCTCAACTACATCAGGGAGACTGGATGTGCTCCATCGACCTGCAGGATGCATATTTTCACATCACAATAGCTCCCAAGCATCGGAAATTCTTGCGCTTCCAAATAGCTTCACAGCACTATCAGTTCAGAGTTCTACCATTCGGCCTGAAATCTGCCCCGCGTCTTCTCGAAATGTGTGGTGGTGGTAGCCGCACATCTTCGAAAACAAAAGATCTTCATCTACCCATACCTAGACGACTGGTTACTGAAGGCTTCCTCTCCGGATCAGGTGAGAAGCCATCAGGACATTGTGCTCAGGGTTTTCGAGTCTCTAGGTCTTCAAGTCAACTACCAAAAGTCAACCTTGATTCCAACACAGAACCTTCACTACCTGGGAGCTATACTAAACACAGAGCTCCAAAGAGTGTATCCTTCGGAGGAACGACTATTATCAATACACAGGAAGTGTCAAGACCTGTTAAAAGCCAACGCACCTACGGCCCGTCAGGTTACATCGCTTCTGGGCTCCATGGCTTCATGCATTTTCATTGTCCCAAATGCCAGGCTGCACATGAGGCCCCTCCAAGAGGCATTGGACAGCAACTGGAGCCAAAGGACAGGTCGCTGGGAGGACAGAGTGCGGCTACCGACAGCGGCACTTCAGTCATTGCAATGGTGGATGCACAGACCTCACCTGTCAGTAGGTGCTCCGTTTCACCAGGTAATTCCATCCGACACTCTGGTAACGGATGCGTCTCTTCAGGGATGGGGGTCTCATCTAGGTCCCCTTCAAGCTCAGGGCCTGTGGTCCGACAAGGAAAAGAAGTACCACATCAATCTGCTGGAACTCAGAGCGGTCCATCTGGCTCTCAAGTCTTTCACTCCATTGATTCAGGGGAAATCTCTCCTAATACAAACGGACAATACAACCACAATGTATTATTTGAACAGACAGGGGGGAACGAGATCCCTACCCCTCTCTCGAGAGTCCCAAACGATATGGCATTGGCTTCTGGCCAGAGGATTGTCACTTACAGCGGTTCACCTGCCAGGTCAACAAAACGTGAAAGCAGATTTCCTGAGCAGACACCTAGAGGACGCACACAATTGGGTCCTACACGGCGAAGTCGTCGAAGACATCTTCGCTCAATGGGGTCGACCTCAATTGGATCTCTTCACAGACGAAGTAAACAAGAAATGCCCAGACTTCGCATCCAGGCTCTACCGTCCGGGATCTCGAGGGAATGCCCTGTTGATCGACTGGTCAGGGATATTTCTCTACGCCTTTCCACCGATTCCCCTCATACCGGCAGTGATCAACAAACTTTACAAATCCAGAACCAGAATGATTCTAATAGCGCCACAATGGCCCCGTCAATTCTGGTACACAGATCTCCTCAACCTATCGGAAAAACCTCACAGGAGGCTGCCGTGCAGACCGGATTTTCTGAGCAGGATGGAGGGCAGGATTCTACATCCCAACCTCTACCCTCTCTGAGCTTAACAGCATGGCTCCTGAATTCTTGCAGTATGGACACCTAGGGCTCTCGCAGGAGTGCATGAACATCTTGAAAGAGTCCAAACTACCTTCTACGCGGCGTTCTTACGCTTTTAAGTGGAAGAGGTTCTACATATGGTGCTGTCAACAAGGTCAGAATCCCATACGGGCTCAGGAGGATGTCATACTGTCTTATTTACTTCATCTGGCAAAGTCCGGTCTGCAGGTATCATCTATTAAGGTACATTTGTCTGCCATTACAGCCTATCGTAAGTCACCTTCTCAGGAATCCTTCTTTACGAAACCAGTAGTCAAGGATTTCTTAGAAGGTTTGAAAAAAGTTTTTCCGCCCATTCGGTGACCCTCTCCTCCATGGGAACTAAACATAGTATTGTCAAAACTTATGGGCCCTCCTTTCGAACCTATACACAAGGCCTCTTTACAACACCTTACATGGAAGACAGCTTTTTTGGTGGCCATTACTTCCGCGAGGAGGGTCAGTGTGATTCAGGCTTTGTCTTCCAAAGAACCGTACATAGTTTTTCACGACAGTAGAGTGGTTCTGCGAACTCACCCATCTTTCCTTCCGAAGGTGGTGTCAGAATTCCACATCAATCAGACTATATCTTTACCGACTTTCTTTCCCAATCCGGAGACTCCGGCGGAGAAAGCATTGCACTCCTTAGACTTGAAAAGAGTGCTGAAATTTTATTTGGATAAAACAAAATCGATTAGACATTCCAACCACTTGTTTGTAAACTATGGTCATTTGAGGACAGGAGAGGCAGCATCTAAACGAACGATATCAAGATGGATAGTTTCTTGTATTGTCAATAATTACCAGCTGGCTAATAAACAATTACTAGCTAGGCCTAAAGTGCATTCCACAAGGGGAAAAGCGGCTACTGCTGCCCTCCTTAACAATGTTCCAATATCTGAGATTTGTAAGGCTGCTACATGGAAGTCTGTACATACATTTACTAGACATTACTGTTTAGACTCAGATGCGAGAGCAGATGCCCAAGTGGGGCAGGCCTCTCTGAGAAATTTATTTGCATAATACCTATCTATTCCTGCACTTCTATTAGACAGTCCGCAGAGTTTAGGGATGGGCTTGCTAATCTATTCAATGTTTATGACTATTGATGAGGATCCCCTGGAAGAGAAGGATAAGTTACTTACCTGTAAATCCTAGTTCTCTTCCAGGGGTATCCTCATCAAAGTCATAAACAATCCACCCTCCTCCCCGGACGCACGTCTCCTAGAAGTGCAGGACAGACTGTTTTTCGAATCAGTTACACAGATTGTCACTGTAAAAAAGTACTGACCTAACTGTGAACCAACTGTCACCTTTCCTTCACCCCTGAGGCATGGTGGGATACTGGAGGTGCTCAGGGTCTTAAAGGCACGGTGCCAAAGTTTTTATGGTTCACCTGTGTTAACCTGCATGCAGCCTATTGGCTAAGAATGCTCCATTGTTTTTCAATGTAGTTTTTTCTCTTTTTTCTCTAGTGATTACTACTGCTTATTTCCCTAAGTCCAGTTTTGGGGGCTTGGGTAGATATTTATTCTCTATTGTAATTTTATAATGAAAAAAAAAAAAAAAAACTTCATAGAAATAAAGCATTTTAGCCTGTTTATGATTATAGCCTGCATTGCTGTTTTACACATGTATATATGAGTTTAGTGTGAAAGATATGTCTACTAAAAATGCTATATATATATTTTTCGTGCATATTTCATACTTTATATGTGTGTATTTTATATATGCTCCAAGGTCCCCGCACAAGGGCGGGAATATTCAATGTTTATGACTTTGATGAGGATACCCCTGGAAGAGAACTAGGATTTACAGGTAAGTAACTTATCCATATTGTAGATAACAATTGGAATAGTTATTGCAGCATTTGTGACCAAGGGATATCATTGTTCAGTCCTTGAATATGTGTCCTTAATTTGAACACCCATCATTGCTCTCTCTCAAATAAGGCCCTGGAGTCATTCCCTCGTAGGCTGGGGATCTCCAGTACCACCCACCACAAATCGTCTGCGTTGTGATGCATCTCACAAAAATGAATGCTCAATTTGGTTGTCGCCCGGCCACACCTAATGGTGCTACAGTGCTCATTCATCCGAATCTTAACTGATCTGGTCGTCATTCCTTTGTAGCGGAGCCCACGCGGACAGGTGATCCTGTTGATACAATTTCTTGTGCTACAATTGGTATGTTTAGAGAGGGGCCACATGTCTATTGGTTCCAAATCAAGAGACACCAAGGGTTTAGTCAGGGGACACACGTTACACATACCACAAGGGTGGTGTCCAATGACAGGGGGAGATTCCAAAGTGTTGTCTGTTTAATTATCTCCTGACCCCGAAGTGGTCGGGTGTGGACCACCATATCTTTAATATTAGACGTCCTTTTGAATGCAAATAAGGGTTTAGGAATGGGCGTCCCACCACTTACCAAGATGGACCATCATTTATTGATCATTTTCGTAATGGAAGTAGACAAGCAGGTCAAGTGGGTGTCTAATTCCTTGGTAACTGTCTGTAGAAGTGCTTCTCTGTTGGTATTCTTAGCCCTCTTGCGTGCAGTATTCACTACAGAGAGATGGTAGTTTCTCTCATGTAATTTCGTCTTCAGCTCACTGGATTGGGTCTCAAATAGTTCAGTAGTACTGCAATTACGTCAGAGCCTAAGAAACTGGCCAAAGGGTAAATTCTCCCTTAATGCTTTTGTTTAAAAAATGACATATGAATATAGATATACAAAGGTGCTCGGATCAGGTTTATTTGTCCCAGGCAATATACAGTTCCTCTCTCAAACTCTTCCGGCCCTCAGATTACTCACTCTCACTATGCTGAGGCACTACATCTCACATCTCTAAGATGTAGACAAGAAACATAAGCAATGTTATCTTGTTGGAGGCATGTCAAGTCTCCTGCCGAAGCTCCTGCGCCGCATTCTCGTAAACTGCAAAGGAGGCGTTCAGAATTGTCAACTGATGGCACTACATGTTTGATCTTCATGGTTTGTCCACTCCTGTAGGGGTAGACCTGGGCATACAGTGAACCTGCGAGTAGCCTGTGAATGCAGCTGCCTTAGATTGACTGGTTCGTGTGCCCTGCCGCTGGGAGCACTGTCAGGTGTGTTGGGCCCTGGTGGACCTGTGCTAGTCACCAGGATACAGCAGAAAGCAGGATTGGGGATAACAGTGGTGGAGTTAGGCAGGCGCTGAGATGGAACACGCCATTTTGAATCCTGAAATGGTGGCGGGTGCTCATGTCCATTATTGAAGCCATGGAAGAAGCCTCCTTGGGCATCAATACACACTGAATTGTCTTTGGAAATGAAACCGAGGACCTAACATTACCATAAGTGGGGCAGCACTAGGACATATGTTAAGGTATTGTGCAACAATCGCTGGCAGTGCTTCTTTTAACAGTGCCTCACTCTGTCCCTCATCAGTGATAGCATTTACTGCTTGCTTAGGGGTACACCATACTGGAGTCTATACTTTCATTGTTATCAATGTGCTATACTCAGGCTAACGTTGTTCGAGTCCACTTATTTCCTTCTTAGCCCTGCCTAAGTGTGGCCTCCATCAGCAGGACCATGATAAATAACCTGGAGGATCTCTTGGAGGCCCCTTCAGTGAACCTGATTAAATTGACAATCAATCAATCAATCATTAATTTGTTAAGTGCGCTACTCACACAGTGGGTCTCAAGGCGCTGTTGGGTGGGGGTGCTACTGCTCAAAGAGCCAGGTCTTGAGGCGCTTCCTGAAGGTCAGGAGGTCCTGGGTCGGACGTAGGTTGACGGGGAGGGAGTTCCAGGTTTTGGCGGCAAGGTGGGAGAAGGATCTGCCGCCGGTTGTGGTACGGTGGACGCGGGGGACGGTGGCGAGGTTGACTTAGCGGAGCAGAGCTGGCGTCTCGGGATGTGGAAGTTGAGACGCTCATTGAGGTAGGCAGGTCCGGCATCATGGAGAGCCCTGTGAGCATGGATCAGGAGCTTGAAGATGATCCTTTTGTTGACGGTGAACCAGTGGAGGTCTCTGAGGTGGGCTGAGATGTGTTCGTGGCGAGGGAGGTTGAGGTGTGCTGAGGCGTTCTGGATGCGCTGAAGTTTTCTCTGGAGCTTGGCGATTGTTCCCGCATAGAGAGCGTTGCCGTTGTCCAGTCTGCTGCTAACAAGGGCGTGGGTGACTGTTCTTCCGGTTTCAATGTGGATCCATCTGAAGGTCTTGCGAAGCATGCAAAGTGTGTTAAAACATGAGGATGAGACGGGTGTTGACTTGCTGGGTCATAGTGAGCAATGAGTCCAGTATGAAGCCGAGGTTGCGTGGGTGGCGGGCATTGGGGTGGCTCCCAGAATGGCATGCCACAAGGAGTCATCCCATGCTGCTTTGTTGGAGCCGAAGATGATGACCTCGGTCTTCTCCGAGTTCAGTTTGAGGCGGCTTGCCTCCATCCAGTTGGCGATGGCGGGAAGTCCGGTGTGGAGGTTGGTCTTGGTGGTTGCGGGGTCCTTCATGAGAGAGAGGATCAGCTGAGTGTCATCCACGTAGGAGACGATGTTGAGGCCATGGGATCGGACGATGTTGGCGAGCGGGGCCATGTAGACATTGAAGAGGGTGGGGCTGAGTGAGGATCTCTGGGGGACTCAACAGATGGTCTTGGTGGCTTTTGACAGGAACGGGGGGAGGCAGACTCTTTGGGTTCTGCCAGAGAGGAAGGGTGTGAGCCAATCCAGGGCTCTGTGGCGATTCCAGCGTCGTGGAGGCGTGTGCGAAGTGTGTGGTGACAGACGGTGTTGAAGGCTGTGGAAAGGTCAAAGAGGATGAGGGCAACGGTTTCACCTTTGTCGAGCCTGCCCCTGATGTAGTCGGTGGCAGCGATAAGGGCGGTCTCGGTGCTGTGGTTCTTGCGGAAGCCGGACTGGGAGATGTTGAGTAGGCTGTTGTCCTCCAGGAAGCGAGAAAGTTGTCTGTTGACTATCTTCTTCGGGGCTGGCTTTGGGCTTTTTGAGCGAGCGTTGACTTCAGCTTGTTTCCAGCTCTCCAGGAAGATGGCGGTCTCGAAGGAGCTGTTGATGATGGTCCGTCGGGAGTGATGATTTGGCTGGCTTTATTAAAGACGTGGTGAGGGCAGGGGTCGGCGGGTGAACCAGAGTGGATGGTGCTCATGGTCTTGGTGGTTTCCTTGTCGTTGGTGTGGGTCCAGGCACTCAGGATGTTGGTGTGGATGGGTGCATTGGGGTCGGCCTTGGCAGTGGTGGCGGGGGGGACAGCGGTGCAAAGCTACCATGGATGTCTGTGATCTTGCGGTGAAAAAAGGTGGCAAGGGAGTCGCAAAGGTCTTGGGAGTGTGGGGGGGTTGGTTGGTGATTTCCTTGATGATGTTGAAAAGCTCCTTGCTGTTGTGTGCGTTGCTGTCAATTTGTTCTTTGTAGAAAGATCTTTTGGTGGTCTGGATGAGCTGATGATGTTTGCGGATGGCAGATTTGAGGACAGCGTGGTAGCTTTCTGTTTGTTCATGGCGCCAGATCTTCTCGGCTTCCCGGCATTCCCGCTTGGAGGCCTTAAGGTCTGCGGTGAACCAGGGAGCTTTCTTGCTGGTGCGGGTCTTGGTGGTTTTCCTAAGAGGAGCGAGGGTGTTGGCGCAGTCGTCGAGCCATTGCTTGAGGTTGAGGGCATCGGTGTTGGGGCCGCTGGTGTTGGGTGGCGGGGCGAGGGTGGAGATCAGTTGGTCCTTGGAAATCTTGTTCCACTTGCGCTGAGGGGTTCAGTGCTGTTGGTGGTGGACGGTGGGTTTCTGGAAGGAAAAATGAGCACAGCGGTGGTCGGTCCAGTGGAGTGCAGTGGTGTGGGTGAAGGTGATGTGGCTGCTGGTGGAGAAGATGGCGTCAAGTGTGTGGCCGGCTGAGTGAGTGGGCGTTGTGACGAGTTGCTTGAGGCCGGTTGGCGAGATTGTCCAGTAGGGCTGAGGAGTTGCTTTTGGCGGTATTCTCCAGGTGAAAATTCAGGTCGCCGAGGAGCATGTAGTTCGTGGAGGCGAGTGCGTGGCTACTGATTGTGTTGGCGATGGCGTCGCAGAATTGTGGGAGGGTCCCGGGGGTCTGTAGATGAGGGTTCCTCTCAGGGTCGTGTTGGCGTTGACGTGAATCTGGAAGTGCAGGTGTTCAGTGGCATCTAGGGCATCGTGGGTGTCAGTTGAGATCCTGATGGAGCTCCTGTGGAGTATGGTGATTCCTCCTCCTGATTTGTTGGTGCGGTCTCTTCGGGTGATTTTGTAGCCCTTAGGGATGTCTGTGGGATGTCGGGTTCTGAGGAGGGGTTCATCCAGGTTTCGGTGAGGAAGGCGATGTCTGGGGAGGTTGATATGAGCAGGTCCCAGACTTCGACGGCCTTCTTGTGGACGAAGCGGGTGTTGAGGAGGATGCAGCTGAGGTGGTTGTTATGGGTGGTTTTGTTGTGGTGCTTGGTGGCTTGAGCGCAGGTGAAATTGCACGTCCGGCACGAGAAGGGTCCATGGGTGTGCCCAGGAGAGGTCTAGATGCAAGCGGTGGGGGCGACCAGGGTTGAGCGCATGGATTTCTTCTGCGGTGTAGCAGCATCTGTCGGCGTCGGGGTGTGTGGGACAGGGGGACTGGCACTGGGCGCGGTCCAAACGCGGACGGGTGCAGACGGGCTTGCCAGCGGCACGCCCGCTGTGCGTGGCTGCCATTAAGAAGGGGAGGTTGGAGGGAGGAGCAGCTGGGAGGTGGGAGGCGGGGAGCGGTGGGCAATTGGGGGAACGAGGGGTGCTGGGCCACAGGGGACGCAGCGGCGGAGAGCCGGATGAGTCAGAAATCGGCGAAAATGGCCAAAAAGACGAGGAAAGGCCAAAAAAGATGAGGAAAGGCCAAAAAAAAGACGAGGAAGGCCAAAAAAAGACGAGGAAGGCCAAAAAAGATGAGGAAAGGCAAAAAAGAATAGGAGAGTCAGACGACAGAGTCAGGGAACAGTAAAGGCACATAAAACAGAGTCAGGGAATGTAAAAGGCATAAAAAGAGAAAAGACAGCACAAATAACACACAGACAAGTTACAGGACAGACACACAATACTTACAGCAACCACTAGACACCAGGGATGAGGCGCAGGTGGGTGCCTGCGGGTGGTGGAGGGCCTCGAACTCGTAGCGAGAGCGGGGTCGGGGGTATGCAGGCAGACAGGAGGAGCTGCGCGGCGTGTAGGGTGAATCTTGGCCTAAAGTCAGGTCAGGGGACACCACCCCCAAATGTTATTTTGCTGATCTCACTGGTAATTATCTGAGGGAGAGGTGGTATGGAACATTGGCGGAGGCAGGGAGAACAAGAAAACATAGGCCAAACTGTCATTTGAGAACAAGAGTGCACAAAGAGCGGATTTACCTGGAGGTGGCTGTGGTGATTCTACAAAGCAGGAGGCAGTGCCGGTCTCCATTGAAGACATGAAACTTCTCCTGCTTGACCTAAAAAAATAATTTCACTGCCATGGACCAAAAGATTGACATTTCAATACAGTGCCTCAATCAAATGGAGGAAAGACTCGACCTGCAGGAGACAAGACTGGTCAATGCCAAAAAAACAAATATCTGACCTCAAACATGTATCTCCGTCCTCTAAGGGCCAACTTCCCAACCTTGAAAAGTCAGTACAGCTCTCTGATATCAGATATGAGAACCTTGAAGTGCCGTCAAGGTGCAATAACAGGCGCATCATGGGCATCATCCCCACTGATTGATTGCGCTGAAATGTTGTTGAGCCATTACTGTCCAACCTCTATGGCTAGGATAACGTCTTGCAGTGTTTGATTGTTCAAAGGACACACAGATCTCTGGCTCCTAGACCACCACTTGGTGCACCACCACATCCTATAATTGCCGGACATTTGAACTATTGGGATGGAGACCACATCCTGGAAATGGGTACCCAGAAATATCTAGCTGACAAGATATATTTTGTTCCAGATTTCAAAAGATCACACCAGGAGGCACGAGAGGTCCTCCCTGAACCTAAGAGGACCATATGAGAAGTTGGGATTGACTCTGCCATGTTGTACCCTGACGAAAATAAAGTTAATTTTGAAGGCCTAGTGCACTATTTAGATAAGCCAGATGAAAACCTTAAGTTTGGGGAAAATGTGTAAAAAACAGAAGCTCCATTTCTTACCTGTGGACACACAAGTGATGTAGAATGTCATACTGAAGAATGTGTCAATCCGCAGGTGGATAGTGGGGTGATACATAGGACCATGTGGGTGTCACTAAGCTTTTCGTGTAACTGGTTTGGGACATCTATGCTTCAAGTTGGGGTATACAGTTTGAGTGTGTGGGAGTCTACCTGGACAGTAACTGCTTTTTGTTTGTTTCTATTTATCAGTGCAGTCAAGTATAATCCCATTTTTAACAGGGAATTTAATTCATGGCTGTCCTACATTCCATGTTCTTGCAGGGTTTGGGGTAAATGTAAAGCATCTCTCAAACTCTCACATGTGTGAGTTGGGACATCAATGGGTAGAATTAAATCAGATGTGGTCTTGTTGCAGGATACCCAACTGGCTCCTAAACAGCAGTCCACGTTTGTAACTACATTAGGGTCATTTAAATACTTTGCTTCTTTTAGCTCCTGTGCTCGGGGTATGTCCATTCTAATACCAAAATCTGCTGACTTTACTCTGAAAAGTATGTATTCAGACCCTGAGGTTAAGGTGTGTTGCTGTTTACCTGTAATCTACCTCAGCACTTCTGCACATTTGCTAATATATATGCTCTGCATGTTGAAACTCAACACATTTTTGTGACCTAGCAGTGTAAATCAAGCAAGGTTGTTCTTGGTATATCTAGGTCTGAGTATCTACTGTGACACTCAGATGACATCCCTGGATAAGGTCCATAGCCTTCTCCAGAGACTTCTTTCAAGGACATGCCCTTTGATGGTGCTCACCTTTTTGGCGAAAAAGCAGATTTGCCCCTTGAGTGATTTAAAGATAGCAGGGCCACAGCTCACTCTTTGGGCCTGTGTGATCCAGCACAGTAATTCCGCTAACGGTTTGGCCCTTTTGTGCATATTGTAGGGGCCTCAAATACATTCAGCACCAGCCTGTGTAATCTGTTCAACAGGCTCCAGAGCCATTTCATAACCGAGGCTGTGGACCATAGACCACAGGAGCAATGTGCAGTGCAGCACCCCCAACACCCTAGAGCTTCCCCAGCTGATAAACTACTTTAATGGGCCCTTCCAGATACACAGTCACTCTGTCGGAGGAAGGAGCTGGCCCTTTCTCCTAGGGTGGCAAGAGATCAGTTTGAACAATTGGGTCCTCCAAATAGTCTATTGCTGCCATATTCCTGGACTCTGTGTCGGGAGGCACTATTCCCCTGAAAGAGGCAGGATCACCGGGGGATTTTCCTGGTGGCGTATCACCTGGCAGGATCTTTTATCGTAAGGGTGGATGAACTCAGCCATTGGCGCTTAGTGGTTAATGAATGGCAGGAGGTGTCATGGAGTATGTTCTGCAAATGCCACTTCATTCTAGGCTATTCTATGCCACTCCACAACACCCCATGCCACTCTGCTCAACTCTGTGCCGCTGCACTCTACATAACTTTTCAACACTTTACTCCACTCTTCGCACCTCCACTCTACGCCTTTCTGATGAATACAACTACCTGTTGATTCCTCACCTTATGAATTCGATCCTTGCGCCAGCATCCGACGGAAAGTCTTCTTCCTAGCTGTCTACGTCGACGAGGACGTCATAATGGCACGGCTCCGCGTGACTCCGTCTGATGTCAACGTGCTAATAAGAGGTCCTCGTCAGCGTACTGACGTCAGTTTTTCCTTTTTCCGTGCTTCGTCGCCAACGGTTTTTCTTCCTGGTCTGTTGGTAACAGTAACGATTTCTCGAGGTTGTTCTTCGTGCCAGAGCATGAATCCTAAAGCTCTGAAAGAACACGAGGCGAAGCTCTTCTTAGCCAAGGCAAAGAAGAGGGAACACAAGAAGGTTTCCTCCCATGCTTCTCCCAAAAAACATAAGAAGCGGCGTCTTCATGACTCTCGGCTCCGTCATGACTCTTGGCGCCGTTCAGAGCAGAGCCGATCGAGGAGTCGTTCGAGGTCGAGGTCTCGTTCATCACGGCGCCAGAAGATGTGGGAGATGAGTCCAACTGTCACGCCTCAGCCGGAGAGTCCGAGGTTGTCACCGGCGCCTTCAGTCTATGAGGTCACTCAAGGTAGTCCTCACTTTTCACCGGCGCCGAGGGATCCTGATGTTCACCAGACATCTGCACAGCAGTACCCGGCGTTCCCGACTCCAGGGACGGATCTGGCCGCATTTTTTAATGCAATGTATGCTGTTTTTCAATCCATGGCCCCTGCTGGTGCACCGGTGGGTCCCACAGGGCCATTGGCATTCAATTTGGGCTCGCCGGCGTCATACAGGGCTGCTCCATTCATGTCCTTCTGCCCTACAGAGCCTGGTGGTCCGGCGCCAGGGGTTTCCCCTGGCAGGAGTCCTTCGCCTGGGACCGTGGATCCGTCGGCTTCTCATCCGACTCCTTCTCCGCCCCATCTGGCGTCATTGATGGCCTCATCCAGACCGGCTCCATCTCCTTCCATTCATTCGGCTTTGAGGAGGTCGTCTGCCGACTTCGGGCCGGTGCTGGCTCCGACGCCGGTTGAATCTAGGAGCCTTCCTGAACCGGTTCGGGGTCTGAGATCGTCGGCGTCGATGGAGTCCTTGTCGACGCCGGCTCTGAAACTCATCTTAGATCTCGAAGGAAGGCGTTGAGGCTTCTGGAGGAAGAGGAATACAGAAGGCTTGAGGAAGGTGAGATAGAGCCTTCTGATGACTTCCAGGGGCTTGCCACTGCAAGTGGTTTGGATACTTCCCCGGAGTGGGACATTGCTTCTCCGGGGGAGTTTACTGAGGAGGACGCCTCCTTCCATGCTGTGGTGAGGAAGGCAGCTGATTACCTGGATTTGCCTTTGTCCACGGCAGAAGTAAAGACTAACCTGCTCACAGAGGTTCTTCATCCATCTTCCTCCAGTGCTGACCCTTTGCTGCCTTTTAATGAGGCTTTGACGGAGCCTATTATAGACCTATGGAAAAAGCCGCTGACATCTCCTGCTGTAAACAGGGCAGTGGCGAGAAGGCAAAGAAGTGCCCCAGGAGATCCAATTTTTCTATCTCGTCACCCGACTCCGGAGAGCTTGGTGGTTCAGGCGTCATGTTCTGCAAAGTCTGCCCCCGGTACATTCCCAGGTGTTCCGACGGACAGAGAATCCAAGAGGATGGAGCAATCCTCGAAGAAAGTTTTATCCTCTTGCAGCATGGCCCTAAAAGCTACCAATTCCACCTGTGTGCTAGGCAGATACATCCATGCCCTAATGGACTCTGCTAAGGAGATGGCAAAAGATCTGCCACAGGAGATGCAAAAATCTTTTGGGTCCCTTTTCTTGGATGCACAAGCTGCTGCACAGTAGATTATACAATCTGGCTTGGATACCACGGATTCTATTGCCAGGGCCATGGGAACATTGGTGGCTACGAGAAGGCATGCCTGGTTAAGATCTTCAGGTTTCTCATCAGATGCACAATCCACTTTAATGGACCTTCATTTTGATGGGGAAGAGCTGTTTGGGGACAAGGCAGACTCTGCCCTTGAACGATTTAAGGACTGTCGGGCTACAGCTAAGTCCCTGGGTTTGCAGGCCCCTTCTACTACATCGTACAGACCTTTTCGTAGGTTTCGAGGATTTGTTAGAGGCTCTGCCTTTCGAAGGTCTCAATCTTATGCCCAGCAACCTGCCAATCCGCCCTATCGTGCCTTCAGAGGGCGGGGTAGGGGTAGGGCTAGAGGTCCAGCCCAGCAGCTCTCTTCTTCTTCATCCTCCTCTGGTGGACAACAGCAGAAGCAGCCCTAGTTTTCCCCACTTTATCAGTCATACTTCTACTGTAGGGGGAAGACTGAGTCTTTTTCTACAACAATGGAGGTCAATTACAACAGACTCGTGGGTGCTAGGAATTGTGGAAAAGGGCTATGCTCTCCCCTTTCAGGAGTTTCCTCCTCCTTCCCCCCCCCCCCCCTCCCCATTCCTCCTTTTGTTCAGAAGACCATCTTCTGTTGTTGCAACAGGAGGTTGTAACCATGTTGGCAAAGGGCGCTATAGAGTTGGTACCGTTGCAGGAAAGGGGTCAGGGGTGTTATTCAAGATATTTCCTGATTCCCAAGGTGGAAGGTCGGTTGTGGCCGATCCTAGACTTGAGGATTTTGAATTTGTTCCTCAAGCAGGAAAAATTCAAAATGCTGACCCTAGCTCAGGTGCTATTGGCGTTGAACGAAGGAGACTGGATGGTGTCTGTCGACTTGCAAGACGCGTACTTTCATGTTCCCATAATCAAGTCGCACAGGAAGTATCTCCGTTTTGTGGTCGGATCGCAACATTACCAGTTTGCGGTCCTTCCGTTTGGTCTTACTTCAGCACCGCGGGTCTTCACAAAGGTGATGGCAGTTGTTGGAGCACATCTCAGAAAGAGGGAGGTAGCGGTTTTTCCCTACCTGGACGATTGGTTGATCAAAGCCAAGTCTCCAGAGATTGTGTTGTCTCATCTGCGAATGACAAAGCAGTTGTTGTTCGATCTGGGCTTTTCGGTGAACGTACCCAAAACTCACCTGGAGCCCTCTCAACGCCTCCTGTTCATAGGGGCAGTACTGGACACGACAAAGTTTCGGGCCTACCCCCCGCCTCAGCGGGTACGGGACATTCAGGCGCTGATTCCTTTGTTTCAAAGTGGAGCGGCAGTTCCAGTCCTCAAGGTCTTACGCCTGCTAGGTCTGTTTGCTTCTTACATTCTGTTGGTCACTCATGCTCGCTGGCATATGAGGGCTCTTCAGTGGTGCCTCCGCAGACAGTGGTTCCAGCACAAGGGGGATCTCAGGGATTCAATAAAGATCTCCAGGGACGCTGTAGCGGATCTTCTTTGGTAGGTAGAGGACGGCAACCTTTCCCAAGGAAAACCGTTTTCACTGCCTCCTCCAGTGGCCACAGTGATTTCAGATGCTTCCACTCTAGGGTGGGGAGCTCATCTGGGGGACCTGGAGATCAAGGGTCGTTGGTCTCCAGCGGAACAGATGTTGCATATCAATCTGTTGGAATTGCGGGCGTACGTTTGGCACTCAAGGCCTTCCTCGCCTTCCCTTCGCGGTCAGTCAGTTCAGATCCTGACGGACAACACTACCGCGATGTGGTATATAAACAAGCAGGGAGCAGTGGGGTCGTATCTTCTTTGCCGAGAAGCCCTCCGACTCTGGTCCTGGGCTCAGGACCATCAGATTTGCTTGATGGCAAATCATTTGGCCGGAGTGTTGAATGTACCTGCGGACGTTCTCAGTCGTCACTTCTCATTAGATCACGAGTGGCGTCTCCATCCGGATCTAGTCCTCCACATCTTCGAGATGTGGGGTACTCCTCAGGTGGATTTATTTGCCACTCGGGAGAACGCGCATTGCCCGTTATTCGGCAGCCTCCAGTATCCGATGCAAGGGGCGTTAGGGGACGCGTTTCAGATGTCCTGGGGTGGCCAGTTGCTTTAAGCGTTTCCCCCCATACCCTTGATTCCTCGGGTTTTGAGGAAGGTTCGTCAAGACCGGGCCCAAGTCATATTGGTAGCACCGGACTGGCCGAGAATTGTATGGTATACAGACCTACTTCAACTCTCTCAGTGCCCTCCGCGCCGTCTCCCGCTCAGGGCAGATCTCCTCTCTCAATCACAGGGGCAGGTTTTACACCCCCACCTCCAGAGCCTGCACTTTCATGCCTGGAGATTGAACGGGGCAACCTGAGTTCCTTTTCTCTCCCACCGGATGTAGTGGATGTTATACTATCGTCCAGGCGACACTCCACTAAATCTATTTATGCCGGAAGGTGGGCTAAATTTGTGCTGTGGTGTGGGGAGAACCAAAAAGATCCTTTAAAGCCCCATCTTTCAGATGTACTTTTGTTTGTTCTTAGTTTGGCAAAGAAAGGCTGTGCTATAGCTACAGTTAAGGGTTATTTGGCAGCTCTGTTGGCGTTTCTTTGCCATCCGGACCAGCCATCTTTATTCAAGTCTCCCATTGTACATAGGTTCCTTAAGGGTTTGGTGAATAGCTTTCCTCCTACTCCTTTTCATATGCCTCAGTGGGACTTAAATCTTGTTTTAACATTCTTAATGGGTTCGCCTTTTGAGCCCATGCATTCATGTCCATTGAGATATTTAGCCTTCAAGACTGTTTTCTTAATCGCAATTACTTCTGCCAGGAGGATTGGAGAGCTTCAGGCACTTTACGTTAAGCCTCCTTTCACTATGTTTTTCCCTGATAAAGTGGTTCTAAAAACCAGGGGTGCTTTTCTACCGAAAGTTGTCACCCCTTTTCATATAGGGCAAAATATCACTCTTCTTGCTTTTTACCCTCCTCCCCTCCCGTCTAAAGAAGAAGAGAGACTCCATAGGTTGGACCCTAAGAGGGCCCTGAGTTTTTACCTCAAAAGAACTAAGGACTTTTGTTTAGATGAGCAACTGTTTGTTGGATATGCTGGTCAGCAAAAGGGCAGAGCGGTACAGAAATGGACACTCTCCAGGTGGGTCATCTTGTGTATCAAGATCTGTTACTCTTTGGCAAAAAAGGTCCCTCCTGAAGGTATCAGGGCCCACTCTACTAGAGCTAAATCTGCATCCTCGGCTCTGGTGAGGGGAGTTCCATTGATAGAAATATGTAAAGCGGCAACTTGGGCGTCCCTCCATACTTTCGTAAAACATTACTGTTTAGACTCTGAGATGAGGAGGGACGGTCATTTTGCTCGCTCAGTATTGCAGGATTTCTTAGTGTAATCAGGCGGGCACCCACCACCGAGTTCGGTACTGCTTGGGACTCTATTCATAAGGTGAGGAATCCACAGGTAGTTGTATCCATCAGAAGAACAAGTTACTTACCTTCGGTAACGCTTTTTCTGGTGGATACACTAACTACCTGTGGATTCCTCACGGTCCCTCCCGCCTCCCCATTGCCTGCCTGATTACACAGTTCTCTTGCAGTCTTTGGTTTAATATTTATTCTTATATTTATATGTATATTTATATGTATATAGTGATATTTCTCTATATATTTTTGTATATTCATGTATTTAAACTCTCAATAAGAATGGATGATTTAAATGGACAAAGTTTTTGTGTGCGTATATCTTTCTATATTAATTATCAATTTTCATGGTCGGTTTACTCCTGTTTGCTTTAAGAGCACAAAAATAATGAGGTGAAACTGACGTCAGTACGCCAACGAGGACCTCTTATTGGCACGTTGACGTCAGACGGAGTCACGCAGAGCCGTGCCATTATGACGTCCTTGTCGACGTAGACAGCTAGGAAGAAGACTTTCCGTCGGATGCTGGCGCAAGGATCGAATTCATAAGGTGAGGAATCCACAGGAAGGTAGTGTATCCACCAGAAAAAGCGTTACATAAGGTAAGTAACTTGTTCTTCCATTCCATGACACACTACTTTACTCCACTCTGTGGCAATCCACTCCATGACGCTCCACTACACTTCACTCTGCGACACTCTACTCTGCCCCTCTCCACTCTAGGCCACTCTGCTCCACCCTGTGCTACTCCACACTACGACTCTACTACACTCTATGTATGCCACTCAACACCACTCTACTCTTCCCTACCTCACTCCACAACACGCCACCCTCCTCTACACCTCTAAATTGTAGCCATGCTGGTATACAACATGACTAAAACACATTTGCCAAGCCAATAGCTTTTGCATAGGCGAGACCTGTTGACTTTGCCAGTGCTTGTTTGTATACCGTCACAGAGGTCATGGGGCTTATCCGTCCCTTTCCTAAATCGATTTTTCATTCTACACTTGTCCTACAGATGTGCATCAATAACACTCTATCTGCAAGTTTCCCAATAAGCCAGGATAGACATCAGGGATGTCCCCTTTTAGTTGCTTTACTCTGGAGCCTTTGGCTTGTAAAATTCATCAGCATTTCTGCCAGAGTGGGGGGGGATAAGTTTGGTGTATTCTTCTGTCTGTCATTTTGTTTTGTAATATGGTAATGTGGCGGAGGAGTTGTGGTGAACAAATAATCATGAAAGGTGAAATGTTTGTACTTGCTGAAGTGCTGAAAGGGGAACACGGACAAAAAATGCTCAAGGAGAGAGGTTCTAGTGGGTAGGGATGGAAGTGTAAGTGTGCATATGTATGATTGGATGTTCAGTATGCAGAGAGGGAGAAACAAGGTTCGTGGTGGTGGGTGTGGAGGATTAACATTGGCGATCCAGGTGGTGCACCTTAGGTGAACATGTGTCTTGATTTGTTAGCAAACTTTACAGATGTGTCAGATTCCCAACATCATGCTGCAGTCATAGTAGACGTTCATACTAATTGTCTGGAGTTGTTAATGCCACCAGTACCATCTAAGTACTCAAGGATATATTTGAAAGGCAAGATGTACCCTAGTACTTAGTTACAGATAATGGTATGCAGTTGGTTTCCAAAGAGATGAAAGACTTATTTGATAATAATGGCATAAAAAATGTGAGGACATCACTTTATAACCCTCAGTCCAAATGCATGCTTGAGGGGGGCAACAGAATAGTAAAGGATACAATAGAAATGACAGCAAAGAGTTAGCTAGAAATGGAAGAAGTGACGAGGGACATAGTGTGGGCGTTTCGCCCCTCTGTGAATGATAAAACAGGAATCTCAGCCTTTTGTATGAGAAGGAGAAAGGTGAGTTATGATCTGGTGCCGTGACGGTTGAAGTAGTGAAAGAGGTGACAGTGAACTGAAGGAAGTAAGAGATGCAGTTGGTCGCAGGTGGATTGAAGTAGGTGATTGAGTAAAAGTCAAGTCAGGGAGGAAGGTTGTTTGTCTAAGTTCAAGAGCCTATACAAGGTTAAGTCCTCTTCTGACATGTGTCTGGAATTGGATAATGGTCAGAGATGGAACTTAAGGCGTGCTGCTTTTATCAAAAGAAAGGTAGAGGGGGATGGTTAAGTGGATCGAGATAATGGTTGGATGATGACAGTCGTAAAGGTTATGCAAGAAGCGTGGCAAGAGGGTGCGGGTGGGCATGACCGTGGTAGTATAGCGTGTAAAGTGACATATGTCATGAGGGAAATGGTGTCCGTGATTTGCCTCTATATAGTCGTGTAAGCAGGGAGTATCCATGTCAAGAAAGTCTATGGTGTTTTTAAGGGATTGTGTGCAATGAAGGTTTCCTACCATGTTACACTTAAGCACTTAACGCCTCCATTTTGATTTCCTGCCATCGCAGAGTAGCATAGCAAAGTTGTTCCAGAAAGTTATGTAAGTGGTCCTTCCATCAGCATGCCCATTTTAGCTGGCTTGAAAGGAATCATTTTCAAGACACTGCTTCCGGTTCCACATTTGGAGGACATTTGTTAAAGCTGTGATGCTGGATAACCACCCTGTTATTGTCACGTCCCATAGTTTTTTGTGGAAAAAAACCGAGATCGGTGTTTGTTTCTGAAATATGAAACTTCAGTATCCCTGATACACAGGGACCACTTCCCCTGTGCGTAGGGGCCATTGAAAATGCTTTGCCCTGAGGTGGATAAATATTCGTCCTTTCGAAACATTCACATGGCAGCATAGCCAGCTTGTAGGTTTCCAATAGTGAAGCCAGCTGAAAATCTCTCTTTGGAAATGTAATGGTTCTTCCACCTCTAAATGAGGCGGGGTGTACCAATGTGGTATGGGAGATGGGCAGAGAGCTCTCCATGTTAAATTATAGGGAACATTTTAAAAGTTTAAAAACATGAAAAAATTAGTAAAAATATTTTTATGTTCGATATTATTGTAAAATCATTTTACATATTTATTTTTAAATGTATAACAAAATAGAAAATGTTATAGCGCCGTTAACTTAATTTCGAATGAAACATTTAATTATTTCAAATATATTAAATTAATGTTCTGTTTTTTGACGATTTATTAGCAAGAAAAAAGGTACCTAATGTAACATGTTTATATTTATTTATTATCTATTAGCAATCACAAAAAGGTAAGTATAGAATTAATTCAGAGTAATTTAATTCGTTTTCCGAAATTAAAGTCTATTTTTCAATAAGAAAAGCGTATTAAATATTTTATGATTTTTAATTATATTTAAAGTTTTACCTTAAATAATATATATATATATATATATATATATATATATATATATATATATATATATATATTTGCATATCTATCCAAAGCAAAAACGAACAATGTGCATCGAAATTGGTTATTTAATTGGTAGCAGCCAAACTAATCGACAGGTTTTGGCGTCTCCTATCCTTGTTCACAGGACCCACGGAACGGTGAATATCCAAAAAGTATTAAAGTTTACTCAAAAGTGTAAGAGTAAGCTTACACCTGTGGATGTACTTACGTCGACGTTTACCGCAGTGAATTGGCCCCATAGACATGAAAAGCCTATGGATGTAGGAGAAATGATGGTCGACGGCTGCCCCTGCCCTTTTTTGAGAAACGTATTCCTGTATGTAATATGAAAATACACCTATGCTATTAAGTCACATTTTTAGATTGCACCCGGAGGATTTCGTGAATACAGATTCCTATGGGAACAAAATGACTAAAAAGATCTTTTGCTGCCTCCGTTTTTCGCTAGTGTGGTCGTTTGGTATAAAGTGACGCGTTTTTACTTATATGCTTCAAACTTTTCCCTCGAAATTTGTAACCTTTTCAGTTTCCCCCTTGACCATTTACCTTATGGCAGAAGTTGTCTACAATATAAAAAAAAATTATTAGAGAATATTCTCATGCAAACCTTTGGAAAGGAATTCTCTCACCTTAAGTGAAGTTTTGTGAAGATTTCACCCTGAAAAATACTCTTAGCAGAAAGTGCCTCCTCTCCTTGTTTCCTTAAAACTTTGCACACTTTGTGCATTTCATGACGATTTCTAAGTTTTGAAAACGTTCAGGAAGTCGAAGACAGTGTAATTAATCCTTTGGGGAGAGCCAGTTGTGAGGTAGCTTTTGTTAGTAATTTTCGGTCTTTAAATTCAACACCAAGGTGTACAAGGGTATTCACGTCTTGGGAAGGTACGGAAATGCAAGTGACATGGGACGATGTTTTACCTGCAGATAACCGCTCTCCTAAGGCGCCTTATTTGATTGTAACACACATAACACGCATGTTGCTGTTCCAAACACTTAACGCCAAGTCCAATGCACAGATAGGTCTTTTCTTTACGTTTGGTCAGGTGATGAGTGCTCGGTTTCTGAGTGCAGATTAACCCTAATCCTGGTGGAAAGTCCCTCAAGTCCCCTTAAGTCACTGTAACGTAAACATGATATCAGGCATTTGTTGATATGGGCTGCTTCGCTGACCTTAGCAACAGAAGCGAAATCACGTCGACAATGCAAACGTGATATGTGCAGCACCCAGGAGTGTGGAAGGAGAGCTGAGAGACAAGTGTGGAAGATCCAACTACTTGCCTGAATGTACCTCTATGTACATTATTAATACATACGTCATTACATACATTAAACCACTGTGCTGTCACATATTCGAAGATGATCTGGTTACAGCTAAACAAGCAACGAGGTTGAAATCTTCCCTCAAGGTCCCTGATCCTGACACAGCCTCACTGGAGACAGTAAACATTAACATATTCAGATCTTTTCTTGAACAATAATACATCGATCCCGCCTCTACTAATGATATCACACAAAAAGCTTCAGCTCTGTGCCCTGGATTTTCCCGACAACAACAGAAAGCAAGCAATAATTGGCAAAGCCAATAAGTATGTCTCACCAGAGCCGAGAGAGTGAAAAGATAGGGTGGAGACAGGAAAATCATGGGGAGTGGAAGCAAGGAGGCATGCAGTGGCGGCTGCCGCCAATCGAAAGTGGCAGTGGTGTGTGTGTGTGTGGGGGGGGATACCTGCGGCTCCGGTCCTGGAGCCAACCACCTCACAGTTACTGGGGCACAAAGCACAGGCTCCCAAATCCAGATGCTGCTGTCATGCTACACCAAGCATGACAGCAGCACCGGATTAGCCTGAGCGGGCTGGTCCCATGCTCGCTCAACACAGGGGGCCTGTGCCATTTCCCACCCGGCTGTGCAACACAGTGCACATACCATCCTAAGAAGGGCTGGCCAAACCGACATGCACACTTTACGGTGCTCTCCACGCCTCCTCCCCATGGACTGGCCCCGCTCCCCCCTAGATTCCATGGCTGTCAGAGAGACAGTGACAAAATTATAATTAAATTGTTTTATTATCATTTTATTCGTCATTGCCTGACTCTGAGCTATGGAGGCAATGCTCCTCCACTATTACAGAGGAGCCGCCCCTGGAAGCATGCACTCTGATACAGTGCTGATGATGAAAACTGGGTCCCCTCGATTAAACAGTGGAATGATAGAACTCAACCAGTCAGAACACTGTGAGGCCAAAATGCTCCTTGGTGGGAAACTCAAAAATAGGCCATGGAACCAAGAGTAGAGAACTGAGATCGATGACAGAGCTGTCAAAACTACTTTGGGGCCATGGGGCATTTGAGGCTTGGCTGAGCCCTCTGCACTTCAGGCTTGACATGCGACTTCTTCACAAGAGGTTGCACATTAGCCCTCAGCACTACAGGCATGGCATGCGGCCTCCTCACTGCAGGCTTGACTTGAGTCCTCAGCGCTACAGCTTGACATGCGGACTCCTCACTAAAGGCTTGACGTGAGCCCTTACCACTGGGGGCTTCAAATGCAGCCACCTCACTAGAAGTGTGACGTGAGCCCTCAGCACTATGGGGTGGACATGCGGCCTCCTCACTAGAGTCTTGATGTGTGCCCTCAGCACTTTCAGTGTAACATGCAGCCTCCTCACTGGAGGCTGGACATGCACACTCAACACTACAAGCTTGACATGCAGCCTCCTCACTAGAGGCGGGATACAAGCCCACAGCACTACAGGCTTGGAATACAGTGTAGGAAAGGGACCCTTGTGGCATGGTCCCCCCCACCACCAACCCACACACGTTTTGCCTGATATTGATTCTGACTTGACTGAGAGTGTGGTGGGATCCTGCTAACCAGGCCCCAGTACCAGTGTTGGTTCCCTAAAAGTGTACCATTCTATCCACAATTGGCACACCCCTGGCACACAGATAAAACCCTTGTAAGAGGTGCCAGTGGTACCAAGGGCTCTGTGACCCTAAGGGCTGCAGCATGTATTGGGCCACCCTAAGAGACCCCTGCAGCTTGTGTGTGCTGGTGGGGAGAAAAAGGTAAAGTTGACATGGCATCCCTCTCAGAGCGCCATGTCCACCAGCCACTTCCCGTGGCATAGGTAAGTCACCCCTCTAGTGGGCCTTAAAGCCCTAAGGTAGGGTGCACTATGCCACAAGGGAGGGCATAGCTGCATGAGCAATATGTCCCCACAGTGTCTAAGTCCATTCTTAGACATTGTAAATGCAGCGTGGCTATATTAAATAAATGGGCTGCAAGTTTGTCATCACAAACTCCACAGCTCCATGATGGCTTCACTGAAGGCTGGGAAGTTTGGTATCAAACTTCTCAGTACAATAAACCCACACTGATTCTAGTGTTGGATTTATGGCACAATTCACCCAGAGGGCATATCAAAGATGCCTCCTGTATTTTAACCAGCTGTTTAGTGTAAGGCTGACCGGTCTGTGCCAGCCTGCCTCTAAAAGAGAGGTTTCTGACCTCATTGGGTGAGAGCCTTTGTGCCAGAAACAAAGCCTGTCCTGGGTGGAGGTGCTTCACACCTCCCCCTGCAGGAACTGTAACACCTGGCAGTGAGCCTCAAAGGCTCAGGCCTCCTGTTACAGTGCCCTAGGGCACAGCTAGTGGAGATGCCTGCCCCACCCCCAGACAAAGCCCCACTTTTGGCTGCAAGTCCAGTGTAAAATTAGGTAAAACACGGAGGAGTGACCACTCCAGCTAGGACCACCCCTAAAGTGCCCAGAGCTGAAGTGACCCCCCTCCCTTCCTTGCAGTATCCTCCACCTTGGTTTGGAGGACAGGGACCACTAGGGTTAAGAATGTGCCCCCTTCCCCAAAGAGAATGGGCACAGGTAGGGTGTAGCCAACCTCAGGGACAGTAGCCATTGTCTACTGCCCTCTGACCCCTGAAATGCCCCTACATCTAGGATTTAAGGGCTCCCCCGAACCTAACTCATCAGATTCCTGATGACCTCAAGAAGAAGACAGGAAGAAAGAAGAAGGACTGCTAAACCCACCCCCCATTAGAGAAGACTACAGACACCAACCAACTTGGCCCCAGCCCTACCGGCCTGTCTGCAGCTTCAGAAGCCCTGCTACTAAAAGGCGACGCATCCTGCAGGACCAGCAACCTCTCTAAACCCCCAGAGGACTGCCTGCCCACCAGAGGACCAAGAACTCCTGAGGACAGTGGCCCTGTCCAGAAGAAACTACCCAAAAGGACTCCAGAACTGCCCCAGATCTCAAACTTCTGCCCACTCTGCACCCCACAGCCCAAGTCCAGGTGGCCAGAGCAGGTCTCCAGGCGATTCTTACCTTGTGTCCACCCTGAGTTGACCCCTCCTGGCAAACACTACGACGCCTGCACCGTAAATCCGGAGGACCCCCGTGACCACAAGAGAACAGAGCGAAAATACCAGCGCCTAAAGGTACCCATGCACCTGCAGCCCCCTGGCCTTGGGGAATCCACCACCGGTGCAGCAGGGTTCAGCAGGCGGCCCTCCCCCTTGTCCAGCATGTGGTTTTCTGGAACCGACCCCCTCGACCCAGACTGCAGCATCTTTGTGACCCCCAGGGTCCCCCTATTGAGAAGCTGTGTTTGCACCCTGCATCTGGCTGCCCCTGTGGCACTGAGTGTGTGTGTTTGGTGCTGACCTGTGGCCACCCTGGTGCTCACCTAAACCCCCCAGGTCTGCCCCCCGAAGTCATGGGTACTTACCTGCCAGCAGATCTGTTTCCGAGTGCCCTCAGACTCTAAAGGATCCCATTCTAAATCTACCTTCAGCTTTGACCTCTGCACCCAGCTGGCCCCATGTCGATGGTGGTGTAAGTTTGGAATCGTGCTGAACCCCGACCTGTGGACATCCTAACCCCCAGAGACTGGAACTGTAAGTCGCGTGCCTACCTCAAAACTTCACTAACACCTCCTCACTCGAGGCTTGGCGTGAGCCCACAGCACTAAAGACTCCTCACTAGAGGCTTCATGTGAGCCCTCAGCACTACAGACTCCTAACTGGAGGCGAGACGTGAGCCCTCAGCACCACAGACTTTACATGAGGCCTCCTCACTAGCATCTTGACGAGAGCCCACAGCACTACAGACTTGAAATGCGGCCTCCTCACTAGCGGCTTGACGTGAGCCCACATCACTACAGGCTTGACATGCGGCCTCCTCACTGGAGGCTTGACGTGAGCCCTTAGCACTAAAGGCTTGACATGCGGCCTCCTCACTAGGGGCTTGACGTGAGCCCTCAGCACTACAGGGTTGATATGCGGCCTCCTCACTAGAGGCTTGACGTGAGCCCTCAGCACAACAGGCTTGACATGGGACCTCCTCACTAGAGGCTTGGCGTGAGCCCTCAGCACTACAGGCTTGATATGCAGCCTCCTCATTAGCGGCTTGGCGTGAGCCCTCAGCACTACAGGCTTGACATGCGGCCTCCTCACTAGGGGCTTGACGTGAGCCCTCAGCACTACAGGCTTGACATGGGACCTCCTCACTAGAGGCTTGGTGTGAGCCCTCAGCACTACAGGCTTGACATGCGGCCTCCTCACTAGAGGCTTGACATGAGCCCTCAGCACTACAGGGTTGAAGTGACCCTCCTCACTAGAGGCTTCACTTGAGCCTTCATGCTTGACATGCTGCCTCCTCTCTAGAGGGTGGACACAATGCCTCCACACCACACGATATGGAGAAGCCCTCCCTGCTGCAGACTCGCCTTGTCTCCAGGCAGCCTCCTTTATTGGTCGAGGTGTGTGGTTAGCTTTCTGTGCTGCAAGAGGGACCTGCAGCATCACTGTAGCGCCAAGGCCTCTGTAATGAACAGTCTTGGCTCTGTCTGAGGTGTCTTCTCCCTGGTGTGATTACTCCACACACACCCTCACCCGTTCGCTGCATGTAGATGCACCAGGCTGTTTGCCAAGGTCACGGTATGGACATTGCGGTGTAATTAACACCCTCCACTTTGGCTCCTGTATTCAGCTGCACTTCCTAATGGCCTGTGTGAACCTCAGCAGTAGGCGCCCGAGTCCCTTTCTTGATCCAAACTGTAGCTCAACCTTTTGATAAATACATTAATCTTTCCTCCCGATCCGTTTGTTTTTCAATTATAACTTTAGTTCATGGGATTTTACAGTCATTGAAAAATGGCTGAACTATTTTCAGGAGAAAGTTATAGGAATCACTGAGCCCTTTGGCGAGCTGGGCACAGGCACTGGGCTCCCCAGGCATCTTTCTCTATCCTTCCTGTGGCTGGACCGCCTACCCCATTTAGGTGTCCCTACTGCGCCCCAGAGATTTATCTTCAAAACTCTCTGCCGGGGCATAAGAGCAGTGTTTGATAAAATACAATTCTGGTACCACGCAATGTAAACGTTGTGTCCTGGTGGGCATTGTTTGCAGTTTTTTCAGAAAGAACGCCCCCAAATGAATGGGAATTGTTTCTGGAAATGATAAAAGCAGTGTCCCAGGTGTGCTGGGAGTTTCATTTCTGTGGGGAATGTTGTTGATTTCTTTCCTTTCACAACTTCCATGCCTTTCCCTTCAGTCACAGCAGTGGAAACCAGCGATACAAGGTCCGGCCTAAATAGGGTGGCAGTGGTGGTCCTGAAGTGACTGGCAATCACCAAAATATGGTTTCTTTAGGGCACGAGTCCTAAAAAACAAGAAGGGAGGAACTAACCAAATTAGACAGAATACTAGTGACATCATGGCCCGTGAGATCACAGCATGTGACATCCTGCCGTGTGACATCGCAAGAAGCATTACAGTAAGTGACGTCACAGGAAGTGGCATTACAACCCAGGAAGTGGCATCAGAATTCGTGACATCTGATTTTAAGACCTCACCCGCATCTTTAGCAGGGTCTATAAGGAGTACATTTGAGCGAAATACCAGATTTAACAAATTAGATTTTGTGTTGGGGCTGTGCCAAAAAAGTGACAAACCTGACGCAAAATCTGGGGCTCAATTTCAACATTTAGGCGTCATTATGAACATAGGCGGTCCAGGCCGTCACCGGCATGGCGGTGCGGACTGCCATATTATGTTCATGGCGGGACCGCCACAGGCGGAACTCCGCCAGGCTACCGCCGCCAGGCAGCCTGATGATTGATGATGGCGGAGTTCCTTATCCAACAGGGCAGCGCTGCTTGCAGCACTGCCCACCGGATAAAGAACCTGTGTCCACCAGCCTTTCCCTGGCGGTTTCCCCTGCTTTCGAGGCACGTGTAGAGGGGTTGTCTTACAGCGTTACAGGGATTCTCTCACAGCGTTAAAGGGATTCTCTGACAGTGGTAGAGGGATTCTCTGACAGTGGTAGAGGGATTCTCTCACAGTGTTAGAGGGATTCTCTTGCAGTGTTAAATGGATTCTCTCACAGTGTTAGAGGGATTCTCTCACAGTGCTTGAGTCACTGATGAGGTGAGGTTGAAGTTTCCAAGAAAACTTAGTGATATTAATACTCTGAGGTCCTAAACTCGTAATTTGTTTTGGGAGTTATGGTTTCCATGGCTGTTGTGCGAGTTATGTATTGTGGTCCTAGCAATAACTTGTACATTTCAGTGTTTTTCATTTTTAATTTAAATCATAATTGCACTTTAACTGAATTTTAGGTCAGTTTTTTAATTTGTTTTAATACATAACAAAGCCAACCATAACTCCACTACAATCTTTATTTTTTCAGTGTTTTTTTTTTTAATAACAATGCATCCAAAGGACATAGTGGGGTTTGACTGGAGGTCCTGGCCAGGATCCAGGTCTTGTGCCCAGTCCTCAACAGGCAGCCAGTCAATGCTGCGCACAGGCAAAGGCAATGCTCAGGAGGGGTTGGCTGCAGACCATGTGTCCTCCTGCCATGGAAGCCGAACCCCCCCCTTCCCCGCACTTGGCCTTCAGTCATGTGCAGGTCCTGGCTCCTGTCCTGGCTTCCTGTGGGTGGCCAAGCCACTGCGTATGTCCTTTCAGCTTACACAGTGCAAGATGGTCACAGGGCCTAGCCTGGGGCTACAGTGCATGCCCACCTGCTACAGGCGGGCCAACGCCCGCAGGATGCAGCCTTCAGTCTTTAATTATATTATGGAAGTTTTAAAAAGTTAGGATCCAGGCACTCAATTAGTATTTTTTTTTTTTTTGGATTGTTGATCAAAGGGGTGGATTCTAAAAGCTTGCCCCCATATGTGTAATTTCCTAACTTTTTTCAGGACTCTGGGACTGAGATTGAGAGTCCTGCAATGCTGGCTGCAACATTTTCTATCAGTGTTGCATACAGCCAAATAGATTATTTTATATCTGTGGATCTGGTCTCAGATTTGCAGATCCATAATGTCCGTTTGGAGGCAAATCTCTTGCAGCCAAACAGGTTGGTCTATTTTTAAAATGTTTAAATTTGCGGATAGCTGCAGATCTGGATTTGTGGATATCCATAAAATAATAATCTAGAAATACCTAAAATGTAACCTCTTTATGCCCAATCCGAGCACCCCTTTAACAGCTCACTGCTCAAAAACTACAGAAAGGATTTACACCAAACCGAAAAAAGCAGATACCTTGGGAAAGTTCTTACTTTGTGTTATAATTGGTGTGATTCTGTTCAGCCATTTTTCTATATCAAAGAGCAAAGTACTCTATGGAATAAAAAAAGGAAACCCACACTTCTGGGACAGCCACTCTTTTTCTTGGCCCCTGCTTAATAGATCAGCAAGAAACTTGCCTCGAAGGACCCAAAGGGAATAAACATTTTTTCGGAAAGTTGGTGCAGATTCATAGAATGATGACAGAGTTACTAAGAAAACAAAAAATGTCTTTCCTATGTGAACTCAGACACAACGTGAAATTTGGCAAAACTTTAGCATGGTTATTTTGCTTTTTGGTATATCACCTAATATGCTGAACAGTCAAGAGTTTGTGGGTTACAAATTCATTGGTATGGGATTAACTTTGGTGCAGTATCAAAGATCTGTAAAACATTTAGCTGGCTTTCATCATACTTAGCTTACTCTTGATATATCAAGTTTCACCCAGATCCATCAAGGAGGGGCAGAGCTAAACAGGGCTGTCAGTCTGTCACGAGTGGGAACTCCACCAGGAGTAAGTGGTCTACATCTTCCACAATTGGTGTCCCCCCACACAGTACTTGTTTGCCACCAAGAGCCAAACGAAATGCCAGTAATACATCGGCAGGTTTTGGCAACCAGCAACCAAGGACAATGCCTTTTAGATCAAATAGTCCATCATCTTTCCATATACCTTTTCCCATTTCCTCTGGTTATCGGGCTTCTGGGGAAGGGGAAGCCAGATCACTGTACCCATATTCTCATTGCCCTGGCTTGGCTACACCAGCACTGATACAGTAAACTGCTAAAACAATCTGGACTCCCAGCTACACGAGTGAAAGTGCACTCCAAGCTCCTCTGCAGAATCAGGGAGAGATTCTTCATCACAACCTCAAGTCGCTGAATCTAAAGGCATGGTACCTGACCACTTAGATTTCGAGCACATCAGTCTCTCAACTGAATGCAGGAGCATCCTGGCGCAGGCAAGCGCCCCGTAACCATAAAGACATAAAACATCAAGTAAACGCGTTTTTGTGTCTGATGCTAAATAATGTATCCAGTGTATATGCGGCCCCTCCAGATACTTTCTCACTTGTTGGATCTAGCTAAGAGAGGTATGGAGTACTTGACAGTGTAAGTCCATCTGGCAACAGTATTAAGTTTCAGAAAAATGGAACTCTCTTCTCACAATGGATCAATGCAATTTGTGAAAGGACTTTCCTCTTATAGAGCGCTTTCCAGTCCTCTGGGAGCTCAAAAGTGTGTTGAGCCAGCTCATGCTACCACCCTTTGAGCCTGTGCACAAAGCGCATCTCCAAGTCATCTCTTGGAAAACTGTGAAAGAACCCTGTCTCCACTTTGCAAGGAACAAAGCCATTTTGAGGACTAGGCCCAAATTTGTACCTAAAGTCTCTAATAATGTCTGCTGACTTCCACGTCAGTGAGCCTGTTATTCTGTGCTCTTTTTCCCAAATTCCTCATTTTAACAGAGAGGCCATTTCACTCAGTTAATGTTCACAGGTGCCTTAACTTCTACATTAACAAGACAAAAGGCATAGTCTTCTGACCATCTACTTGTGTCCTGCAACCATCCAAGAAGAGGCCCAGAGCTGTCCAAACAGGAAATAGCGCATTACCTGTATTCTGCATCACATTTTGCAGCAGTGAGGCTAAATGTCTTCTCCAAGAGTGAGTGCGCATTCCAACAGGAGCATGGCGGGGACTGCAGCACTGTTCCCTGGTGTAGGCTTACAAGAAATCTGCTCTGCAGCTACCTGCAGGAACTGGCATGCATTTACTAACCATTTTGGAAGCAGCAGCCGACTCAGCAGTGGGGCAGAAAGTCTCCACAACCTTGTTTCATGAAAGGTGAGCCTGCGTCCTGCTTTCAATGGTTGGAAAGAAATGAGTTACTTACCGGGAGTTCCAGTTCTCCAGTGTGGATAGCTCTCATAGATTCACATGTGACCAACCCTCCTTTGAAGTCAGAGGCTTGTTTGTGTACTCTGCTCACAAAGTGTGCTCTGAAATCTAAGCTCTGGTGCCTCTAGGGGAAGTAGGAGAGCTTAGCACCTCCATCTCATTGGCCGAAATTTGGGTTGCTTTAGATGAGGTGGATGGGCTACTAAAGAAACAATGCTGTTGAGTCCTTGGTCATTTTAATACTGTGTACTCCTATGTAACGTTGCAGTGGAGTCCGAGTCCTCAAACATGTGACTATACGAAAGATACCAAGGCCGGAGAACTGGAGTTGCAGGTAAGTAATTACTTTCTTCTTCAATAGTCCCTAGCAGTATGGGGGCATAACTTTGGCGTATGGTGTTCGTCAGCAATCCTTCCTAATGTTTAATCTTGAGACAATAAGACAGGCCATCAGCTTCCACACTCAAAGGACGATAAGTGTCAGAGCCCAAAATGTTTCTTCGGAAGCCGTCACAGTATTACTGAATGTCAATCCTACTGACTCCCAAGACTGTCGAGTTTTGATCTAACCTCATGCTTCCTCCTTCCACCACTCGACACTTCCTGTCTCTTTATATTACGAATGCAGGTTCACTTTCATCCCTTCTTCCCCCCCTTGTTACTGCTTCTCTTTCTTTCTTTTCCTTCTTTGGACTCCATTCCTCTCTCTGGCCTCCCTTCCTTTCTTTGGGCGCGGTCAAAGTCTAATCATGAAAATTAAGTCTGTGTCTCCAAAAATGAGTACTAGTCATTGCCACCTCCACCTACCCACACAAATAAAGTACTTGACCCAAGGCTCTGGAACAATGGTGGGTCACAGCCTGGCTAGTCCTTGCCCCTTTGATTAGTGGAAGTGGCACATTGCCATATTCACTCCCTGAGCTGGCCCATGCAACCCAACAACCAATGCCTACCTTGTCTTTCTGTCCTGCTGACCCTTTTGATGATGCTGCCTTCCCTCTTCAGGAGCCAGCTACAGTCAGCTCAGTGTTTACTGACACTGTGGCTGGTCACAGTGCCAGTGCTTACTGACACTGTGACCAGCCAGGCCAGTGCTTACTGACGCTGTGACCAGTCAGGCCAGTGCTTACTGACATTGTGACTAGTCAGCCCAGTGCTTACTGACACTGTGCCCAGTCAGGCCAGTGCTTACTGACACTGTGACCAGTCAGGCCAGTGCTTACTGACACTGTGACCAGCCAGGCCAGTGTAACCAGTCAGGCCAATGCTTACTGACACTGTGACCAGTCAGGCCAGTGCTTACTGACACTGTGACCAGTCAGGCCAGTGCTTACTGACACTATGACCAGTCAGGCCAGTGCTTACTGACACTGTGACCAGTCAGGCCAGTCTTACTGACACTTTGGCCAGTCAGGCCAGTGCTTACTGATACTGTGACCATATTTTTGTGTGCATCACGACTGCATACAACCATGTGCCGACATGTTTAGAGCCGCCTTTAAAGCCCTCTCAATCAGCTGTGATTAGTAAAAAAAAAAAAAAAAAAAAATGTTTAGCTACATAACTGGAAAAACGTTTCCCGAAGATGCCTTGGAGGGAGGAGAGCCCCCGTGTATGAGTGGCGTTTATGTTGAAATCAGTTTTGATCAATTTTAAGGACCAGAAGCACTTTTAAAATACCACACATTTCATGAAAAATACCCACTGTTCCAATATCACTTTGGTTTTGTTTGCTCCGTTTCCTCCCAATTAAGACAAACAGCTGTCAAGGTAGAATACTTAGAAAAATACTTCCAAATATAATGCAGTCTTTAAAATGCCACCTCATTGAGCCCTTGTGTGGCGAACCACATCTACGCCCATCCGAGACCCCATTTATGCTACAGCTATCCTTCGCTGACGGGTCCCTAAAACATTTCCCCTGGCTAAGGTAAGTGGTGGTGAAAAGTCCTCGATCTGTAAACCCCGTGCCCAAAAAAATATTTATTTTGCGTTTCCTGCGCAGTACCTTTCACTACATATATTTCAGCAATTTATAATGTTTAGCTGGGGGTTCTTGAAGTGTTGACGAGGCTAATAGTGGCCTTCTGATGAAACAGTAGCCTCAGCTGTTCCTGCGATGGCATCTATCTCCTTGAGTCCAATTTATCAGCTCCGTAGTCCATCTGCTCGCACCCTGTCACCATAAACACTCGGGGGAGCGAGTGTACACAGCAACCAGAAGGACATCTCGGGGGGCAGAGAGACAATCTTGTCAGAAGATGGACAGCCCCTCCCATCATGAATCACAGCCACATTCCCTGCGAGGGTCAGATTGGGGACAGGGACGTTTCTCATTCCTTGTAGGAATGTGGTCCATGTGCCAAGGCAGTAAGATTGCAGCCACATGTTGGGCGAAGAAGCGCGTGGTTTTGCCTTCCATCCTATTACACAAATACTGAGCCACCCCAGAGCTGGGCAGGTGCGGAAAGGGCCGCAAAATGGCGCCTCCGCCTCAGAAGGCTGCCAGTTAATCCAAAACCATTTATTCCTGGACATGCAGTCTTTAAAACTCAAAAGGCACAAAGTGATAGTGATAGCCGGGGCAAGTACAACTCAACACTGATTCAAATTAGGACAAACTGTAAACTGATTGTATGGACACTTGAGCAGAATAGAGTATGTTTCATTTTGTAATTGTGTTCATATAGCGCTTACTAACCCTGAAGAGGCGTTGAAGCACTTTTCAGCGAGTAGCACTCTACTCCGGAACCCAAAAAGGATTTGTGGTGGATTAGTACAGGGAAATATGAGTTAATTTAATTTGAGTGGTGGACATGTGAGTCTTCGTTGAATAAACTGACCACTCCATAGTCACCAACGGTGGGAAGAAAGTCCATCCCCCCCCCCCCTTTGTTGGTCAGAACAACATAAGCACAGCAGCAAGGCAATCACCTCCATATTCCACAACCTAGACTGTGTGAGGTAAACCAATGGAGATACTTGAACTGCACAAATCGAAAAATGTCTGCAAGGGCGGCCTCTCACGTGGATCCCAAAGCTTCCTGCCAGTTATCATCCGTAAGGGGACTTGGGTCGAGAGCCCAAGCTGAGGGAAGGAGTCAGGGGTGTTTATGACTAATGACATAGGTGTATGTATATATATATATATATATATATATATATATATATATACACACACACACATATATATATATTTTATTGGTTTACCAAGCAGTACCTGCATCTTCCATGGGCTGTACTCCAGGAGCTTCCCGAAACGTACGCAGGAGGCATGTTGGAGTTGCAGATATTAGTTGATTGCCTTCAATCAAGATCATACCTATTCTGTAGCTCAGCAAAAGATTTAATGGTGGTCTCGCTCAGAAGATGCCAATAAGGCCCCAACTTTTGAAGCTGCTCAGAAACTTTTTGGAGCCAATGCCTATTCCATGGGGGTCTCCAACATCAAGCGCCGGGTCCAGTCCAGGGGCTTGAACGTATCTCCCCAGACATAGGGCACCAGTGGCGTGGCCGGAAGAAGCAGTGAGAGGGGTGCCCCTTTGGACAAGATGTGCAAGATCAGAGTTCCTTGCATTACTGATTTAATGGAGGCTTAGGCTGCATCATCCATTCTGCTAAGCCACCGTGCATTTAATAACGACTAGATATGTGGCCCTGTAATAAGAGATATGGTCAGGTATTGCTAGTCTGTCCTCAAACGTGGATTAAAATAATTTTTTCAGCCCAATTCTAGATGGCCTATGGTTCCAGAGAAACCTCCCCACCACAGCATTAAGGTACCTGAAAAAAGGACCAGGTACCTGGGATTAGAAAATTCTGGAGCTAGTCTCAAAGACCGCCGACCTGTCCGGTGTTTGGTCAAAATAGCAAGATAAAAATAATAGGAGACAGAAATATTGGAAAATTAATATTGTGACACACAAATATCGTTGACAAAAATAGCCTTTTTTGAGGTAAGTAATATCATTTTGAATAACATTGATGTTTTAAATATTGTTTTCCCTAATATAGTGGTTAAAAACGTTTTTGAATTATTTTAATATGTTTTAGTTGATATATTAATTGTATGTGTTGCTATTGTTTAAATTTATTAATTATTTTTAAAATATAGCTTGTAATTTTAAGTGATTTCGAATTTCATATTTAATTTTTAATAGTGTTTTATGGTGTCATAGCGGCTTGTTGGGTTTTTAGGGGGATAGGGTGGGAAGCTGATTAGGTAATAATTAAGAATTATGTAATACACTTTATTTAATTGTACAAATGATGTTTATAATGTAATTTATGTAATACTGATTTATTTATGTTATTTGTGGGTTGTTAGGTTTCTAGGAGTTTGGGAAGTTGATTAAGCAATAATGAAGCAAAAATTAACTATCAATGAATTCATTTTCAATTATGTATTTTATGAAATACTTATTTATTTTACTAATATTGTGGGCTACTAGGTTTGTAGGAGTCTAGGTTGAGAAGCGTATTAATTAATAAATAACAGTTTATTATTAATTGTTAATTATGTAAAATATGGAATACTGTTTTACTTTACTTATATTTTAGTTGCGGGATGCTACGTTTGTAGGAGTATAAGGTGAGACATTAAGTAATAATTAACTATTAATTATTATTTGTAAATTGATTATTTAATTGAATTTTAAATATGTAAATTGCGGAATACTTACTTTAATTATATTTTAGTTGTGGGATGCTAAATTGGTAGCGTTCTTGGGTGGGAAGTTAATTAAGTAATAATTCATTAACAAATAATTTTCACTTGGTGATTATTTGATTTCAAATCTAAGTTACGGAATATATATATATTTTTTTGTTATATTTCAGGTGCAGACTGCTAGGTTTATTGGACTACAGAGAGGGAAGTTTATTATCGAATAACTGAATAACAGTTATTTAGTAATTTATAATGTATTATATTATTGAATAGCAATTAAGTAAATTGATTCATTGTAGTTTTTTTAACACAGATATATTTGTATGTTTTTATGTAAGAGGTTATTATTTTTTCTACATTGATGGGTTTACTCATACATGTAATGTGTTTGAAGTGAAGTACTTTCCCCACACTTGCTTAGACCGCAGTAGGAATAGTAAAATTAACCTCTTTGCAGTCCAACGCTTTCCCTACTGTTGCACTGTTTGGGGTGGGAATAGTAAATGTCACCTCACCGAAATCCAACGCTTTCCCTACTGTTGCACAGATCCACCACTTTCCATACTGTTGTGCTGTTTGGAGTGAGAATAGTAAATGTTACCCCTCTGAAATCCAATGCTTTCCCAACTGTTGTCATGTTTGGACTGAGAATTGTAAAATTGACCCCTTCGGAGTCCAACGCTTTCCCAACTGTTGCATAGACTGGAGTGGGATAGTAAATTTCCCCCCCTCTGAAATCCAACACTTTGCCAATTATTGCAATGACTGGAGTAGGAATAGTGAATCTAGTTCCTATAAAGTCCAACAATTTCCCAAGGGTTGCATAAATAGTAAAGAGATAATAGTAGATTTAACAATGTTAGACTCCAATAGTTTTCATAATATCGGTTAAATAGATTTTATAGCATTAATAATTTTACATTTTATACTGTAACATGATTAATAGAAATATTTATTTTGCATTATATATTTTGTAATGTTTTAAATTGATTACCATTAATGTAAACATTTAAAATAAGGATGTTTATTATGGTACATTATATATATATATATATATTTATATATATCTATATATGTGTGTGTGTGTGTGCAAACGTGTGTGTGTTTATCTAAGTATATATAATATTCAATAGTAGTGGAATTTATTTAATTTACATTTTAAATTTTTATATTAAAATATTTAACATTTTATTCTTTAAAGCATATACTAAAAAATCAATATTTCGAAAAAACAATATTATTTTTCCATTTTTGGATGATATTAGTGGCAACAATATTTTTTGGGGATATTTTTGTACTTACCACGGTAAGTATAGGAGTACAATATTGTGGTTAACAATATTTTTGACACAATAATTTTGTCAACAATATTTTTTAACACAATATTGTGTCAGTGAACAGAACTGCCCGTGGGAGAGAAGGGAAGTGCTGACCAGAACCCAAAGTCCTTGGTTAATCTATTTTGCTGAGGATGTAGATTTTCATTGCAGGCTTCTTGACTATCCTCAGTTATATACCTCCCCAGATACTGGTAGCCCAGAGTGAGCTTCTGCAAGTCTCTGACCTCAGTCATTGCCCTGGTTTTACCCACCAATTTGGTAGATGGAGAACTTTGTTGTGTGAATTTTCAGTCCAGAGTAATCCCCAAAAAATATGCAGAATTTGGAGGGCTCTTGGGTCTGACCACTGTGGGTCATCTATGGGCCCTGTCTGTCGCCCAGGATCCTCAGTCGAGTCTCTTTCCCAGGACATCAACCCCTCAGCAACTCCATTAAGGGTTTATGGCAGTGCAAAAAGCAGGGGTGACAGTGGGCAACCCTGTAGGGTCCCTCGCTGTATGGGAAAGGTTTAGGAAACCATGCTCCTGATACAAACACAGGCCCTGAGGGCAGTATATGCAGTTTGACAAAGATGATAGAGCTGGGGCAAAGTTTATTTTAGTAAGAAGAGAGAACAGTAGTGAGAAGAGAAAACAAACAGTATCCATTGTTAATGCTCACAAGCACTGAGAGACATTTGGAAACCGAAGAGAAACATTTTTCACAGTGTTCACAAGCATCACATAATATGATCAACTGGAATATTAAAAAATAATTTTTAAAAGGAGTCCAACAAATCCCATTCTAATAACTGCGTATGTGGGCTGATGTCAGCCTCACCTACTAACGCATATCTCTCTCAGGCATGTCAGACTTTTTTTTATTTTTTTTATTTATTTATCCAAATCGCTATTACCAAACATATTGTCTAAACTAATAGCAAGGATTGGCAAAACCAATCGATAGGGCACCAGCTGCCAGTCTTGAGGCTTGTCAGTGGTTATTTTATTTTGTATTGGTGTTTTTTTAATAGTTAGGGAAGTTGAAAATCCTCTTCAATCTAAAAAAGACACTGGCTAAAAGCAAAAATATTTTTTAGTCTCAAAAGCACACTTTTGCAAAGTAGCTGCGGGCATTGAAGGGAATTACTTGTGTGTATGTATATTCCTCTTGTGAAATAGCAGAATATCGTCACTCGCAATTGATTTAGCCAGTGGCTTAAGTGGACTGAGCCATTGCCCCATGCTGTATGTTGCAATTGGCGGAAGAAATATGTGAATGACACAACAACGACCAAAGGATGAAGAGAGCTGGCTGAAGGCCTTATAGGTAAGTATATTACAAAGTAACCTGCTTTGGCCAGTCCTTGTTTTTTTTAACTTAAGTTTTGCAGACCATATTCCAGGGCTTGCACACCTGAAGCAAGCTTCATGGCCATAGACTACATACCCACAGTGAGCTTCATGAGCCTCTGTGGGGCCTCTTTTGGGGATTAGGGCCTCCAGACTGTCGCATAGTTAAAAATCTAGCGGAGCTGGCGGTCCGGCCGCAGCACTACCGCCGCGGTCGTAATATGGAGCTCGGACCGCCGCATTGGTGGCGGTCCCACCGCGACTGACCGCAAGGGTTGTAATGAGGCCCATTGTCTCTTTGACTGTTCATATTTCAAGCAATAGATAATTTGAGCACTGAAGCTTCTCTGAGAACCTGAGTTGTTTAATGTCTTGCTAAGGTAGGAGAGGAGGCAGTCAAAAGAACTTTGTATGTAAAAGAGGCCAGTTTGTATGTGCATTTATACTCGATGGTAAGTCAGCATAGTGACAAAATTGGAAACATATGGTAAAATTATCTGCAACCGTTATGCTTGGATCACTTATTTGAAGTCAATTTCTAAATAAAAAGGTAGATTCTTCATAGAGTTTCAGCGGTCTCATTTTGTCCAGGAGTCTGTGTGCGTTGTCAGATTTATATTTATATCAAGGAATAACGTCAGAGGTCTGGTGCCTTCCATAATGGTGGGTTGACATTCCAACACTGGACAGTCTTTCAGCTATTTTGAATTGATATTTTGCTTTTTGGGGGAGGACAAGTCAGACAGAATTGTTTTTGATGAATTGCCATCCATTTTTGCACATAAGCAATTCTTGTTGCATTTTAGATTGAGGATGCAATTTTTAAGTAGAGTGGAGTGACATCTGCATAGAAGCGGTATTCAGTTTGTGTATGTTTTTGGGATGATAGTAGTAGTTCTTTAATCAGACTGAAAAGAGTCGAATTGAGGCTATACCATTGCAAGACTCTTCAGTGGATACTTGACTGACTAGAAAGGGAGTTTGCAGTTTAATGTCTTCATTGCATGACATGAGAATACATGCTTTTCCAGTGCAGTCTTTACCATGCACACTAAGTATACGTAGGTTATGGTAAACCCAGCTGGGTGTGTGTGTGGGTGTATTATTTGAAAGAAAACCAACAACTGTAATATCATGAATGATGTAATTTCAGATATCATCAGTCATATCAATTATGTCATAGAACATGTCATGAGTTATGTAATAAGTGAGGTTATAACCTTTCTTTGTTCAAGTAAATTTCTCAGTTTTTTTTTAATGCAAAGTAAAACATTATTACAATACCTAACTATAATGTCACTTTTACCTTTGGTTTGTTTCAGTGTATTTTTAAGGTTCATCTAACGCAAACTAATACATTTTTAACTGACACAATTATGCCAGTCCTCACTGCTTGAGGTTTGCGGCAGGGCCAGGTCTGTAGCCAGGCTGTTTCCTAACCCATTTTAAAACTCCCGCCAAAAGGGAGCAATCAGCAAAGTCTGCTTCCAGTGGGCGGGAGCTTTAAAAAAGGGCCAGCTGGCTGGCAGCAGACTTGTATTCTGTTCCCCTGCCCCCACTGAGGCAAGCAGGAAACCTGAACACATACTGCTCCCTGCTCGGAGGGAGCAGCTATTTATGCTGCTGTCTCCGGGAGGGAGCAATCTGTTGATCTGTTTCCTGCATCCGTGCGGACAGGGAAACAGATCAAAAGTATGCTCCCAGCCAGCGGAAGCATTTTCAAACCTTTTGTCTGCCAGGGGTGCACCTAGGGGTGCAAGTGAGGGTAGGGTCCCTTGAGCCTTATATAAGGCTTGGAAGGGGGCCATGCAGCGTTTCTTCCACTTTTAAAAGCGGACAGCGCCAGGGAAGGTTTGAGGAGGGGGGCAACACCACCTACCCCACCCATTTTACAAACGATTTCCAGTTTTGTGGTTTGGGGTCACCCAGGCCTAATAAGGGTCTGGGAAGGGGCAGCATGCCCTCCTCCCCTTTTTTAATTGTATTTGCCCCAAGCTAATATTTTTCAGCATACTTTACCAAGATGGCGGCCTCGAGAGCCGCTGTTGAGCCCTGAGATTGTGGCAATAACTATTGCTCAACGCACCACAGTAATCCAATCCTGAGGATGAGTACTCTGATTACTAAGTTATTAATTCTTCATGCTGGCACTCAACAGATGTAGAGTATCAATGTGCTATTTAGGCCACAGTGTGGAGTCAATAAAGATCTTCCCATTTATTTTGGATAACCAGATCCAGAGAGTGTTGCAGGCTTATATCCCATCATCTTTTCATTTCCCCAAGCCGAATAGAAGTGCAGCAGTATTAAGAGGCACTACCAGTGGTTATAGAATGTTCAAGCTTACATTATATCACGTGCCAATATGGTGAAAAGGAAAGTAAATTTAGTCTCAAAAGTTGGAAAGCGAACACCCAAATCCAGATTCACCTATTAAATGTTAAACGGACATCAGTATTGTGATGGATTCAATCCTCAAAAAGCTCTCTGATATTTTAGAGCTGGCCCAAAGCAGCAAAATTCATACTGACATTAGGCAACAGGACTTTGCTTGCCTGAGATAAAATCTAAAACAAAGTCTGAAAGAATCTCACATACCGAAAGCAGAATACGTGTTGTGGTAGATAAAACTACCAAAATGAAGAAAGAGCTAAACACAGCACTGATATCAATTCCAAAAGCATGCAGGAGCTGGCTGAACCTGAAGATAGAAACCGATGAGGGATCTTACACATCTTCGGTATTCCAGAGGGTGCAGAAGATCAGACAGGCTTGTGCACTTCCTTTCTGGGGAACTGGATTCCTAAACAAACCGGCATTGAATTTGCACATTGTTTTAAACTGAATAGAACTCACTGTGTACCTACCCATCGACATAAGCAGTCCTCGTTCTTCTCATCTTCAAGCCCGAATATCTGCAAACCGATCCAATATTAACAATGATCAACTGATATTAGGCTACATTTGCAAACATAGATTCATCTTGTGGGACGGTAAGATGATTGACATCTTGAAGGACCACTCTGTGGACATGGTGCAAACCAGAAAGGGTTCTTAGCCTTAAACAAAAGCATGACATTCCGTTTTCTTTTGCAGGTCCGGCTTGCTTTAAGAATTATCGGCAGGGTGCAAGGCACAGATTTTCCACAGCTCCAAAGACTTGCTTTCATTCCTAGAGCATCTCCAAGACTCAGACATGGACACTTCAAACTCAAAACATACATGAGTATGTTGATATGTGGTAAAGAGTCCTTCATGGTACAGGACCTTTCATTCAGAGTACACTGGAAATGCAAAACCTCCAGTAAAGTTTCCTTTGGTGATAGGTCCAAAGCATAGAATCATCCTCTCGAGGGGAATTATGTTCTAAGACATTCTAATGAGGTTTGATTTCTAGTTTGGTCTGAGCATGTCTCATAGTATCTCTGGAATCTATTGATTCAAATCATCTAATGATTCACATCTGATGATCTAATCTGATGATGCATTCTGATAACTCATAGGGAGTTATAACCCGATTTCATGCTTATCAGCTTAACTGTTATTATACTAACAGGAGAGAATGTTCGGCATCCAAGATGATATCAGTTACTTGCCTATATGCTTTCCTTTGATCTCAGACAAAATTTAATGGTTCATTTTTATTGGTTCATAACAGGTTTGTTGGTTGTAAGCTGATGAGAGGGTTTTTGGGATTAGGTCTTGTTACTGTCTTCCTTGTTGCTACTATGAATTTCCCATTTCAGAAGTGGGGGGATGCGAGGAGGCTAAGTACTGGAAGGGTTAAAGTGGCACGGAGGAATCCTAGGTGTCTGTTGATCATTTTCTGTTTTTTTTATTACTATGTATCTCTGTTTTTCTACCTTACATTTCCCACAGCCAAACCATTGAAGTGCCTGTTGTTTATTATAAAAGAATGCTACGCAATCTGGTAACTGTTAATATACCCTATGACACACACATATATATATATATATATATATATACACACACCCCATGATATATTTATGTACTCTACTTTACCAGAGTACATCACTTTTTTTATTGTAATTCATGTCTAGTCACAATAGTGATTGTACAAAATTGGTGTTTTTAAACGTCAAATGAATTGACCACCCCATAAAAAGAAGGAAGGTCCCAGAATACTTTTACAAGTTTAAAGGGGGCATTATGTTTTTCCAAGAAACTGATATCACAGTAAAAGAAATAACCTCCCGTTAATGCAGATGCGTTGCTGACATACTGGGCTCACCTCCACTCAAGAGAAAGACTAGTGTACTTAAAGTGCTGGTAAAACAATCCAACATTTTGATTCTAAAAAACTCACACAGGTAAGGAAGGGAGATTGATTCGTAACAGGCTTGCCAAATCAGAGAAATAATTCTGTACCCTTAACATAAGCGCTCGCAATGTCAGTAATACAAAGGCCCTCATTATAACCGCCGCCGGTGGAGGTAACAACCGCCAACAGACGTGCAGTCCGAACTGCCAAATAATAAACAAACTGAAACCCAGGCAACCTGAAAACCACTCACCGCCAGCAGAGGAGTGCTGACAACGACAGCAGAGCACGCCCACAGACCGACGGAAAGCCCCTACCCGCCCATCAAATAGTGAAGCCCTAGACCGCCGTCAGTTATGGGGCAGGAACAACCACCACGCAAAGCCAGGCGTTAACTAAAGAAATATAAGGAAAGACTCACCGGAGGCTCAAACAACACACCGAAGCAGACATGGAGAGAGAGTTGCAGATCATTCCAGCCCTGCTCCTTGCCATATACCTCCACGACCGAGACTGCTGACGAAGACGACGACGGTAAGTAGTGCAACCTACTAAACAAGGGAAGAAAGGGCACAGTTACATACCCACACACTCTGCCCACCCTGCAACGCTCCCACAACCCTTCACAGCAGCACAATCCATACACCCCACAGCAAGAGGTACTTACCCGACACAAGGCAAATCCAACCCGCCCAAAGGACATACATGTGCCCCGGACCCCCAAACAATGAAATGAGAGATCACGGACCCAGAGTGTGCCTCAAACAACAAGGCCACACATTAACCTTTATTCTGCTCACTGAGCAACATAAGTGCATAGAAGGCCAATGGCCAGTCCATAGTGCAAGAAGTCTGATGGGCCACAAAGGCCCCAACTTGACTCCCACAAGTGCAACAGTACTGCACCTCATAGGGGCAACAATGGGGGAATCCTGGCATCTCAGGGAACAGGGGCTGGGGGTGGTGGGGGTGGGGATTTACGACTGGGGGGGGGGGGGGCTTAGATTTCAGTTTGGAAGGTGGAGGGGATTTGGGTTTGCCCTTGAAAGGTGGGGGAGTGGGCTTGGTCCGGGGGGTGGCAGATGGACCTGGCGCAGCACGGGGCTTCTTCCTCTCTGGGGAAGGGGCACGGGAATGAGAAGGGCGGGCTGTGACGTGGGAGGAGTGGACAGGGCAAGGAGGTGAGCAAGTTTTGGGACGAGACGGGGTGGGCCAATAGGTTCAAATAGGTCAACACGGGATAGGAAAAGTTTCGTGGGAGTGGAGGTAGAGGGAGTGGTTGTGACAGGTGTATGTGTGCGTGACGTGGCTGCAGGTGACTGGACAGTATGCTGAGGTGTGGTGAATGTGTGATGGGTGGGTGTTTCAGTGCGTTTGAGTGTCTTCGGAGGAGGGGGGGTGGACACAGAGGGACAAGACAGGCTGCCAGCGTAAATGGATGTTGTCTGGGTGTCTGCAAGTCTGGTAAGTGTGCTGCATGTGTCAACTAAAGTTGTGGTGAGCGCAAGTGTGGTGTCTGGGTGCATGAATGGATGTGTGCTATTGTGGTGACTGCAGGAACAGGGTCAGCAACATTGAATGAGGGTGCAGTGCCTGTGGGGGTGCTTGTACAGGGGACTGACAGGGAGGCAGAAGAGGTGGACACACTGGGGGAAGTGGATGTTGGTGTGTGTGCATGTGTATGTTGGCTGTGTGTATGCTTGTGGTGGGAGGTGTGGTGCTTGTGTTTTGAAGTGTGCTTCTTGTGTGTTGAGGTGTGTCCCTGCGTGTCAGAATGTGTGCTTTGGACGGGTGAAGGGAGTGGGGTGCTGGAAAGAGTAGAGGTGGTTGGACCGGTGCGGAATGACCAGGGACACTGGCTGCTGTCCAATAGGAGGCCAGAGCCTGAAAAGATATCTGTAGGCCAGACACGGCACCGGGAATGCCATCCAGATAGACATTGGTCTGCTCCACCTCTGATGCTAGCCCCTGGATGGCATTGACGGTTCTCAGGAGGTCCATAGCCTCCTCCGTGAGGGCAGCAGGGCTGACTGGGGCAGGGGAGGAGGTGCCTGGGGTGAAGGAGACGGCCACCTTTCTGGGTGAGCGGGCACGGGCAACTTAGTGGGGAGCAAATGGGAGGGCGGTGATGGTATGGGGGTGGCGGAAGATGACACAGTAGTGGTGGGCCCACTCCGACCACCGCCAGGGAGCTCCCATCCGAAGAGGTATTGGAGTCACTACCTCCAGTGGTAGTTGCATCCCCATGGTACTCCCCTCGCCCTCCATCCCACTGGTCCCCTTGGCGTCAGATGACTCTGCCTCCAAGCATCCGTGGGCCGCTGCCTCCCCACTCGCCGGTGCCTTAGCTCCCTCGCCAGATGATGCTGATGTACACAGATAACAAAAGAGAACAGGGATGGGGAGACAAAACAGGAGAGACACTTGTAAATAGCTGAATGGAGGTACATTAGTGGTTCACACATACACCCACCCAGAAAACCTTCCACCAGGCAGCACCTACCGCTATACACATGGCTGTGCCCCTGACAAGTGGGCAGAACCCTGCTCTACAGCCATTCCCCAACTAACGTAAGGACCTGACGTACTGCAGACTTGACCCAAACACCCCTACTCCCCACAGGGGCCATTATGTAGATGGACATCAGTCACAGTCCCTGCCACTAGACAACATAAATACAAATGTACACACACACTCACACATCCATCAAGGGGCTAAAATATGGTATATGGACTCACCCCCTTGTGACTGCTGTGCAGCCTTCAAGCGCCCATTCAGGTCCGGGTACGCCACCGCCAGGATGTGTTGCATGAGGGGGGTCGGTGCCTGACGGGCACCCCTTCCTCGTTGGGAGGACTTCCCCAGCTGGGCCTCACAGATCTTCCTCGCCCAGCGCCTCAGGTGCTCCCACCTCTTCCTGCAGTGGGTGCTCTCCCGGTTGTAGACCCCCAGGGTCTGCTTTTCCTTGGCGATGGCATGCCAAAGTGCCCTCTTCTGGTGGGTACTTACCTATAAGGGACACACAGAAAAGTAATATTGAGGTCAGACACTGGCCAATCATATACAGCTGGCTATACGTCCACTATGGGACGGACATTTCAAACAGCCTAACAGCACACACACACGCAGCATGTCAGGAACCCTGGACCATACTGTGTCACAAGTGCACACTCATGCATACAGCCAGCACCCACCACTACACACATCCATGTCCCCCAGTCCTCCTACTCACCTGTACCTCTGGCCAACTGTAGAGCTTGGCATACAGGGGCAGGACCCCGTCCACGAGCTTCTCCAGTTCCTCTTTGGTGAAGGCCGGGGCCCTTTCCCATGCAACATGTGCCATTTCCATGACCAGGGGCAGGACACAGCAGTACACTCAGTGGAGTACCTGCATGCACGAGATCAGGGAGTCAAGTGAAGTTGGGGTGACGAGTTTGCGTACACACCGCGGCAGTGTGCACCGTCACCGCCGATCATGATACGCTAAGATTTCCCATTGACAACCATGTTAACCAATTAATTTGTGCACTGCGGTAAACACCGCCTTACGCTATTATGTCATCCGCTACCTGTTTGAGATCACTTCCACCACAACACTTCTGGATTACAGGGGGCAGACATGTTGGCCTTAACTACGCAGTTGTAAAACCCTCATCAACACAATGCAGGCCCTATTGTCCCCTAAACACCAAAAGGCATGGAACAATATACATTACCTCAAATGACCTGTCCTTATATATCATTGTGGTCATGTTGCAGTAATGTCACACACACTAAGTATTTGTGTCGTCAACAATTATGCCATCAGTGCTGAATGAAAAACAATGTGTGCAGATGTATGTGTGTTCCTCACACGTATTTTCAACTCCTCCTAGGTACAGACCCTTGTGGCGAGTAAGGGCCCCATCGGTGTACAGACCACTTGTTGATTTGCGGACCATGGTGGAGCGTCACATCATTATCAATTACAGACTCACTCGTGCAGCTATTCATGAACTTTGTGCTTTACTGGATCCAGCACTGAGACCGGCAAATTGTAATCAGCATGCCATCCCTACTGAAGTGTAGGTGCTCTCTGCACCCCATTTCCTGGCCACGGGCTCATTTCACGTGACAGTGGGCATGGGTGTAGGTTTTTCACAGCCAATGTTTAGCATTATACTGTCCAGATTCTTGAATGCATTTGTACAACATCTACAGTCTGTGGAGATCAAAGGTCTTTGGACTCCAGTAGAACAGATGTTTCACATAAATCTGTTGGAGTTGCGGGCTGTACGTCTGGCTCTCAAGACCTTCCTCCTATCCCTTCGCAGTCAGTCGGTTCAGGTCCTGACGGACAATACTTCCGCGATGTGGTATATAAACAAGCAGGGAGGAGTAGGGTTGACCTTCTCTGCAGAGAAGCTCTACGGCTTTGGTTCTGGGCAAAGGACCAACAAATTTGCTTGGTAGCAAATCATCTGGCCGGAGTCTTGAACGTTCATGCGGACAGTCTCAGTCGCCGTTTCTCGGCCGATCACGAGTGGCGTCTCCATCCAGATCAGGTCTGTCTAATCTTCCAGATGTGAGGGTTTCCTCGGATAGATCTTTTTGCCACTCAGGAGAACTCGCACTGCCCGTTATTCTGCAGCCTCCAGTATCCGGGACAAGGAGCATTGGGGGACGCGTTTCAGATGACCTGGCGCGACCAGTTGCTTTACACGTTTCCCCCCATACCCTTGATTCCTCGAGTTTTGAGGAAAATATGCCAAGATCGGGCCTAAATCATCTTAATAGCTCCGGATTGGCCAAGGAGGGTATGGTACACGGACCTTCTCCAACTCTCACTGTGCCCTCCGCTCCTTCTCCCTCTCAGGGCAGACCTCTTCTCGCAGTCGCAGGGGCAGGTTTTACACCCCCACCTCCAGAGCCTGCACCTTCATGCCTGGAGATTGAACGGGGCAACCTGAGTTCCTTTTCTCTCCCACCTGATGTAGTGGATGTTATCTTATCGGCCAGGCGACACTCCACTAAATCTATCTACGCTAATAGGTGGGCTAAATTTGTGATTTGGTGTGGAGAGAGGCAAATTTATCCCTTACGTGCTCACTTATCAGATATCTTGTCTTTTGCATTGTCTCTGGCAAAGAGGGGTTGTGCAGTGGCTACAGTCAAGGGATATTTATCTGCCCTTTCAGCCTTTGTATGTCTTCCGGACCAGCCTTCTCTATTTAAATCCCCTATAGTACTAAGATTTTTAAAAGGTCTCGTTAACAAATTTCCTCCCACTCCTTTCATAATGCCTCAGTGGGATCTAAACTTGGTTCTGACTTTTCTTATGGGTTCCCCGTTTGAGCCTATGCATTCTTGCCCCTTAAGGTTATTGGTCCTAAAGACTGTTTTCCTTGTTGCATTTACTTCAGCAAGAAGAGTGAGTGAGCTGCAGGCTCTATCTGTTAAACCCCCGTCTCCAGTATTGGGGTATCTTTCATAGATTCACATGCTTGAATCATACCCGTCGTCGAAGTGGGAGTCCCACGGTACATAGAAAGCAGTAAATAGAGAAAAAACTCTTTTTTTTTTTTTTTTTTTTACTGTAATCCATAGGAAAAAACACATTCAATTATAGAACCATTAGCCTCTTTATAAAGAGCCCAAACTTCAACCAATCAGGTGTGACCACCTCCTTAGAACCCTCAGCACAGAGGCTCAGTCTGTCAGATTTTCTACCGCACGTCGTGTGTAAGGGAGTCTCCTTGAGCTCTGCTCAGTTTTCCATCTCTTCAAGAGAAATCCTTAGAAATTTTTCACTTCACTTTTTGCTTCAAGACTTTTTTCCATCATGTCTACAAGAAAAGGCCTTTTTAGACCTTGTGGGACCTGTGGCAAATTGAGACTTCACTGTGAGGATCCTCACAAAGAATGTATCTATTGCTTACATCCAGAGCATAAGGTCAAGGACTGTAAGATCTGCAGGACCTTTCCTAATAAGACTCTGAGGGACAGAGAAGCCAGGCTCCTACTTTGGCTCCAGAAAAAGAAGGCAAGAGAAGCTCTTTCTGAAGAGGAGAGTGACACTTCAGTGACCTCAAGGAAAAGAAAGAGGTCTGTGGAGAGCCTATCCCCTACAAGCAGTAAGTCAGCCAAGAAGCTGCATGCTTTTAAGGACACCGAGGATCTACCTTCTACATCTAAGGTAGCAAGTGGCAGGGTTCACTCAGAACCAGCAACACCTGCTTCTTCTTCAAAGAAGCTTAAGAAGCCTTCAAGTTCACTGCCTCCGTCGACGTCCAAAAAATCTACACCGTCGACGAGCGCTCCGTCGACGACAGGTCTACCTGTGACGACGACTACGATGACGGCTACGTTTACAGCTCCTCCGTCACCGATGATAGTGACTTCGTCTCCGCTGTCGTCTACGACGATAACATCGGTGAGTCTGAAGTATGGTCCGTCGTCGTCGCACACTTTGAAGATCACTAAGAAACCGTCGACGGGTAAGAAGCTAAAATCTTTGCCGTCGACGCATTCATCGACGAAGAAATTCAGGAGGTCGCCGTCGGTTTCGCCGACGAAGATTCCATCGATGCGCCTGATAGCGAAAACTCCGTCGACGTCAACCCCGTCGACGGATGACGCAGTGACATTAGCTTCGTCGACGGGTCCTTCGTCGACATTGGGACCACCAACTACACCGACGGCCCCGTCGACACCTGCTCCGTCGACGCCTGCACCGTCGACGAGGACACCATCGACGAGTGCTCCGTCGACGACAGTTCCGTCGACGGTTCATTTTCCTGGGGCATCTCCTTACCTGCCGCAAAGAATTTTACCTGTACAAAGCAGGTCCTCTTTATTACTACCATCGCATACATCGCCCAGCAAGGTTGCACCCGTTCCTCCGCAGCATCTTTTTGCTGATGATGATGATGATGGCGATGGGTACTCTGATGACTGATTTTTTCCGGTAGCGCGTAGTCCATCCGAACTACGTATAAAATGCCAAGAGGAAGATGAAGAAGAGGATCTGCAGTCTTTTCCTCATCAACAGGATCAAGGGCATTTCGAACAACCAGAACAGACAGTTCAAATGCCGGTATCATTAATTAACAACCTTCAGCAAATGATGCAAGACTACTATGCGAGGTTTCCCCCGCCTGGTTCTTCTACACCGGTACAGCCTCCACAGACACCAGTGTCCACTCCAGCTAGACCTTCCGGATTCCCAGACCCTACCACAGCACCTCCATCGGTTCAGGGTATTGCGTCACCGTCATCCGAGGAGGAACAGGAAGAAGGGGAGATACAGGACTCAGACTCTTTAATACCGGAATGGGATGAATATCAGATCCAGACTCCATCTCCGTCCACACCACCGCCAGTAGACTCTCCACCGCAGGACATTGGGGGTTTCCATAGTGTCATGGAGAGAGCTGCTAAAAGATTCCAGCTACCGATTACATCAAAACAATCAGATTGCTTTCTTTATGATTTTAAAGAAGACACTAGAAAATCGGTAAGGGCCATTCCCATTGTCGATTTCATCTGGGAAGAAGGCTTAAAAGTCATGCAGACTCCGTCCTCCATTCCTGCAGTCTTGCCCAGACTAGAAAAGAAATATAAGGCTCCTGACAACTCCCCAGCATGTCTAATCAGTCATCCTAAGCCGGATTCGGTTATCTCACAAGCAGCTCAGAGAAGATCCAGGAATCCGTCAGCTTCTCTGACTGCTCCTCCAGACAAGGAAGGACGGCGTCTGGACTCCATAGGTAAAAAAATTTCAACCATGGCTGCCACCACTGTTAGAGCGGCCAACTCTCTAGCGATACTTGGGAGATACGATCGTCAGATGTGGTCTGACATGTCACAATTCATTGACATGATACCTGAATCCAGTAGAGCAGAGGCACGCAGAATTCTTCAAGAAGGAGAAAAGATTTCGGCTGAAATCATAGACTCTGCCATTGATGTTTCCTCTACAGGTTTTCGACAATTGGCCGGGGCGGCGGTTCTCAGACGCCAGGGGTGGCTAAAGGCTACCTCTTTTAGGCCGGAAGTTCAGTTAAAAGTGTTAGACATGCCGTATGATGGCGAGCTTTTGTTTGGAAAACATGTCGACGATGCATTGCAGTCTATCAAGGCAGACACTGAAACAGCCAGGTCGCTTGCAACGCTGCAGTACAAGAGGCAACCCTTTCGGGGAGCGAGAGGGAGAGGTACTTTTTCACATAGAGGAGGTTTTCAGCAATATCGACCTTACTCCTCTTACCAAGGGCAATTTCGCTCAACCTATGGCCAACAACAACAACAGCACTCCTTTCGCCAGCAATCATCAGCTCGCTTCAGGCAACAAGCGAGAGGAAAGTCTGCTTTCAGAACCAAGGAAACAGCTAGAAAACAGTGACCCTCATCAAGTGCCTGCACCCAGCCCCTACACCGACACTCGTATAGGGGGCACAATTTCCGGATTTCTACACCAATGGTCCAGAATAACAACAGACAGATGGGTTTTGGATATTATCAATCGGGGGCATACACTAGAATTCAACCAGCCTCCTCCTCAAGTACCACCAAGAGGCCCCCCGCCAGCCCATCTCAACGAGCTTATGGAACAGATTGCTATCTTAATGAGCAAGGGAGCAGTAGAGATCGTGCCAAGAAACCAGAGGGGGACAGGTTTTTACTCCTGTTTTTTCCTTATCAGGAAGAAAACCGGAGACTGGAGGCCTATTCTCGATCTTCGTTCGCTCAAAAGATACCTCAAGAAGCAATCTTTTCGCATGATCTCTCTTCAAGACGTTCTGAGCCTCCTCAACCGAGGGGATTTTATGACCTCGTTAGATCTTCAGGACGCATAGTTCCACATTCCAATTCACCCCAATCATCGGAAATTCTTGCGGTTCAGGGTCGCAGGCATTCACTACCAGCTCAGAGTGCTTCCGTTTGGCCTCAAGTCGGCTCCAAGAGTGTTCACCAAGGTTTTGGCGCCAGTGGCAGCCCACCTCAGACAATTAGGGGTACAGGTGTTCCCATACCTAGACGACTGGCTAATAAAAGCACGTACAGCGTCGAAGGCTGCCAGAGACACGGAAACATGTCTCTCCCTTTTCGGAGCTTTGGGTTTGACGGTCAATTACCCCAAGTCTCACATAGAGCCCACTCAAAACATCACGTTTCTAGGAGCCGTCTTAGACACTTTACAAGCGAAAGCCTTTGCTTCACAGGACAGAAGACAGAAACTTCGAAACTTAGCAACACAGCTCAGCAAAAAAAGGTCCGTTTCAGTGCGGACTTACAAGTCTTTTCTAGGGATACTATCGTCTTGCATTCCATTGATAAAGAACTGTCGCCTGCACATGAGGACTCTTCAGCAACAGCTAGACAACCAATGGAAACAGACAGAAGGCTCTTTCGACGAGCTAGTACAAATCATCCCTGCAGCGAAGCAGGCTTTCAGGTGGTGGAAAGAAACTCCCCTAGTCTCAGACGGACTGTCTTTTCTGAAGGACAGGACCATGCACATAGTAACAACAGACGCATCTCTGGAGGGATGGGGTGCTCATTTACAGGATCTCTCCGTGAGGGGCAAATGGTCCACTCAAGAATCAACTCTCCACATAAATGTTTTAGAGTTAAAAGCGGTGGCTTTGGCACTCAAATCCTTCCTCACGAACATCAAAGGCTCTTCGGTGTTGATAAGGACAGACAACACCACGGTCATGCATTATATCAACAAGCAGGGAGGCACAAGATCTCGGGCATTATCCCTGGAGGCGCAGAAGCTGTGGCATTGGATGATTCAGCATCGAATCTCCATCCGAGCAGAACATCTCCCAGGGATCACCAACATCTGGGCGGATGCCTTGAGCAGGAATCGAACCAGCTGTCACGAGTGGGAACTCAATCAATCGGTTCTCGACAATCTCTTTCATCTTTGGGGCAAGCCCGCTCTAGATCTGTTCGCGACCAAAGACAACAAGAAATGCCGACACTTCGCAAGCTGGCGTCCGCAGAAGGGTTCGAGAGGGAATGCGTTTTTGATCAGATGGTCAGGGATTTATGCATATGCTTTTCCCCCGCTTCCACTCATCCTGAGACTTCTGCTAAAGATGAAGAGGGAACAATGCAGGATTCTTCTAATCGCTCCCAGATGGCCACGCCAGTTCTGGTTCACAGAACTTCTATTGCTGTCGGAGCAACCTCACATTCGGCTAAAGGCAATACCAGATCTGTTGACAATGAGCCAGGGTCAGGTTCGTCATCCCAACCCGACATCTCTTCGTTTATCAGCCTGGCTCCTGAATTCAATGAATTCGATGGATTGAATATTCCTCCGGATTGCAGAGAGGTACTTGCCTGTGCCAGAGCTCAGTCTACAAATCGCACATACAAATTCAAGTGGAAGAGGTTTTGTTTGTGGTGCGCAGCTTCCAGCATCCATCCTCTAACATCATCTCCTGAGCAAATTTTGCCATATTTACTACATTTGGCTAAATCCGGTCTTTCGCATTCATCGATTAAGGTGCATTTGGCTGCCATATCTCGTTACCGACGGACCTCTCAGTCACCTTCACTATGGTCCACCAGAATAATAAAACAATTTCTAAAAGGTTTGTTCAGAAAGTATCCACCAATTCATTGTCCTGCACCACAATGGCATCTGAACATTGTGCTCTCCCAATTAATGAAACATCCGTTCGAGCCTATTCATAGAGTGGATCTAAAGTTCGTCTCTTTTAAAACGGCCCTTCTTTTAGCCTTGACATCGGCAAGGAGAGTCAGCGATATCCAGGCCTTCACAATTTCTCCACCTTTCCTTCAATTCAAGCCAGAGGTGGTCATTTTGAGAACAAATCCAAGGTTTATACCTAAAGTTCCATCATCTTTCCACTTAAACGAACCAGTAGTTCTAAGAAAAAAATTTCCAAATCCTCAGACGGCAGCTGAACGAGCTCTGCATTCATTAGACATTAAACGCTGTTTAAAATTCTATTTTATCAGCTATGGAAAGGTCAATCACGGTAGCGCAGTTACTAAACAAACGATAGCGCGCTGGATCTCTTCTGCCATTCAGTTGACTCACCAGTTGGCGGGGAAGCCATTATCATCTAATGTCCGGGCGCATTCCACTAGAGCGGTATCCACTTCCACAGCTCTGTTCGCTGGAATACCTTTGGACTAGATCTGCAGGGCGGCAACATGGACACGTCCTCATACTTTCACCCAGCATTACTGCCTGGAAGCTACGGACAAGGTGGATGCTGCGGTAGGACAAGCAGTTTTGCGCAATTTGTTCACATAAGGTGAGCCTATAAGCTTTACCCTCCGTCCTCTGTATATTGTTTGATGTATAATTTAAGGTATATGCTTCCATATGTGTAGTTATGGATTCACATATTTTTTACTAGATAGAGGTGTATGTATTTATATAGATGTGTATATATATATATAATAGATGGATACTACATGTACTTAAAATGATTAGCACTTAATTTGCAGATGTTATTTGCTTATATGCATTCAGTCAACATGCATTATGTTTATGCATTCTGTTGGTACTACAAAGAAATAACAATTTATCCTTACTGCTAGCTATTCTGATTCAAGCATGTGAATATATGAAAGATACCCCAATACTGGAGAAGAAAATAAGTTACTTACCTGTAACTGTGGTTCTCCAGTATTGGTATCTTTCATAGATTCACATGCGACCCACCCTCCTCCCCAGAGAGGCTCACCTTCTGGGATTTTTTCCTGTGTACTCTAGTGCGGAGAAATCTGACAGACTGAGCATCTGTGCTGAGGGTTCTAAGGAGGTGGTCACGCCTGATTGGTTGAAGTTTGGGCTCTTTATAAAGAGACTAATGGTTCTATAATTGAATGTGTTTTTTCCTATGGATTACAGTAAAAAAAAAAAAAAGAGTTTTTTCTCTATTTACTGCTTTCTATGTACCGTGGGACTCCCACTTCGACGACGGGGAATGATTCAAGCATGTGAATCTATGAAGATACCAATACTGGAGAACCACAGTTACAGGTAAGTAACTTATTTTCTTATACATCTTTTTATGGGGACAAGGTGGTGTTGAGGACCAAGGCTGCTTTCCTACCGAAGGTTGTTTCACCCTTTCATATGGCCCAAATGATTACTCTTTCCTCATTTTATCCTCTGCCTCATCCTTCAAAAGAAGAAGAGAGACTTCATCGCTTAGACCTGAGGAGAGCGCTAAGCTTTTATGTGGACAGAACGAGGGATTTCAGGCTGGAGGATCAGCTCTTCATCGGGTACGTGGGAAAGAGGAGAGGAAAGGCAGTCCACAAGAGAACACTATCCAGGTGGGTCATTCTTTGCATTAAAATGTGTTAATCTTTAGCAAAGAAAGAACCCCCTGATGGTATAAGAGCTCATTCCACCAGAGCTAAGTCGGCCTCTTCGGCCTTGGCTAGGGGTGTTCCTGTGGTCGACATCTGCAAGGCCGTAACTTGGTCATCCCTCCACACTTTTGCGAAGCATTACTGTTTGGACTCTGAGGTTAGGAGGGATGGCCATTTTGCACGGTCAGTGCTGCAGGATTTCTTGGTTTGACCATTCAGGCACCCACCACCGTGTGCAGTACTGCTTTGGGACGCTATTCAATAGGTGAGGAATCCACAGGTAGTTGTATCCATCAGAAGAACGAGTTACTTACCTTCGGTAACGACTTTTCTGGTGGATACATTAGCTACCTGTGGATTCCTCACGGAACCCACCCGCCTCCCCGTTGCCTGTCTGGTCTAACCAAGTTATTCTTGGGTGTGCTCCTCTTGGTATTTGAGGGCTTGTACATATACTGTATATATTTATTTATGTATTTATTTATTTATTTAAAAAAACAAAAAATCTTGAGTTTTTGAAATTATGTTTTTATCTTGAATATCATTAAATATTGTTATTTGATTATTTATCTCAATGGCCTATTAGTCTCAGGCACGTAAAAAATGTTGGTACTGATGTTGGCACGTCGGCGAGGACCTCTTATTGCCTGTATGACGTCAGACGGCATCGCGTGGGTAATTGTGACGTCCTCGTTGACGTGCAGAAGCTAGGAAGAGGATTTCCGTTGAATGCTGGCGCAATGGGAGTATTCAATAGGTGAGGAATCCACAGGTAGCCACTGTATCCACCAGAAAAGTCGTTACCGAAGGTAAGTAACTCGTTCTTTATCATCATTAATTGGATCATATCAAGCAAGGTTTATGAAAGGCTGACTGGTGAGTGATAATATGAGAATGCTTTGTCATACCCTAGAAATTGATAAATTAGCTAAATACAAGTCGTCTCCAGGGTGGTGACTGCATTCAGTGCCGAAAAGGTGTTTAAATAGGTGGCATGGCCTTTACTACAAAATGTACGTACAAACTTGAGCTGGGTGACAATTTTATAAGGATGGCTATGACAATTTGTTCTCACCCAAAGCCAGAGTTAACGTTTGAGGTATGCTTTCCCACTTTTTTTTTTATTTAAAAGGGGGAACAAGACAAGGATGCCCACTGTCACAAGTATTATTCCTATTAGCCATTGAACTTCTTTTGGTTAACATTAACCATAATCCAAAGATTACCAGTACACAATTTAAGACAACTGCATATGCAAATGATATATTGGTTCTGTCAGAAGAAACCTAACCAATTGTTCCAGCCCTCATTGAAACCATAGGTAAAAATAATAGCATGTCCAGCTGAGGTTCGTCCTCTTAATGTTCTCTGCAATAGATCCATCCTGGGAAATTTGGGGCTAGACTGGCAAAAAGATAATCTCAAATATCTGAGTTTAGAGTTTAATGATGATGCCTGGGAATCCTTAAACTACAGTATGAACTTGGTGCCTGATCTTGAATTTGGTGGTCAACATTGACAGGAATTGCCACCAAATGTCACTTGGCCATACAGCAAAAGAAGTATATTCTTTTTTTTTATTTTTAAAAACAAAACACCAAACAAAGTTGGCTCCAAAGGCAAGGAGCACATTTAGCAATTCTCACTGCCCCTTATCGTTAGGATTTTCTGGGTGGTGAAATCTGACCTGTAAGTCCGCTCATTGAAATTAGGTGGACAGACAAACTGATCAACCTCCGACAGCCCTTACTCTGTCGGGCCATGGGAGTGGTGTAACCACGGCAGAGGCAGACTAGTCTCCACTGTTGTTACATGAAAGGTTCACCTGCAATTAATCCAGGCAGGCAATGTACTCTATTGTCATTAAGATGTGGTAGCCTTTCCGCCATAAATCGGCCCCTTAGTGATTAAAAACATTTCTTCTGTCACTGAGTCCTGTCCCCCAAATTCCTCAATTGGTGGGATAGGATAGAATCAGTTAAGATGATTATTAGCCCAATAATTAACAATTTACTAAGCATGAAACGTACTGCATGCTCAAAGGATTTTTTATTACTCTAAATAAAATAATTAATGAATTTCTCTCAAATGGGAAGAAGCCAAGTATCTCTATAAAGAAACTAAGACTTCCCAAAGAACTGGGCTGTATTAATTTGGCAGACTTTAGGAGATTCCAGCTTGATTTTTTTTAAAATTTAATCAAGGTATACATTGGTTTCAAAACAAAGGGAACTATACTCCACCATGGATTAGTTTAGAGAAGTTGTGGTGTAAGACCTATTCCTGGTTTCCACACTATCGTGAACATCAGCTCTATTCCACAAAATGTAAGTATTTTATGTACTAGAATTTTTTTTAAAGATTAATTCCCAATTCTCAAACATTATCATTACAACTTCTAACGTAGCATTAGTATGGTCAAAACAGAAGACCAAAGTTGACAGAAGTCCCTTTCCAGAAGAGAATTGGAGCAAGAAAGCTGTCCTATATACTAGAGATCTCGGGGTCAGAGACAATATTAGGTTCTTTGCTAACTTAGGGCAGATGTAGAGTCTGAAGAATGCTGCCTTTTATAATTCTTTTAAAGGTGGCTATTTCCAAACACTGCTCCTTTTCCCCATGAGGCCTCTCCATTGTTCCACTATACAGTAAAATCAAGAGGCAAGGTCATGTTGTTTCCAAAGTCAATAAACTACTATAACCTTCATTCTACAATTTATTGAAATGCAAACAACAAAATGGACAACAGAGTGGTTAGTGGTCAAGTTACTCCCAGTCTTGCTCAGACCAATTATCTCCTCCTTTGTGGAGCATTTTTTTACACCTGAAAGGCTCAATAATTTAGAACTAAGTTCGAAATGATATAAAAAATACTGGTGACTTGGCGCATGTTTTTTGATTGTCCTCTCTCCGTCAGTTTTAGGAGAATAAATATTCATACATACATGATATCTTTAACTTTACACCCCTTGAGAGTTTTACTTATAGGGTCTCAGGACCCTCCCTTTATGTTCACTTTAGAACATAAATTTATCCTAAGCAGCTGGAAGGATGTTGGGAATGTTTAAAGCCTTGCATGGTGGAAAAGGCTAAAATGCAGTAGAGGGCCATCATACCTTACGGCCCAGCAATATCCTTGGATTTCTCTGAATTGCCCCATATGGAACAAATTACATGAATATCTTGAAAATCTCAGAGCGCCCTCATCACTGCACGTTACACACTTTAAACAACAATATCAACAACTATCTTTTTTGGACGAGGTATAATTATGTAGTCTTTATTTTTAACATCGTTTTGAAGGATTTTGGTATGCTGGCTTCACTTTTTATCCTTTTTGCTGTAAGATGCTTCCTTCCTGTGCCTTTTCATCTCTTTGTCCTCTGTCAGTGATTGGTCCTGGGTTGACTCTCCAGCTGCTGAAAACAATAAATTCAAGAGGTACATGCATACAAACTTGCTTGAACTCTGCTGTAGTGCTTGGTGAATATGGATCAGCATGCTGCCCATGTCCTCAAGGCTATAGCTAGGCCTGGTGTCCTGCTGGAGATAGTTCTATCCTCCCTGGCTGCATCTGACATTGCCTGTGTGGAGCACCCAGCAAGTCCAGGAAGACATGCCCGTAGAACACACAGAAGTCATACCTGTGTGCCTGTGTGGAAGCGCCCAGCAAGCCCAGGAAGACATGTCCGTAGAACACACAGAAGTCATACCTGTGTGCATGTGTGGAAGCACCCAGCAAGCCCAGGAAGACAAGTCCGAAGAACCCACAGAACTCATACCTGTGTGCCTGTGTGGAAGCACCCAGCAAGCTCAGGAACACATGGCCGTAGAACCCACAGAACTCATACCTGTGTGCCTGTGTGGAGCACCCAGCAAGCCCAGGAGGACATGACACTAGAAACACACAGGAATCATACCCAGGTGCCTGTGTGGAAGCACCCAGCAACCCCAGGAAGACATGGCCGCAGAACACACAGCACTCATACCTGTGTGCCTGTGTGGAGCACCAAGCAAGCCCAGGAGGACATGGCCATAGAACCCACAGAACTCATACCTGTGCGCCTGTGTGGAAGCGCCCAGTGAGCCCAGGAAGACATGGCTGTAGAACCCACAGAACTCATACCTGTGCACCTGTGTGGAAGCACCCAGCAAGCCCAGGAAGACATGGCCGTAGAACCCACAGAACTCATACCTGTGTGCCTGTGTGGAGCACCCAGCAAGCCCAGGAGGACATGACACTAGAAACACACAGGAATCATACCCAGGTGCCTGTGTGGAAGCACCCAGCAACCCCAGGAAGACATGGCCGTAGAACACACAGAACTCATACCTGTGCGTCTGTGTGGAAGCACCCAGCAAGCCCAGGAGGACATGGCCATAGAACCCACAGAACTCATACCTGTGTGCCTGTGTGGAAGCACCCAGCAAGCCCAGGAAGACATGTCCGTAGAACACACAGAAGGCATACCTGTGTGCCTGTGTGGAAGCACCCAGCAAGCCTAGGAAGACATGACTGTAGAGCATACAGAAGTCATACCTGTGGGCCTGTGTTGAAGCACCCGGCAAGCCCAGGAAGTCATGGGAAGTCATCCCTGTGTGCCTGTATGGAAGCACCCAGCAAGCCCAGGAAGAAATGCCCCTCGAACTTACAGAAGTCATACCTGTGTGGAAGCACCCAGCAAACCCAGGAAGACATGGGCCTAGAACACACAGAAATCATACCTGTGTGCCTGTGTGGAAGCACCCAGCAAGCCCAGGAAGACATGTCCGTAGAACACACAGAAGGCATACCTGTGTGCCTGTGTGGAAGCACCCAGCAAGCCCAGGAAGACATGACTGTAGAGCATACAGAAGTCATACCTGTGGGCCTGTGTTGAAGCACCCGGCAAGCCCAGGAAGACATGGGAAGTCATACCTGTGTGCCTGTATGGAAGCACCCAGCAAGCCCAGGAAGAAATGGCCCTCAAACTTACAGAAGTCATACCTGTGTGAAAGCACCCAGCAAACCCAGGAAGACATGGGCCTAGAACACACAGAAGTCATACCTGTGTGGAAGCACCCAGCAAATCCAGGAAGACATGGCCCTAGAACACACAGGAATCATACCCAGGTGCCTGTGTGGAAGCACCCAGTAATCACAGGAGGACATGGCCCTAGAACACACAGAAGTCATAACTGTTTGCCCGTGTTGAAGCACTCAGCAAATCCAGGAAGATATGACCCTAGAACACACAGAAGTCATACTTGTGTGCCTGTGTGGAACTACCCAGCAAGCCCAGGAAGACATGGCCCTAGAACCCAGAGAACTCATGCCTGTGTGGAAGCACCCGGCAAAACAGAAGTCATACCTGTGTGGAAGCAGCCACCAAGCCTAGGAATACATGACCCTAGAACACACAGAAGTCACACCTGTGTGCCTGGGTGGGAGCACCCAGGAAGACATGGCCAGAGAACACACAGACGTCATACCTGTGTGCCTGTGTGGAAGCGCCCAGCAAACGCAGGAAGACATGGCCCTAGAACCCATAGAACTCATACCTGTGTGGAAGCACCGGCAAACCCAGGAGGACATGGCCATAGAACACACAGACGTCATACCTGTGTGCCTGTGTGGAAGCACCCAGCAAGCCCAGGAAGACATGGCTGTAGAACACAAAGAAGTCATACCTGTGTGAAAGCACCCAGCAAACCCAGGAAGACATGACCCTAGAACCCACAGAACTCATACCTGTGTGCCTGTGTGGGAGCACCCAGCAAGCCCAGGAAGACATGGCCATAGAACCCACAGAACTCATACCTGTGCGCCTGTGTGGAAGTACCCAGCGAGCCCAGGAAGACATGGCCGTAGAACCCACAGAACTCATACCTGTGTGCCTGTGTGGGAGCACCCAGCAAGCCCAGGAAGACATGGCCATAGAACCCACAGAACTCATACCTGTGTGGAAGCGCCCAGTGAGCCCAGGAAGACATGGCCGTAGATCCCACAGAACTCATACCTGTGTGGAAGCACCCAGCAAACCCAGGAAGACATTACCCTAGAACCCACAGAACTCATACCTGTATGCCTGTGTGGAAGCACTGAGCAAGCCCAGGAAGACATAGCCGTAGAACCCACAGAACTCATACCTGTGCGCCTTTGTGGAAGCACCCAGCAAGCCCAGGAAGACATGGCCGTAGAACCCACAGAACTCATACCTGTGTGTCTGTGTGGAGCACCCAGCAAGCCCAGGAGGACATGACACTAGAAACACACAGGAATCATACCCAGGTGCCTGTGTGGAAGCACCCAGCAACCCCAGGAAGACATGGCCGTAGAACACACAGAACTCATACCTGTGCGTCTGTGTGGAAGCACCCAGCAAGCCCAGGAGGACATGGCCATAGAACCCACAGAACTCATACCTGTGTGCCTGTGTGGAAGCACCCAGCAAGCCCAGGAAGACATGTCCGTAGAACACACAGAAGGCATACCTGTGTGCCTGTGTGGAAGCACCCAGCAAGCCTAGGAAGACATGACTGTAGAGCATACAGAAGTCATACCTGTGGGCCTGTGTTGAAGCACCCGGCAAGCCCAGGAAGTCATGGGAAGTCATCCCTGTGTGCCTGTATGGAAGCACCCAGCAAGCCCAGGAAGAAATGCCCCTCGAACTTACAGAAGTCATACCTGTGTGGAAGCACCCAGCAAACCCAGGAAGACATGGGCCTAGAACACACAGAAATCATACCTGTGTGCCTGTGTGGAAGCACCCAGCAAGCCCAGGAAGACATGTCCGTAGAACACACAGAAGGCATACCTGTGTGCCTGTGTGGAAGCACCCAGCAAGCCCAGGAAGACATGACTGTAGAGCATACAGAAGTCATACCTGTGGGCCTGTGTTGAAGCACCCGGCAAGCCCAGGAAGACATGGGAAGTCATACCTGTGTGCCTGTATGGAAGCACCCAGCAAGCCCAGGAAGAAATGGCCCTCAAACTTACAGAAGTCATACCTGTGTGAAAGCACCCAGCAAACCCAGGAAGACATGGGCCTAGAACACACAGAAGTCATACCTGTGTGGAAGCACCCAGCAAATCCAGGAAGACATGGCCCTAGAACACACAGGAATCATACCCAGGTGCCTGTGTGGAAGCACCCAGTAATCACAGGAGGACATGGCCCTAGAACACACAGAAGTCATAACTGTTTGCCCGTGTTGAAGCACTCAGCAAATCCAGGAAGATATGACCCTAGAACACACAGAAGTCATACTTGTGTGCCTGTGTGGAACTACCCAGCAAGCCCAGGAAGACATGGCCCTAGAACCCAGAGAACTCATGCCTGTGTGGAAGCACCCGGCAAAACAGAAGTCATACCTGTGTGGAAGCAGCCACCAAGCCTAGGAATACATGACCCTAGAACACACAGAAGTCACACCTGTGTGCCTGGGTGGGAGCACCCAGGAAGACATGGCCAGAGAACACACAGACGTCATACCTGTGTGCCTGTGTGGAAGCGCCCAGCAAACGCAGGAAGACATGGCCCTAGAACCCATAGAACTCATACCTGTGTGGAAGCACCGGCAAACCCAGGAGGACATGGCCATAGAACACACAGACGTCATACCTGTGTGCCTGTGTGGAAGCACCCAGCAAGCCCAGGAAGACATGGCTGTAGAACACAAAGAAGTCATACCTGTGTGAAAGCACCCAGCAAACCCAGGAAGACATGACCCTAGAACCCACAGAACTCATACCTGTGTGCCTGTGTGGGAGCACCCAGCAAGCCCAGGAAGACATGGCCATAGAACCCACAGAACTCATACCTGTGCGCCTGTGTGGAAGTACCCAGCGAGCCCAGGAAGACATGGCCGTAGAACCCACAGAACTCATACCTGTGTGCCTGTGTGGGAGCACCCAGCAAGCCCAGGAAGACATGGCCATAGAACCCACAGAACTCATACCTGTGTGGAAGCGCCCAGTGAGCCCAGGAAGACATGGCCGTAGATCCCACAGAACTCATACCTGTGTGGAAGCACCCAGCAAACCCAGGAAGACATTACCCTAGAACCCACAGAACTCATACCTGTATGCCTGTGTGGAAGCACTGAGCAAGCCCAGGAAGACATAGCCGTAGAACCCACAGAACTCATACCTGTGCGCCTTTGTGGAAGCACCCAGCAAGCCCAGGAAGACATGGCCGTAGAACCCACAGAACTCATACCTGTGTGTCTGTGTGGAGCACCCAGCAAGCCCAGGAGGACATGACACTAGAAACACACAGGAATCATACCCAGGTGCCTGTGTGGAAGCACCCAGCAAGCCGAGGAAGACATGGCCGTAGAACACACAGACGTCATACATGTGTGTGAAGCCCCAGCAAGCCCAGGAAGAGATGGTCTTACAACCCTACCTGTCCCTCCCGGTGTTCTGGCCACCCAGAAAACATCCATTGTCAAGTTCAGATGAGCGTGAATGGTGGGTTCACCTGGCAAGGACACCCCTTCCTCTGCAGTTTGGTTTTGCGCATATTTATCTTGTAGCTGCATTTAGTCTCAATCTCCTTTGAGCTAGATCGTGACTGCTCCACCAATCTGTGTATAATGTCAAGGACTAAGTAGGACACGTCCACCTAATTACAAGTTGTATGGTTTTTCCAGACAGAGATCCCAGAAGGTGAAATCGCATGAGGCCCAGTCTGTAGGAGCATCCAGCACCGGACCAGGACCCCCACCAAACCTCTTCGAAACCAAGCCACAGGTTACCCTGTCCTGGCTGTCTTCCTCACACCCCTCCAAATTCCCTTCACCTACACTGCCCCTTTTCCCTTGTCCACAATCATATGTAGCGCCTGTTCAGAGCATGTTGTAGATTGGATTGTTAATCCTGAATATGGAATACCGTGCAGAATGTGGCCTGGAAGAGGTGGGTCTGCATGCGTACTCCCCTTTGTGTGGCAATTATCTGGTAATTGCACTTCACTGCCAGGGTACTTCCACACAGGTGCCTAGACACCCAAGACAATGCCATGAGACAACAAAAGGTTTGTGGCAGCTCATTACACTAATGGGGTACAGTCTTTTTTATCTGAACCCCGGTGGGAGGTCTACCAACTTGATCTGCCTGGTAGAGCCATGTGGAATGTACAAAATGGGCTATCTCCTTTTTGGATTGTATCTAGTGTGCATGAACGTGCTGTAGGGTGCAGGAGATGGTTTAGTGGTAGTCAGTGCTGTTAGCTTCTCTTCTCCCTAGTGCACCCTCTGTTCTTCTTCCCAGATTTCCATCTACTTGTAGAATCCTTCTTAAGGCCAACTGCAACCATCTGGCTGAAATCATCATTCAAGAGAAAAAAGGAAAGACCCTATGTGTACTGGACCTGGACCAATCCTGATCCTGAACTGACAAATAAATCACCTGAAAACAGGAGGAGACCAAGACCACACACCTGCACAAAACAAATGTGCTACCGTTTGGACCCTACATCCAGTGCTTCCAGAGAATGAAACAGCTGCTGATGTGCCAGAGAAGTATCTGGAAGCCAGTACACAACGTATGAGTGCCTGTTCCACAGTGGATCATTGAATGGAGGTCAGGCACACAGGGAAAGAAAATGCACTTTGTCAGAGCTGCTTCCCTTCAAAAGTAAAGTTAACCCTTTAGATGGAACTTTGAATTTGACAGTACAGTTGAATTTGGGCCAGTTGCTCCTGGACTGGAATAAATTGACACCTGCAGCAAATCCAAAGTTCACCCTTTACTTGACGAAAAGCATGAACACTTGTGTAGAGGAAGGCAAGGGAAAGATGCAGAACCTTTTGCTGTCTCTATACCTGTAGGACCGAGCAAAAGATCTGTGTTGCTGATCCCTCCTGAAGAAGAATATGTAGCATCTGTGGAGCACTGAAAACTTCTTGAGGACTGCAGCTCCTAAGATCAAATTGTGCACCACACTACAGCACCGCAGTGTCAGCCTGAGACTGGGGTCTCTGCGTTCCTACTCCACAAACCTGGGAAGGATCTTGAGTGGTGCATTCGAGCCCAAGTACACTTCGGTCATTAGGCCAACATGTGGGACTTCACGTCATGATTTGTAATGTTAATGCTGTGACCCCTGTACCTTCATTGTAAACTGTCACGTGACGGTGACGGTGTGTGACCTCATTGGGATGGTGATGTCTGTGGCACCCCACCACAACTGCTGACCGTACGATAACGATCTGTCATGATATGCACCACCCTTGAAGTCCGTCACGATATGTACCATCCTCAAATGCAGGCATGATATGTGCCGTCCAGGCAGTCCAGCATGATATGCAACATCCTCGAAGTCCAGCATGATATGCCCTGTACGCAAAGTCCAGCATAATATGCACCATCCTTGAAGTCCGGCATGATATGGATCATCTTTAAAGTCCAGGATGATATGTACCACCCTCTAAGTCTGGCATGATATGTACCATCCTCAAAGTCCGACATGATATGCACCATTGTTGAAGTCCAGCATGATATGCACCATCATCGAAGTCCAGCATGATATGCACCATCATCGAAGTCAAACATGATTTGCACCATCCTAGAAGTCCGGCATGATTTGCACCATTCTTGAAGCCCGGCATGATGTGCACCATCCTTGGAGTCTGGCATGATATATACTATCCACACAAGCCGCATTATATGTACCATTCCCAAAGTCTGGCATGATATGTACCATCCTTGAAGCCCGGCGTGATATGCACCATCCTTGAAGTCTTGGATGATATATACCAACCTTGAAGACTGGCATCATATGTTCCATTCTCAAAGTCCGGTATGATATGTACCATCCTTGAAGCCCGGTGTGATATGCACCATCCTTGAAGTCTGGGATGATATGTACCATCCTCTAAGTCTTGGGTGATATATACCAACCTTGAAGACTGGCATCATATGTTCCATTGTCAAAGTCCGGCATGATATGTACCTTCCTTGAAGTCCGGGAAGATATGCACCTTCCTTGAAGTCTGGCATGATATGCACCATCCTTAAAGCTCAGCATGTTATGCACCATCCTTGAAGTCCGGCATGATCTGCACCATCCTTGAAGTCCGGCATGATCTGCACCATCCACGAAGTCTGGCATTATGTGCACCATCCTTGAGGTCCTGCATATTATGCACCAACCTTGAAGTCCAGCATGATATGCATCAACCTCAATGTCTGCCCATCCTCGATGTCTGTCTTGATATGTACCAACCTCGAAGTCTGGGATGATATCCACCATCTTTGAAGCCCGGCATAAGTACCATCCTCAAAGATTGGCATGATATGCACCATCCCCGAAGTCCAGCATGATATGCACCATCCTCGAATTCTGGCATGTTATGTACTATCCTCGAAGTCAGGCTTGATATGCACCATCCTCAAAGTCCTGCATGGTATACCCCATCCTCGAAGTCCGCCATGATATGCATTATCCTTGAAGACCAGCATGATGTGCACCAATCTCGAAGTCTGCCATGATATTCACCATCCTCGAAGACTGCCATGATATGCACCATCCGTGACGTTTGGCATGATATGTACCATCCTCGAAGCCCGGCATGATATGGACCATCCTCGAAGTCTGGAATGACATGCAACTTCCTCGAAGTCTGGGATGATATGCAACTTCCTCGAAGTCTGGGATGATAAGCACCATCCTCAAAGCTCAGCATGAAATGCACCATCCTTGAAGTCCGGCATGATTTGCACCATCCTCGATGTCTGGCATTATACACACCCTCCTTGAAGTTCAGCATGATATTCACCAACCTTGAAGTCCAGCACAATATGCACAAACCTCAAAGTCTGTGATGATATGCACCATCCTCGAAGCCTGGCATATGTTCCATGCTTGAATTCCGGCATGATCTGCACCATACTGAAGTCCGGCATGATATGCATACCCTCAAGTCCTGCATGATATGCACCATCCTCGAATTCTGGCTACGTATGCACCATCCTTGAAGTCTGGCTTGATATGCACCATCCTTGAAGTCTGGCTTGATATGCACCATCCTCGAAGTCCGGCTTGATATATACCATCCTCAAAGTCTGGCATGATGTGCACCATCCTTGAAGTCCAGCATGATATGCACCAACCTCGAAGTCTGCCTTAATATGCACCATCCTTGAAGATTGCCATGATATGCACCATCCTCGAAGTTTGTCATGATATGTACCAACCTCGAAGTCTGGAAAGATATGCACCATCCTCACAATCCGGCATGATATGCACCATTCATTAAGTCTGGCATGCTATGCACCATCCTCGGAGTCCGGCATGAAATGCACCATCCTCGAAGTCCAGCATGATATGCACCATCCTCCAAGTTTAGCATGATATGCACCGTCCTTGAAGTCCGGCTTGATATGCACCATTCTCGAGGTTTGCCATGATAAGTACCATCTTCGAAGTCTGGAATGATATGTACCATCCTCGCAGTCTGGCATGAGATGCACCATCCTTGAAGTCTGGTGTGGTTTGCACCATCCTCGAAGTCCAGCATAGTATCCACCTTCCTTGAAGTCCAGCATGATATGCACCATCCTCGAAGTCCAGCATAGTATCCACCTTCCTTGAAGTCCAGCATGATATGCACCATCCTCGAAGTCCAGCATGGCATTCACCTCCTCAAAGTCTGGCAAGATATGCACCATCCTTTGATATGCACCAACCTTGAAGTCTGCCATGATATGCGCCATCCTCAAAAACTGCCATTATATGCACAATCCTCAAAAACTGCCATTATATGCACAATCCTCGAAGTTTGGCATGATATACCCCATCCTTGAAGTTAGGCATGGTATGCACCATCCTTGAAGTCCGAGATGATATGCACCATCCTCCAAATCTGGCATGATATGCACCATCCTCAAAGCTCAGCATGATATGCACCATCCTTGAAGTCCGGCATGATTTGCACCATCCTCAAAGTCTGACATTATGTGCACCATCCTCGAAGTCCAGCATGATATGCACCAACCTTGAAGTCCAGCATGATATGCACCAACCTCGATGTCTGCCATGATGTGTACTATCCTGGAAGTCCGGCATATCTACCGTCCTTGAAGTCTGGTATGGTACACACCATCCAGGAAGTCCGGTATGATATGCACCATCCTCGAATTCTAGCATGGTATGCACCATCCCCGAAGTCTGTCTTGATATGCATCATCCTCAAAGTTCGGCATGGTATGCCCCATCCTCGAAGTCCAGCATGATATGCACCAACTTTGAAGTCTGCCATGATATGCACCATCCTTGAAGACTGCCATGATATGCACCATCCTCGAAGTTTAGCATGATATGCACCATTCTCGAAGTTTGGCATGGTATGCACCATCCTTGAAGTCCGGCTTGATATGCACCATCCTTGACATTTGGCATGATGTGCACCATCCTCGAAGATCGGCATTAAATGTATCATCCTCGAAGTCTGGAATGATATGCACCATCCTCGCAGTCCGGCATGATATGCACCATCCTCGAAGTCTGGCATGTTATGCACCATCCTTGAAGTATGGGATGGTATGCACAATCCTTGAAGTCTGGCATGATATGCACCATCCTTAAAGCTCAGCATGATATGCACCATCCTTGAAGTCCGGCATTATGTTCACCATCCTCGAAGTCCAGCATGATATGCACCAACCTTGAAGTCCAGCATGATATGCATCAACCTCGATGTCTGCCCATCTTTGAAGCCTGGCTTGATATGTACCATCCTAGAAGTCTGGAATGATATCCACCATCCTTGAAGCCCAGCATAAGTACCATCCTCGAAATCTGGCATGATATGCACCATCCTCTAATTCCGGCATGATATGCACCATCTTTGAATCCTTGCACGGTATGCACTATCCTCGAAGTCGGGCTTGATATGCACCATCCTCAGAGTCCGGCATGGTATGCCCCATCCTTGAAGTCCAGCATGATGTGCACCAATCTCGAAGTCTGCCATGATATTCACCATCCTCGAAGACTGCCATGATATGCACCATCCGTGACGTTTGGCATGATATGTACCATCCTCGAAGCCCGGCATGATATGGACCATCCTCGAAGTCTGGAATGACATGCACCATCCTCGAAGACTGGCATGGTATGCATCATCCTTGAAGCATGGGATGGCATGCACCATCCTTGAAGTCTGGCAATGCACCATCCTCGAAGTCCAACATGATATGTACCATCATGGAAGTCCAGCATGAGATGCACCATCCTTGAATTCCGGCATGGGATGCACCATCCTTGAAGTCTGGCATGGTATGCACCATCCTCGAAGTCCGGCATGATATTTACTGTGATTGAAGTCCGGCATGATATACACCATCCTTGAAGTTGGCATGATATATGTACCATCCTTGAAGTCCGGCATGGTATGCACCATCCTTGAAGTCCGTCATGGTATGCACTATCCTTAAAGTATGGCATGGTATGCACCATCCTTGAAGTCCGTCATGGTATGCACCATCCTTGAAGTCCGGCATTGTATGCACCTTCCTTGAAGTTGGCATGATATGCACAATCCTCGAAGTCCAGCATGAGATGTACCATCATTGAAGTCTGTGCATGATATGCACCATCCTGGAAGTCCAGCATGAGATGTACATCATTGAAGTCCAGCATGATATGCACCATCCTTGAAGTTGGCATAGTTGGCATGATATGCACCATCCTCGCAGTCAGGCATGGTATGCACCATCCTCGAATTCCGGCATAGTATGCACCATCCTCGAAGCCTGGCATGGTATGCACCATCCTCGAAGTCCGGCGTGATATGCGCCATCTTCGAATTCTGCCATGATATGTACCATCCTTGAAGTCTGGCATGGTATGCAACATCCTTGAGTTCCAGCATGACATGCACCATCCTCGAAGTTCGGCATGATATGCACCATCCTCGAAGTTCGGCGTGATATGCACCATCCTCGAAGTCCGGTGTGATATGCACCATCTTCGAATTCCGCCATGATATGTACCATCTGTGAAGTCTGGCATGGTATGCACTATCTTTGAAGTCGGCGTGACATGCACCATCCTCAAAGTCTGGCATGGTATGCACAATCCTCTAAGTCCAGCAAGGTATGCACCATCCTCGAAGTCCGGCATGATGTGCACCATCCTCGAAGCCCAGCATGATATGCACCATCCTCGAAGCCCAGCATGGTATGCACCATCCTCGAAGTCCGGCATGGTGTGCACCATCTTCGAAGCCCAGCATGATATGCACCATCCTCGAAGTCCGGCTTGACAGTGCAAGACCCTGGCACCATAGCTGTGTGACGATTGTATCCTGATGTGCAGTGGTATGCCAAGTGATTGCAAATGTCATCCAACCTCTTGACGTAAACAAGTGTCTATCTTATGCCATTGAAGTGATATCTTTTGTGAGAGATGACACTCTTTGTACGTTGTATATATAGTGTGATTCTAGGGCTGACTGGTGGAAAGTCACAGAGTCAAGAGCTCGCAGTGTTAGCTGGTTCGAATGTGTCCAACGGTACGAGGATTGCCTAGCAGGCCTTCAGTGTCTAGAGACAGATCGGCCAGTGTCTCACTGTGTGCTCTGGGGCAGATGTCCCTGAGCTTCTCTGCTTCTCCCACTCTCCCCTTGTGGTCTGGCCACATCCTGAAGCATTGAAGGGTCTTAGAAACGGGGTGCGTTACTGTTTAAGATTCCAGTCTACACATTGGGAGGTTCCACTGTTTTTATGTGCAGAAAAGTAATTTCAGGTGAGATGTTGTGTTTGTTTATTTCAAGGCTTCATGGGGAGCGAAGGTCTCCCTTCCGTACATCACAGCGCTAGGTGGAAGACAAGCTGGGTTGGGTGGGGGGGGGGGGGGTTTCCCGTGGGTGAATCGAGGCTGCGTATCCTTGTGTTGTGTCCGTGCGGACAGTGTGTTACTCCTACTACTGGCAGATTCTAGGGGTTTCCATCTTTCACCCTGACCCAGACACAACACCGACAGCTGCCGCGTAAATAAATAAATAAATAAATACAGCGAGTATTTTAATCCAGGGGGCAGGAAACATGCAGACGCCCAGAGCTGGGAGGGCACAGCTGTGAGAGGAGGGGGGAGGTCTTGTGCAATGCAAGCAATGCCAGGGCACTGAGGGGGGGGGGGGGGGACATACTTGGGACAGGTGTGGAGAGGGCACAGCAATATCAGAGGTGATTAACAGCAGTGACACTGAGCAGCGAATCTAATGTATGCTGGGGCTGGTGTCTCGGCATTCACTCATTCAACCATTCATCAATGCTGTGTCTGCGTTTAGTCAAGTTATGCTGGGGCTAGTGTATAGGCGTTCACACATTCAACCATTCATCAGTGCTCTGTCGGCATGTAGTCAGTGTATGTTGGGGCTCCTGTCTAGGCTTAAATAACCTCTACCCGTTCACTCATTCAACCATTCATTAGTGCTGCGTCTGCTTGTAGCCAGTGTATGCTGGGGGTAGTGTCGGGCATGATTGACCTGAGTACACACCTCAAGTTCACTCATTCAACCATTCATTAACGCTGTGTCTGCTTGTAGTCAGTGTATGCCGGGACTAGTGTCTAGGGGTGATTATCCTGAGTACACTGTGCAAGTTCACTCATTCAACCATTCATTAATGCTGCATCTGCTTGTAGTCAATGTATGCTGGGGCTAGTGTCTAGGCGTGATTGACCTGAGTACACTCTGCAAGTTCAGTCATTCATTAATGCTGCGTCTGCTTGTAGTCAGTGTATGCTGTGGTTAGTGTCCAGGTGTTTACTCATTCAGTCATTCATTAATGCTGCGTCTGCTTGTAGTCAGTGTATGCTGACGCTAGTGTCTACGCATTGGCTAAAAGACCACCCCCGGTGTGCTTGTGCACTCAATCTGCCAGAGCGACAGCTACAACCACTGTTTTAGCACATGGAGTTCCAGTTCTGGATATCTGTCAAGCAGCAGTGTGGGCATCCTTGCACATGTTCACCAAACACTGCGGCCTAGACAGTCGGGTCTAAAGAGCGGGGTACTTTGCCCGTTCAGTCCTGCAGGACTTCCTAGTATGATCTTAGTTCACAGACCCACCTCCCGGTATTGCTTGGGTAACTATTTAAATGTAACTTAACTGCAACAAGAAGTCTCTATCAGATGAACAAGTTTACTTACCTTCTGTAACACCTTATCTGGTAGAGATATGTTCTAGTTGCAGATTCCTTACAGACCCACCTATCCTCCCTATTCTAGGGATAGGGATTCCCTTTCAGGATCCTAGTTTTGACACACCAGTGGTCAGTGTACTTCATGGCTCTGCGCTTCCGGCGTGGAAAGTCGTGAATCGTAACTCATATCTGGTATGCACGACGCTGCCAACGGACGCGGATCTGACTGACACCACCTGACAGCACGCAGGGGTACTGCTCGAGAAAACTCTCCAGATACAGACTGATGCCCGGGGGAATTCAAAAGGTAAGAAATCTGCAACTAGAACATGTCTCTATATGATAAGGGATTACCAAAGGTAAGGAAAGTGTTCTTGTCTTCCAGGGGATCCTCATCAATAGTCATAAGCACTGAATATTCAATTCCCACCTATGCGTGGGAACCCTGGAGCGCATATATATATATGTGCTCCGGGGTTCCCGGCTATATATATATATATGTCCACATATAGATACACATATATTCTTCATATCATTGTAAAAAAAAAGTATTGACCTAAATGTCACCTCTGGGGCATGGTTGGATACTGGAGGTCTTAAAGGTACGTGTCAGTTTTTGCTTTGCTATGATTTAAATGCAGCATTTTGGCTAAAAATGCCTTTGCATTTCATTGCAAATTCTCTTCAATAAAGGATGTTTTTGCAAAATGCTTGAGTCTAGTTTGATATTTCTTAAAGAAAAACTTAACGAAAATTGGGATTTTTAGCTTTTAAGATCGGCTGCATAGATGTGTATGTGTGTATGTGTTAACATTTCTAGGTACAATTTTATAGTTACAAATACATTTTTATATATATATATATATATATATATATATATATAATGTGTGTGTGTTTTGCAGGGTCCCCGTGCATGTGGGGGTGGGACTATTCAGTGCTTATGACTGGAATAGAACTAGGATTACAGGTAACGTATTCTTTCTGCACAATATGTTGCATTGATGAAGGTTACTGTATTGAGAGAACAGCCTATACTAGTTGTTGAGCCAAGATAACCTGACAGTGCTTTTCACATTTCCCTCTTAAAAGTCTTAGCTAGTAGAATGGTAACTTCTTTTGTCTAGGAGTGGTCAGATGTACAAAAAAAAATAGTATAGGAAATGCCTGTGACTTTTAGGCAAGTCCAGACGTTTCAGCAAGTGCCTCTCCTGAGACAGACAATTATCCTCTCCAGGCTGCATCAGGATTCCCAGCCATTTTGTGGGAACATGTAAACAGTGTAGCTTGCAGTGAATGAACTTAACCATCCCAACGATAATGTAGGATTCTATGAGCTGATCTAGATCCGACCAAAATATCACCACTATCGCAGTGCTGAATGTGTGACTAGGATCTCAACTCAGATGTGACCCTCATCCCCTTTCACCAACGTAAAAACGACCTAATATGGAACCCATCCAGCTTACAAGAGCGCAGAATCTGTAGGATTGCAACGGCTTCCACCCCCCCAGCATTGTGAAATAGTGCAGGATATTACTTTTCAGGACACCACAAACAAAATGTCCAAGAAGCAAAAATACATCACACGCTTGCAGAGTGTTAGAGTCAAAACCCTCAAGTAACAGATTTGAAGTCTTCATTTTCAAGCAAGTTGATGGTGGACATATCTTCTGAAAGAAAGATGGCGTGGATTAGGCCTCGTGACCTGAAGGGGTCCATAAAAGACTCCTTCACCTCACCATTATATATGTATATCTGTGTGCCCTGGTCTTTGTTCAGACCACTCGGAAAGTGGCATTCATAGCATGTGTGTAGGTTCTTTACGACTTCTAGCCAGTCATTGCATTCCTTAATTGTTTCATCCCGGGGGTAAGAGTGCAAAGCTGGGCTTCCTGGTGCAATCTTCAACTTCTTGGGTCAGCAGATGCTTAGGATGTAGGGCGCACTTCCTCAGGTCGCCTCAGAAAACAAGGTCCCCTCCACGCCTTGTCAAAGCATGCATGTCTTGGTAGCATTTTGCGGCACAGCGATGCTAGGAGGGGGTTATGTTGGGAATAGGGTGAAGCAGGTTCCCTATTGAAGTGGAAGTACCCTGCACCAGTGGGTACCCCAGGTGCCTCATCAGGTTTTTGCACTCCACTTACAAAGGCAACCAAAAACAGACTGGGTTCTTCACATCTCTGACCAGGCCGTTCATCCACGCAGTGAAGGCACTGAATTTTTTGAGGGCAAGACACATCGTTATATGATCCGCTGTGTATTAAACATTCGTGGAACCTCTTGGCTCTCATGCTGCACAGTCATCGCACCACTCTTTAAAAGATTAGGGAATGTAGTTTATACGGAAGTTCTGCCTATGAGTCAGTTGTAAGTGAAGCTGTTTTCTGGATGGTTGCCGGTCTGCTGTGTTCTGTGGGTTGCATTAAGTACAGACTTACAACCGTGAAAAAGACCCGTAAGAGACCGCATAGCTATTTTATTACAAATGTTGTGAGCTCAGTCTTTGATCAAAACTTACTTCTGCAAGGAGCACATCTGTCATCCCTATGCACACAGCCCTGGTACTGTCACCTCCTTGCCAGCATGGGAGATCAAGACTACAGTGCAACTACCATGTGGGGCTCATCTAAATCATACCTGTCTAGGCATTCAAATACCAGGAGATGGGGCACAGAGTCTACACCAGACTCCAGCAGGAGGTCAACGAATTGTTCTGCAGGACTTGCAATGCTAGTTCTCACTCCTACGAACAGTTGGAAGAACTTTTCAGTAATCATTTGGGAGCCATTGAAGGTTACAAACATGTTGTGAAAGTACAGCAAGATTGCCTACTTGTCAATTACAACGTACACAATGTTTCTTTCAGTGTATACGATGACCTTCATTAGAAAACCTAAACTATACTGTGGTTGAACCTGTTGATGTAGCTTGTGGTGGTCCTCCACTTCCTAGTGCAAGTTCCGGCGAATTACGTGGTTACATAGATCTAAGAAGGTTAAGTTGAACCCTGTGGATTGAAAGTTTTCTTCTCCTAACAATAAAGGATCTGTTGTCTTGTGTTGGTCACTGCAAGTTGCTCACCAACTTGGATCCAAAGGCTCTCTGTCACCAGATTATTTGTAACCTGAATCTTGTCACTATACTGTTTTACACCTCCACAGGGACCTACCAATATTGCCAAATGTGTTTCGGGTTAGCTTCAGCCGCCTCCACATTCCAACAAGTTAAGTCTATGTTGGATGGCGTCCCCAATGTGGTGGCATCATTCATTATTACCAACACTTTTCAGCATCATGAGATTGCTATTTCAAGTCCTTTGGAAACCTTGCAGCGGAAAGGTGTATCTGTCCGCAGAGGCAAATGCATATTTATAGTATCTGAAGTAGAATATTTGGGACATGTCTTGACCTGTGATGGAGTGAAACTCAAACTGGTATAAATCGACAGTATCAATAATTCACTACCCCAGTTTATAAGGAGCAGCTCAGGTAATTTTTTGGTTGTGGAAGTTAAATGTTAATTCTTAATCGGGTTTGACAACCAGACGGACAATCTTAGACACCTGTTAAAGAAAAGAGGCCACTGTTATTGGATTAATGAGTGGGATGTGGCATTTGCTAAAATCAAAACAATAATCTCTGAAGCACCTGCTTTATAATTATTCTCTTACAACATAGTCAGCCACATAACTCTGGATACCAGTGCTAAAGGGCAGTTCCTTCATAGGTTGAGAGACATTGGCCATAAACCTATGACTTTACTTCCAGAACATTAAAACCTGTTGAACCTAGATACTCTGTGATTGAGAAAGAAATATTACAATATCTATTGCACCTGAAGAAATTCCTTTCTTATCTTTAGGAATGGCATATTGTGATTAAATCAGATCATAAACCATTAATTTACATACTTTAAGGTGTGAAAGAAAACTGCTGTAAGATTGGCCACCAAACGTTTGGAATATAATTTCAAAACCATATATATTCCTGTTGTGCGAAATGTCCAGGCTGATTGCCTTTTGAGACTCCATATCAGCTGTGAAGTATGTGAGGAGTGCGTTATTGCTAGCTGCGAAGTTGGTTCAGTGGAGTGTGGGAGTATGGGTTAAAGAAAGGTAAGTTATCCTTAGGAATGCATTCTGCAAGATGTTCTCAAAGTGATGCTTAAAGTTTGCCAAAATAAAAGTCAAGATCCAGCTTTACATCCTATTGAAAAATTGTTAATGAACTACCTGAAGTTGAAGGTTTGCTTTTTCAGGGCGAGAGACTAATTCCTGTTGTTTCCTTAAGATGAAAGATCACAAACACTTCCATGAAGGACGTACTTTTACAAACAGAAGGATCAGGGAAGATTACCTGTGGCCACACATTGACACTGAAGTTGAGAAGTTTGTTAGTGAATGCTAACATTGTGTTGGGTGTGACATGGACTTGTCTTCCTTCTCACCTCCCAAACAGCCTGTGTTGGCTTCTGGTATAGCATGGCAAAACATAGGTCTTGACTTTTTGGGGCCATTCCACATTCTGCCTATCCAACATAGCTACATGTTAGTTATGAATGACCACTTGCCTAGATGGGTTGATGTTAAGCTCTTGAGTGAACCCACTTCCGAGGCTGTTTTGTGTTTCTTTCTGGATGTCTTTGTGGAAGTAGCTCAATGTTACCTCTCAAATCTTGTGTGATTTTTTTCGATGCAGTCAGTTGTGGGGCATTTGAAGGCTCATTTTTATCGACCTCAGATTATTGGTGATGATTGAACATTTCAATCAGGTGTTCAAGGATTGTGTTCAGAGTGTGTACATTGTGTATCAGGAATGTGTGTAAAGCTGTTAGGTTGTAGGCATGTCATACCACTGCACATGTCTACTATGAGATCTCATTTTGGGTTTGTATGGGGAAGGAAGTTCGAGATCTGACGTATTTGGAAGTTAAATTTGTGTTGCAAGGGAAGTGTTTCCCTTGCAGATAAATGGGCACTTGCCAAAAATATGAACAATTCAAAGGATGGAAGACTGTGCTTTGCTGATGGAGACTGGGCCAGGATCAGTGAGCTTCTTTGTTTAAAAAAAACATGAACTAGGAGGCAATGCTGTGAGGGTAGAAGGCGGACAATATTGTAAGATTGACAAATGCCACTGAGGAAGTGTTGGAGGCGGCATGTTCTGGTTAGCTGAGGCAGGACCCTAGCCAAGCAGAACTTGCCACTCCCGTCAAGGGAGGGTTATGACACTTACTGTACAACCTGTGCTCACCCTTGGGTAGCTTGGCACAGAGCAGTCAGGCTTGCCACAGAGGCTATGCGTAAAGCAAAGTCACAGCACTTCCCCGGCACAGCCACGCTGCGCGGCACAAAGGAGACTTCACACACAGTGTATGTATAAAAAAGTTGTATTCAACATACACCTTGTCAACACAGTATGGGTATAATGTAGTTCTGGCTCGCTCTCCCAATTTGCAATGGAAGCCATGATATGAGGCCCAGCTGTGTTAAACACTAATACTGTATGTACACATGAGGAAAACAATACATTCCCTCCCCGCACCCACATAAGGTGCCAAACACTGTCAGCACAAGACTACTCTAGAACTCCCCACAATCAGTGTAACACAAAATTCAGGGTGTATCCCGGTTCCCAACGTTAGCACCAAAATGTACATACAAGATTTACAGCACTTTTGAAAGCACTGCAGCTGCACCTGCACTAGTAAGACGTAATGCCAGCTATACGAACTTCCTGACAGGATGAACGTGACTAGCAGCACCACAGTACGGCCTTCGCATTCACCAGCATTTTCACTCTGCACCGCCATGTATATGACCAGGTGCATGCACACACACACTCATATGCACTCACTCCTGGCACCCTAATGCGGTACCCTGATACCTGGGTGGTGGATGCCACTGTGATTGCGAGCACCCTGGGTCCTAAACCGCCCCTCACCCACCAACCAACTTCGGCCATCGCACCCCTCCATGAACCAAAGATTGCGTCAACCTTTTCCTGGTTACTGGGCCACTCATGGCTAGTCACCAGTCTCAGGCTTCCGGATTCAAGTTGGGTCAAGGGAAAGACAACAGTCGGTAAACGAGGAGGAGACGTTCGAGCTCTCCACCAAAGGTTCACTCAGAGATCTGCAAAACACTGGTGGGGGGTCACTGGGGCCACTGTTAGACACTGAAGTACCCAGCCCATCCAGACAGTTCTATGTTACCAAATAGTTACCAATTTCAGCACCTCTGGAATGGAGAAGCGCTGTTGGGGCTTGCTGAAGTGACTCACCCTCGACACTCCAGTTGCACACAAGTTACTAGTCCTGCACCTCCTGTACCACGAGATGCCGCATCTGGGGCACGAAGACTCCAGTGACCCCAGATGGTTACAATTCGACATGAAAAGTACTCAAGTGGTACCTCAAAATGGAGGCACAATGTCAGGGATCCGCTGATCTGAGTCAGCCTGACAGTATAATCACTCACAAGCCAATTCCCAAAATCTTACCTCCCCGGACAGAGGCAGCTGTCTGGTGCATGATGACTTGAATTGCACCGGACCCTCCTGGATGGACTCTCCCACAATAGAATGTAAATCCTGCACCCCTCCTGGAGGCACAACGGCTAGCACACGATGATTTAAGTCGCACTAGACCATCTGGTTGCACTCAAAATTTGGTTTCAGTAACTCTCAGTAATGAGGCACACTGTTTAGTACTCGATGACTTGTAATCGCAGCTGACTCCCCCATCACATATTTCAACGCAAGTTAATTCGTGCCATACAAGGCCAAGTACAGCACAACTCAGGTTGCACCACCACCTCCAAAGGTTGCAACCAATGAACAGGGCCCGCACACAATGAGAATGCAGCCAAGGCTCACATAAGAGAAATGTGACACACACTACAATAGCGGGCCCTGCGGGTTCCCGCACTGGGTGATCCTGTTCACACCAACACAACGTTTCGGCGTTCAGTGGTCCCCACAATGAAGGGCCACTTACCTGAAGTGCAGGTATTCCTTGGCAAGCTCCGCACCAGGCAATTCCGGTCTCCAGAAACAATACTTAGGCCACGCTAACACCGCTGCTGCCAGGTGAAGTCCAGCATATGGTGTTGACGAGCCGAGGGCACTGCTCTCCAGATATTACCGGTCTTTGATGTGAGTCCCTCTCAAGAGGTCTTTGATGTCCCTGAGAGCTCAGCAGAGGACATGGGGCAAGGCAGCCTGCCCTTCGAGAGTTACCCTTCGGGATGCTACACAGCAGCAGGCAGTTATCCCCAGGCCAGCCTCTAAGCAGGACAGTAGCGCAGTTCATCTCCCCGGACAGTTATCCTCCTGGGCACAACAGATTCTTCTGGCAGTGTTCCCACCTGGTCCAGCTGCACCGGTGCTGTGTCGTCATAAAGGTTACTCTGCCCTGTAGACATTGAGTACCCCCTACTTATACTAGATGTTTCCTTTGAAGTTGCGGGTGGTTCAAAGGATTCTCCTTTGAACCGCAGATGTCTCCCCTAAATTTCCTGTCCACCCTAAGGCTCTGGTATACAGATCTGTATCTTTAGTGAGATCATGCCCTAGCTTCGAGAGGTCAAGTGTCAAACACCCCCCACCCCCAAAAAAATCTAACTATTCAGGCCCCAAATGGCAGGAATCTGTTGGGAATGTTCTGGATGCCCGAGTATTAAAGCTGTCACCTTGGAATGAACAGATGTGCTCTACCCCCGTGACCCATAGAACGAAGCCTAATTTGCAAGGCAACAGCACCATTTCAGCACCTAGATATGCCCACTTCCTAGAAGTGTCATTTCTAGGGCATTGATGACTAAACCACCTTTACCATCAGAAGCGGTTTGTCATCCTGAGTCCAACTATACTAAACATCATGAGGCTGCTCCCCTGCAGTGCACTATTGCAGCCAGACCTGATAAGGTCTTATTCTCTCATGTTACTTTATGGGAAGAGCAGCGCTCATAGGTAGTGGGAAAACGCATGGGTGTTCGGCACTTCCTGGACACATATGCCGTGGTGCACACCTTTGCCTGCTGGGGCATGTGTGACACTTTTGTTAAAGCCACCACAAAGGTGCCAGTCCACCAATACTGGCCTCTTCTATCAGGATCAGTTCCCATTTAGATTACCCTGCACAAATGTGCACACCCTGGGTAAACCACCAGGGTGCAAGTCACACACCCAGGCGCGTGTTACTAGTCGCCACTCACACATGGAAACATGCAACATGCAATACGATGCAGTAAGCCGAGAATCTTTGTTGAGTTGTCAGGACACCCGTGCTGTTGGGTTGTGCATGGTACCATCAGCTACTAAACTCTGCTGACTTCACACTCTCCCCAGGCCTAAAAGTGTCCCATGTCAATTGTGCTGAGAGAGCCGTGGAGATGCGCCCATTTGAAACATTAATGTGAAAAATACCCTTTGTTTTTCAGTTCTGAATGGCCTTGGGTGGGCCAGGGTGACCTAGAACCGGGCCTGCAAAGGAAACGCCCTTGCCAACATTGTGACTTGGTATATTTGGACTGTTCCTTTCAGTTGTTTGCGCACAACTGTTATTGCCCTTTTGTATTTTAACATTGGTGTTTTATTTTAGCATTTTTTTTATTTTTATTCTCCGGTTGTAAAGTTTGTAAAGGGAGAAAGCCTCTGGTGGATTCTGTGCAGGTTTCTGCTGCAGTGTGACTTGTGGGTGTCGGAGACCAGCTGATCCTGGTGTTTGGTGATGACTTATGTCCGCCTCCATTAAACGGTGGTTCTTCTTCTCATGCAGACCGGGCCCCTGGCTCCTTGGGACAGCGTTTGACCACAGGTTCACGTTACCCCTCCGGGACCCTTGCTAAGGCAGAAGGGGGGTCTAAATACAGAAATCAGAGCTAGAAAGGGCCCGAGACGGAGGTATAGTGCGTCCCCAAGGAGGCTGGGATAGGGTGACCAGAAATGTAAAGCTAAAAACCGGGACACTTCACAAACATAGAAGAAGGACTACAATGTTACTTTAGCCCTGCACACAGAGTAACATCACTCACCAGTGTAGACGCCTGGTCACCCTAATCTGGGAGGATGCTGACATTAGGATGCAGACGGGGAGTGAGAAAGGGTGATTGAAATTTATGCCATTTTAAGAGTGGTTGTGCACGTCATAAACCGAAACCCGCCCGTCTGACGTCATTTCCAGCAAGCAAAACGCACCGATGTCGTACAAACATGAAAAATGCGAGTCGCATAATTTATACGGAAACATCTATTTTTTGGCTGACATGTCAGAGGTGCAAATGATTTTTAGGAATAATGGTTCGGCGAGGTTGAATGTTTTAAAATACACGAAGAATGGACATACATCGGAAGTGGTTAAGGAGCCTGGTGTTGGGATGTGAGCCCTTCTAGTCTCACTGTGCGGGATGTCCAAGTATCCTGAGCTGCTTGTTAGGGGAGACCCTGGGACTGTCCACGCGAGAGGTGTGTAGTGTGGTTTATTGTCTCATGCAGGTATCACGTAGCATCCATGTGTCATGCTGTTGTATCTAGTGTGTTTGTATAGCAAGGTGTTCACACGGGATTGAATAGTATCGTATATATTACTCGAATGCTGTGCGGTGCAGCCTTTCTGTGGCGAGGTACCCAAGGGACACCCACACCCTCTCCAGAGCCCTCACAACCTTTACCTGCAAACACAGAGAGAACGTTTGCCAGGTTGTGTCATTTCTATATTACGTGTTTATTGTAATTCTCCAGGGATTGCAGTCTGTGATGTGAACTGTCCAATAGGAGGTTTCGTTTTGATGGAAGGATGACAATACTTTCAAGCACACAGCTGCAAGTAATTCACCCAGAGGAACTTTAAAAGGTTGGTTTTGTAACTGTAACTATATATATGTTTATTCTAAATCATTGAGGGGTTATATTTGCAGTGTCTGTAGGTTTGATTGAGTTAAATGTCTTTATAACTTTTTAATCTTTTGTGTTGTTGTAACACATACTTTGGTAATACTTTAAAACAACTCTATGAAGTGAATATGTTGTTATTATAAAACGTCGAACTTGTTTGCCAGGCACGTTGACAGCTTCCAGTGCCTTATGTAGTATTTATAACAGTATTTAAACAGTTGCCTCTCAGGTCTCTAGTTATCTCCCATGCACCATCTCCTGGCAGTCAGTGTCCGGGGCCAGTTAAAATGAGCCTCTGATTGCTGGTGATGAGTACCTTGGCCCCTGGAGGTCTTTGTATCGCTGTAGGCATCAAAGGATGGTGACAAATTAGCCCCCTCTGACAATCCTGCGAAGGGTGGTCTAGGGATCTGCCAACACTTCTGGGGTAGGCGACCTTCCAGTGAGCTCCTCGTGTGGGCAGGTATTCAAGTAAGAAGATCCCGAACAGGGTACGGGCTGGGTTTCATCACTGGTATGTAGCTGGAAGAAGAATTATGGACATTATGCCCACATTGGGGGGATTCTTTGAATTTATTCACGCCCTAGAGTCGAGTAAAAATAGCATTATATGTTTCAAGTTTAGAAGCTTTGAAAGCCCTGTGGACAGCGAGGGATTATCAGAAAAGGGCAGTGGGTCACTCCAGTGCACCATGATGCGAGAAATCTCTGCCTCACACCAAGGAGTATCCGCAGCAGAGATGGGATCCAACATTCTCTACCAATAACAGAAACACAAATGGTACTTATGCTCCAAGCCACCTTTTGTTTTTTTCGGTATTTGTGAGACAAAATAAAATTCTGACAGGTGGAGCAAAAGACCAGGTGGCCAAGAAGTACCATAGGACGACTTTAGCAACACAAAAGGATGGTGGACGGAGTGCTGAAACTTTTCAAACACTCACCCCCAGGCACAGATCTGGGTTTAAGCCATTGTTCTTTTGCTGACTATGCCACCCCAGTTTGGATCCAGCCATATGCAAATCAGTCTTGAGCCTGTTCCCCATGGGAACAGTCCAGTCTGAACTGCCAGGCCAGGTCCTCCCTGGTCCGGAAACAAGCATCCTGTGCCTGATTTCAGGTATCACCCTTCATCAGCCAGGCTAGCTTGAATCCAGTGGCACAGTGAACACGGGACTTATGTCTGGACATAGACTGGCCACGTAGGGGCGAAACCGCTCCCAGGATGCTTGTTTTCGGTCCAGGGGGAACCTGGCCTGGGGGTTCGGGCTAGACTCTTCCCATGGGGAGCAGGGTCAAGAATGATTTGCATATGGCTGGGTGCAAACTGGGCTTTCGTGGCGAGCAAATTAACAATGAATTACACCCAAATCTGTCACTGGGGGGTGAGTGTTTGAAAAGTTTCAACACTCTGTCCATCATTTTATTTTGTGGTGGTGCTATGTTTGCCCTAAGTGGCCAGGGTATACCCAGACTGGGTCCCTTGCTTGCTGCCCACAGGATTTGAAGCTAGACTGGTTGATGAGGGTGATACCCCGAAACTGGTCCCAGGATGCTTGTTTCTGGTCCAGGGAGAACCTGGCCTGGCAGTTCCGGCTGGATGGTTCCCATGAGGCACAGGTTCAAGACTGATTTGCATATGGCTGGGTCAAAACTGGGGTGTTATGGTGAGCCAAATAACAGTGGATTAAGTCAAGATCTGTAACTTGGTGTGAGTGTTTAATAAGTTTCAACACTCTGTTCGTCATTTTATTTTGTGGTGTTGCCAAGAAATACAAGAGGCAAAATCACTTCCAATTTTTTTAATTGGTGAGTTGTCCACCATATCACTCTGTAGGAATTGGAGGCAAATGGAAGAGAGACACAATAGTGACCAAGCTGGGCAAGTGGGGAATTGTAGTTGAAAAAGGACTAGCAGAATTTCAGGACATGGTGGCATTGGTATTGAACAAGTGAACAGTTTGTGGCATATGGCCGAATACCAGGCTGGCATAATTCAGCATCTTTTGTGCCGGCCACAGCTACACAAAACAGATAAGAACCATTACACACTGTCGAAAGTGCAGGCAGCTGGCCCGATACAGAACCAGAAAATGTTATAGCAGACTCGGAAGCTAAGAAGAGTTTGCCTACACAGTGTGTTCAACTTCTGCTTCGGATGTCGATGTGGAGCAGTACTAGTAACCAGTCCAAGACTGCGGAGTGACTCATTCTTAGCATCCTTCACATTGGCTCAATAGTTATTCTTTAATGTTCCAGTTTCATACAGTGTCCGCTGTACAGTAACACTTTACACTCACCAAGTCACCAAATGTCACAGTGGCCATCTGAAATGTACACTTGCCACTGCAAATGGTCCTTGTAAGTCCTCACATTTCGCAAGAGTTTGTAAAGTGAGTGTGACGCTTCCCATTCTCATGTGGTAGGAGCACTGTCAATGTTTTGTGACTGTGTGCTCTCAAGGCACGGAATGTATACCAGTTGCAATAAGAGAGGGGTGAATGGTGCTGTGCATCCAAGGGAGGGCCATTGGAAGTGGCTACAGGGCTTCTTGACATCCATTTTACAATGTGTTTTCCTGATGCTGTTATGTTCCTGCCCCTACTAAGTAAGAGCGGTTGCGTTGTAGGTGTATTGCTTAAGAGGAACCAAGCATAGTGTTGGTCCGTCCCATGCAGGTCTTATCCCTGAGTTTATATCCTGGCGCCTTGACATGCACAGCCTTGAGCACCTGGTTGCCTACTGCCCCTTTAGCTTTCCCAGGGGCGGCTCCTCTGTTAAGACAGAGGAGCGTCGGCAACCCTTCCAGCAGAGGCAGAACTTGAAAAATGAAATGATAGTAAACCAGGTTTATTATCGTTTTATTTTTTGTTCCTGGCTGTGTTTTGGGGGCAGGGTCACCATCCTGATGACAGGCATGGAGGGGGAGTGGTGTGCACTCCCATCAGTGTGCATGTGCGTCTGGCCGGCCGTTTCAGGACAGCCAAACACACATGTGCCTTGAACTGTCTCCAACCCAAGCTGTGTTGTTGAGTTGGAGACAGCAAGCACAGGCTCCCAGTCTGCCTGGGAGCGCACAGCCAGGGTGCTTAGGTAAATCCTGATTCTGCTGTCATGCTGCCAGTAGCATGAGAGCAGCGTTAGGATAGGTCGCAGGGCAGGCTGGGAGCCTGTGTCTGCTGTGGAGCCTGAGGAGCAGTAGAGCGGTGAGCCGTTAGAGTCAGGTAATTTCTTTTATTTATTTTCAAATTTTCACCACCACCCCTGAATCCCCCAACCCCCACCTCACGCCCAACCACCCTTCCCTCACATCAGCCGCTACTTGGCTTTCCCAGTTATCCCAGTTTGTACCTCAGACTACATAAAGTTTATTTAGTTCCTTATTTTCTCCAACTTTTTTTATAATCCAATGTTTAGCGCTTTCTTTTTAACGGTCCCTGTTTTGTTTCAAAAGGCAGGAGAAGCAGAGAGTGATAAAGTAATTTGCGCAAGATCACACAGTTTCGCCAGATGAGGGAGTGCGGTTAGAGTACTCCTTATTTTGTGCTCAGCAATTTAGCCACTACAGACAATAAAACCTCTTATTGTGTCATAAGTTCCCTTCATTGTTGATGAGCAGATACATTTGATTCTGGAGCCAGTTCAAGTAACGTGCCACCCCTTGCAATATCACTGAGTTTACTGGTGGTACGGATATTAGCGTATTATACTAGGACTGAGTAGCACCAGGGCGCCTAAGAGGATAGAGAAGAAGGGATGAAAGAGAACCTGCAAGAGTGAGATAAAGAGACATGAAGTGTTGAGTGGTGGTAAAAAGAAGTTTGAGGTTGAACTGACGGTAGGCACCTTTGGTATTCATGAGATAGAGACAGGACGTGCAGGGTGGTGGAAGAAAGAGTCTTCAGCTGGAATCATGACCAGGCACCTTTAAAGAGACAGGAAATATAGGGTGGTGGGAGAAAGAGGCTTGAGTTGGAATCAAGACCAGACAACTGTGGTATTCATGAGATTAAGAGGCAGGAAGTGTAGAGTGGCAGAAGAAAGAGGCATAAGGTGGAATCAAGACCAGGCAGCTTTGGAACTCGTGAGATAAAGAAACTTACGTGACCACTTTAACCTCCTTCCCCCGCCCTTAATTCTTATCTCACCTCTAGCCAGCAGCCTTTGACCTAAAACAATAGTTGCCAATAGGTGTAATTTCTGATGGATACAACTACCAGTGGATTCCTCACCTAATGAATTCTCCCAATGCGCCAGCATTTGACAGAAATTTTCTTCCCAGCTCTGCACGTTGACAAGGATGTCATAATTGCCTGACTTCCACGCAACGCCGTCTGACGTAATCGAGGCAATAAGAGGTCCTCGCTGACGTCAGTTCCCTTTTTTCTGTGCCTTTGAGTAATGTTTTTTTCTCATGCACTTAGGGAGCTACTGTTTCTCGGAAGAGATACTTTCTAGTAAAAGTGTCTCCACCTTGGAAGTCCGGTTTCAAGCCTTGTAGGGAGTGTGGGGCCGTATGTTGGTGACAGACCCGCATAATGACTGTTTATGGTGCTTGAGCTCAGAGCACGACGTGGAAGAGTGTGGTTTGTGTCAAGAGAGGAACCCAAAAGCATTGAAAGAGCGTGAAGCCAAGCTATTTTTGGCTAAGTCAAGAAGAAGGAAAAGCACCATGTCGGAGGTCTTCTTCAAAATCTTCACATAAGATACGGCGTCGTCATGACTCTCGGCGTTGGCATGATTCCCAACGTCGTTCGGAGAAAGACCGATCTCGTTCGAGATCTCCATCTGCTCGGCGTCGTACGACGTGGGAGGTCAGCCGGACAGTCACACCACAGCCTCAAAGCCCTCAGGCTTCTCCGACGCCGTTGGTTTTTGAAGTGGACGAGCCTCGCCACAGTCCTGCATTCCCGCCTGCACAGTTAGAGGTGCCGGATCCAGTACCGACGTCGCAGTCAGCGCCGACGGCGCAGGGGTATCCTGCTTTCCCGGCTCCGGGTGCGGATCAGGTGGCATTCTTAAATGCGATGTACAGCATCTTTAGCTCCATGGCTCCTGGCGGTGCACCAGCTGGTCCCTCAGGTCCATTAGCTTTTGGTCTGGGCGTTCCAGCTCCATACAAGCCGACGCCTTTTATACCCTTCTGCCCAGTAGAAGATGCTGGTCCGGCGCCATTGCCTTTGACTTCACCGAGAAGTCCTTCGACGCTGGTGGTTTCAGCTGATCCGGTGGCGCCGTTGACTTCGCCACAACTCCAATTGACGCCGGAGAAGAGGGCTCGCCTTTCCATGGCGCCAATGGATCCGGTGTCGGAGGATTCCGAAGATCAACATCAGTCGAGGTCATCGGAGTCGGCTAATTCTTTATCGACGCCGAGGATAGAGGCCAGGTTGCGCTCGAGGAGGAAGGCTCTGAGACTATTGGAGAAGCAGGACTATCAGAGGCAGCTCCTAGAGGAAGGTGAGATCGCAGAGCCCCTGGGGGACTTTCAGGGTTTGGACTCTGCCAGTGGTCTCACTACTTCCCAAGAGTGGGACTTAGCTTCTCCAGATGAATTTACTGAAGAAGCTGCTTCATTCCACTCAGTGGTGAGGAAGGCACCAGACTTTTTAGATCTCCCGTTACCTGCAGCTGAGGTGAAAACCAATATCCTCCTGGAGGTGTTACATCCGACTTCGGCTGCTGCAGAGCGGCTCCTACTTTTTAATGAGGCTCTCACTGAACCGATTCTTGAGGTTTGGAGGAAACCAATGTCTTCAACTGCAGTTAGCAGATCAGTGGCGAGGAGGTACAAAGTGGCTCCTGGGGACCCAGGCTTCCTCTCTAGACATCCGACTCCGGAGAATCTGGTGGTTCAGGCATCCTGTTCCTCGCGTTCAGCTCCTGGATCATTCCCTGGGCTCCATCAGACAGGGAGTCGAAAAGGATGGAGCAGTTGGCCCAAAAAATCTTTTCATCTTGCAGTGTGGCCCTGAAGTCTGTTAACGCCACTCGTGTTTTAGGAAGATATAACCATGCCTTGATGGATGCAGCTAAGGCTGAGAGGCCAGATTTGCCCCAGGACATGCGGGGTCTTTTGGCTGATGCACAAGCGGAAGCGACTTAGGTCATTCAGTCAGGGTTAGATACTGCAGATTTGGTGGCCAGAGCGATGGAGACATCCATTGCAACCAGGAGACATGCTTGGCTGAGATCGTCTGGTTTTTCATCTGATGTGCAAACAACTCTGTTAGACTTGCCATTTGATGGGGACAAGCTATTTGGTTCAAAAGCTGACTCTGCCTTAGAGCGCTTCATGGAGAGCAGGGCTATGTCTAAGTCCCTAGGTTTGCAGGCTTCAACCACCACCCCGTTCAGATCATTCAGAAGGTTCAGGGGGTTCGGCGAGGCTCTTCCTTTCGGGGAGACTCCAGCCCGCAGGCCAACAACCATCTACTCTTCCTTATAGGTCATTTAGAGGGAAGGGTAGAGTTCGAACCAGAGGAGCCACCCAACAGCACCCTGCCTCTTCCTCTTCCTCCAGGGGGTGCAACAGGGAAAGCAGCCTTAGTCCCCCGTACATTCCATCCCATTCTTCTCCTGTAGGGGGAAGGTTGTTTCATTTTCTCCGCATGTGGAAGCTGATCACATCGGATTCCTGGGTCATCAATATTGTGGAGAAAGGTTATGCACTTCCCTTCGGGAGTTTCCCCCTTCCATCCCTCCCCGTCCCTCCTTTTCCACAGAAGACCGTCTCCTGTTGTTGCAACAGGAAGTTCGGACCCTATTGTCAAAAGGGGCAGTGGAGTTGGTTCCAGAGCAGGAAAGGGGTCGGAGTTGTTTTTCAAGATATTTCCTGATCCCCAAGAAAGATGGTCGGTTGAGACCTATCTTGGACCTGAGAGTTTTGAACTGGTTCCTCAAGCAGGAGAAGTTCAAAATGCTGAACCTAGCGCAGGTGCTTTTGGCGTTGAACAAAGAAGATTGGATGGTGTCTGTCGACTTGCAGGATGCTTACTTTCACATCCCTATTCTCAAGTCACACAGGAAGTATCTCCCGTTTGTGGTGGGGTTGCAACACTATCAGTTTGCGGTCCATCCTTTTGGTCTTACTTCAGCACCTTGAGTCTTCACGAAGGTGATGGCGGTGGTTGCAGCGCATCTCAGGAGGAAAGGGATAGCGATATTCCTTTACCTGGACGATTGGTTGATCAAAGCCAAGTCTCCAGAGCTCGTGTTGCTTCACCTGCAGATGACAACCCAGTTGTTGTTCGATCTGGGATTTTTGGTAAACATGCCCAAATCTCACCTGGAGCCCTCTCAACGCCTCCTGTTCATAGGGGCAGTACTGGACACAATGTTGAATCAGGCCTTCCCTCCGCCTCAGCGGATTCAGGACATTCAGGCGTTGATTCCAATATTTCAAAGTGGAGCGGTTGTTCCAGTCCTCAAGGTCCTTCATCTGCTCTTTCTGTTCGCCTCATGCATTCTGTTGGTCACTCATGCACACCGGCACATGAGGGCTCTTCAGTGGTGCCTCCGTGGGCGGTGGTTTCAACACAAACGGGATCTCGAGGAGTCTATAAAGATCTCCAGAGACACTGCAGCGGATCTACAATGGTGGGCTGTGGACGGCAATCTTTCCAAAGGAAGGCCGTTTTCCCTGCTGCCTCCGGTGACCACGTGATAACGTATGCTACCACTCTAAGGTGGGGAGCTTATCTGGGGGACCTGGAGATCAAAGGTCGTTGGTCTCCAGGGGAACAGATGTTTCACATCAATCTGTTGGAATTGTGGGTGATACTTTTAGCTCCCCAGGCCTTCCTCCCCCCCCTTTCGCGGTCAGTCGGTCCAGGTTCTGACGAACAACACTACCGCGATGTGGTACATCAACAAACAGGGAGGAGTAGGGTCGTACCTTCTCTGCAGAGAAGCTCTACGGCTTTGGTCCTGGGCACAGGACCATCAGATTTGTGTAGTAGCAAACCATCTGGCCGGAGTTCAAAACGTACGTGCGACAGTCTCAGTTGGCACTTCTCAGTCGATCACGAGTGGCATCTCCATCCGGATCTGATCCTTTACATCTTCCGGTTGTGGGGATTTCCTCAGGTAGACCTCTTTGCCACTCGGGAGAACTCGCACTGCCGGTCGTTCTGCAGCCTCCAGTATCCGGTGCAAGGGGCTTTGGGGGACGCATTTCAGATGTCCTGGCACGGCCAATTGCTTTACGCGTTTCCCACCATACCCTTGATTCCTCGGGTTCTGAGGAAGATTTGCCAAGACCGGGCACAAGTCATTTTAATATCTCCGGATTGGCCACGAAGGCTGTTGTACTCGGATCTTCTCCAACTCTCACTGTGCCCTCCGTTCTGTCTCCCTCACAGGACAGACCTCCTCTCGCAGTCGCAGGGACAGGTTCTACACCCCCACCTCCAGAGTCTGCACCTGCATGCCTGGAGATTAAACAGGGCAATCTGAGTTCCTTTTCTCTCCCGCCGGAAGTGGTGGACATCATTTTATCGGCCAGGCGACATTTCACCAAATCAATTTATGCTAGTAGATGGGCAAAATGTTAGCCTGGTGTGGAGAGAAGCAAATTGATCCTTTATGGGCCCATTTCTCAAACATTTTATTATTTGCGTTGTCCTTGGCACAGAGGGGTTGTGCAGTTGCAACTGTAAAAGGGCTTTTTGTCTGATCTGTCGGCCTTTCTGTGCCTTCCTGATCAACCCTCTTTGTTAAAATCCCCTATAGTTGTAAGGTTCTTAAAAGGTCTTACTAATAGGTTCCCTCCCTCTCCTTTTATTATGCCTCAATGGGATCTGAATTTAGTACTCACATTCTTGATGAGTTCACCGTTTGAACCTTTACTTTCATGCCCCTTAAGGTTTTTAATGTTAAAAACTGTTTTTCTTAGAGCCATCACATCAGCTAGGCGAGTGAGTGAGCTTCAAGCGCTTAGCGTTAAACCCCCTTTCACTTCCTTCCATACAGACAAAGTGGTGCTGAGGACCAGGGCGGCGTTCCTACCGAAGGTTGTTACACCCTTCCATTTAGGGCAGTCTATTACACTATCCTTATCCCCATCCATCGAAAGAGGAGGAGAGACTCCATCGGCTTGACCCTAAAAGGACTTTAAGCTTCTACGGTGACAGAACAAGAGAGTTCAGAGTGGAAGATCAGCTCTTCATCGGCTATGTGGGGAAGAGAAAGGGCCAGGCTTTCCACAAAAGAACACTATCCAGGTGGGTCATTCTTTGCATAAACATTTATTATTCCCTGGCAAAGAAGGTTCCTCCTGTTGGAATTAAAGCCCATTCCACCAGGGCTAAGTCGGCCTCTTCGGCTTTGGCTAGAGGTGTTCCTGTGGCTGATATTTGTAAGGCCGCAACTTGGGCTTCCCTCCATACTTTTGCGAAGCATTATTGCTTGGATTCAGAGGTTAGGAGGGATGGCCATTTTGCACAGTCAGTGCTGCAGGATTTCTTGGTGTGACCATTCAGCCACCCGCCACTGAGTGCGGTACTGCTTTGGGACTCTATTCATTAGGTGAGGAATCCACAGGTAGTTGTATCCATCAGAAGAACAAGTTACTTACCTTCGGTAACGCCTTTTCTGGTGGATACACTAATACCTGCAGATTCCTCATGGTCCCACCTGCCTCCCGGTTGCCTGATTGGTATTACCAAGATATCCTAAGGTGTGTATGTATACAAGGAGGTGTATATAGGTTTCATGGTATATGTAGATACATGTACATATATGTGGTTTTATATATATATATATAAGTATATTTGATATTTTGATGTTCATATTTTATTAAAGGTTATGTTTTATATTTGACTGATGTATTCATGTCGAGTATGTATTGTTGGTAGTCACCTGTTCGCCTTGAAGGCACGTACTAAATGGTGAAAACTGACGTCAGCACGCCGGCTAGGACCTCTTATTGCCTCGATTACGTCAGACGGTGTCGCGTGGGAGTCGGGCAATTGTGACATCCTTGTCGACGTGCAGAGCTGGGAAGAAAATGTCCGTTGAATGCTGGCGCATTGCGAGAATTCTGTAGGTGAGCAATCCACAGGTAGTTAGTGTATCCACCAGTAAAGGCGTTACCGAAGGTAAGTAACTTGTTCTTCCTTTCCTAGAAAACTCCTAATTCAACCCCTCCTGAATACTGGCAGAATTCAGCAGTGTGTTGATTGAGTCTATTGGATACTGCAGCTTTGGCCTGCTGTGGCAAAGCAGAGCCTTTGCCTACCTTTGTTCATTCACAAAATGAAAATGTGGCCTTGGGCCATACAAGCACATTGCAGGGAGAATAGAACACCCATTGCTACTTTGTCTGCCTTTACCATCATTAGAAGATGCAAGTACACTGAGCTTTGGTGGCACCTTAGGCTGGTTGCAGTATCTCAGTCTATCTTTGCTGAATCTTAGGCAGTTAGTCCCCTTCTGTAACCCTTCCACTTTGAAGATTTGATCTGCAATCTGCCTTTTTCACTATTAGAACATGAAAGGATGCAGAGTTCCGCTAGCCAGAAAAAGAATCAAACTCACCACCTGCTGCAGTGTCTTAGGCTTGTCTAATTGATTCCTGGGCACTCCGTCCCTTCCTTCTGACCCACAACACTGCAGAGAAAGTTGCCCACAACATACATGATCAGCACTTATAGTTTAATTATATTGAGCCTGCCCACTAGGAACTTTACACACTCTAACTTTGAACAGAAATATCTTGTTGGCAGAGGGTTTCAGTTGGTGCAGACATTGAAACTTTGCTGCCCAGGTCTGCCTATTAAGAGAAGATTCTTTGCTAATTTGTAGTATTGTATTATGCTTATTGTATCTGTACAGCATTTACTAGCCATCTGTGGGGCCCTGAAGTGCTCACCCACACATACAGCAAGCCACTTCATATAAGGTGTGTGATTGAGAGGGGGTTGTTTTTGTTTTGAGCCTCTTTGAGAATTCTTTTCATGTCATGCAAGATGACCTGCGAGGTGCAGTTATTGCGTCATAGGAGGGAGCACCTGACAATGTGAAGGGTGTGTGTGTGTGTGTGAGATGGACACATACATTATAATAAGGACTAACCACCTCAACCACAGGGTCAGCAGGATATGGGTGCCCACTCTACAAACACAGGGGGGAATCAGAAAAGGCCCAGTAATCCATAAAGCACAGGAACCAGACACATATTCTGTTGAATGAGTTAAATAGATACCAGGAGAACAAGAATTGTATTAGTGACATAAGCACTATTTCATTTTATTTCTGTTTTAAAGGTAGGGCCACTGTATACTGCTGAAAAAAGATACCCCAACAAGGAGGAAGGATGTGGAAGAGCAATACAGGCTGACAACCTCAGCAGAAATTACACACACTTTAAAAGGCAGCAGTCAGCCTACACTTTGCCGGCTGAAGGAAGCCAACATTCGGAAATCAAGAGACATTCAAGACGCCAGTGCCATGAGGACTACCAGTGAAGTGAAGAACCTTTTGGAAATGGACACATACTGTGGTCAAGTTATATCCAACTTTGTCACCCTGACTGAACCCCTGAAATGCCCTCCTAAGCCACACAGCTTAGTGATATTTCTGCCCGAAACAACCCACAAGGCTAACAGTCCTTGTCAGCACCATTGGTTTGGGAGTAGTGTTCTGCAGAGCCAGGTTGAAGAGCTGCGGACCCCAGGAGCATTTGCCAACATAGCTTTGTCCAACACCAATGGGCACTATTCACAGATTGAGAGGAAGCCACTGGCCTCTCTTTGGGAGAGTGCCCAATTTCAGCTCTATGTAAATTGACAATATTTTGAAGTGGTCACTGATCACAAACCACTAGTTCTGATGTTCACAGGCGGGACCAGTCAAGCTCCACCGAGGTTTACAAATTGGGTCCTTCAGCTCCCAAGACGCCCTTTCAAAGTACAGTACCAACAAGGCTGCAACAATCCAGTGGACTTTATATCGATACACCCAGGAGAGGACACTGATCAACATGGTGGCCGATGCAAGCTGCCTGAAAGCGATCTCACAAGAAATAATTGATACCTCATCAAGCGATCTCTGCCCGCAGATGTCGAGGGTGGCACTCCAAGAAAGTTTCTGGAAGACATTCCTCACACAATATACTCCTATTGAAATGGCTTAGAACTGTCGTCCCCACATCACTGCAAAACAGAACCAACCAATGGCCACACGTTGGACACAGAGGCATGGTAAAAACTAGAACACGACTGCTTGAAAAATTCTGTTATCCATACATGGACAAACAAGCCACAACACTGGTTGTCCAGTGCATAATAAGCCAAGCCACAGGGAGTCCAGATCCACCCATCCCAATGATCATGGAACACGCCTATAATGAGCCATGGAAATACATGAGTGCAGAATTTTATGCTCTGCCTGAAGGTAGATAGCTTCTAGCGAAGGTAAACAATAAACTCCATAGATTACCTGACCAGATAAAATTGGACAACAGACTCCCATTATAGGAGGCGGAACTTAAAGGCTATGGGATGGAACTTGGCATATAGCACCACAATGATTAGTTGTGGCACCACAGAAGATTCCAGGGAGAATCTGTTTTACTTGAAGAGGTGTGTGTTGAGTGATATGGAGTATGGTAGCAATTTGGCCCACGTTTTGCCGAGCCCTGTACCTGCATTTATGTTTTCTGTGTAACCTTTTTGTAAGACTTAGCTGAATCATGTTTGAATGGATAATCTTGCTGTTCTCCATCCAGATTCCAAACTTAGATCACAAAGTGAACTCATAAGCACTTATCCACTTATCAGATGCATCATGTGACTACCTACTGCACACCAAAAAGGAAACATTTACATCAGGTAGTACCCATCTGGCTTTGATAAATATATTTTAATATATTGATTAATATATTGTAATTCCTTTAATTTTTTGTAGCAAAATGGGGGCATTCACAATCTGAATCAGTTTGTCAGGTTGTGTGTCACTGACCTTGGCGAATGAGCTCACTGTAAATATCATAATAGGGAGTGTTCCCATGATGACGAAGCAGGAGCTTGAATTGGCTAAAGCAAATCAAGTGATGCCCAGCGACTGTACCTCAAGGTTGAGCTACCAAAACTCATTAAGGTTGCAACCACAAGCTAAATATACATTTTCAAAAACTGGAAACACCATTTGGGTTCAGCACAGCCTATGCCATTTGGTTGATCACTGGACATGTCCTTCCAAAGGACTTGTATGGCAAATTTCTTGAAAGCTCAGAATGTCCTGAACAGCTGGGATTCTCACTCCTTTACATTGGATTTGCGTGCGCTGGCGCGCCTGGTCCTTAGTAAGTAAACTTACAAGGGGACGCATATAGGTCGATGAACCTTTTGATTCGCATGGAGTATCCTAGCTAGGCTAATGGCAGTCACACTAATGATTAATACGTAATTCAATAAACATTAATCATTAACATCAGTGAATCAGAAACAGAAACATAACTCCCATGACCCTCCCGTCATGATTAACCACAACTCACTATACGTTTTAGTAGTTTTATTCCCGATTAGTTACAATACTAATTCATGAAAATTAGTTCAAACTTTATTCAAGTCAACAAATCCGTATTAATTCATTAGAATGTGCCAATAACATAGCCTAAATCAAAACTTGCATCAGAGTGCATTCTAAAGCAGTAGCATAGGTCAATAGTCCAATCAGTAATGAATAAGTCAACATGAGTAGCAGTGTTCAGCAAATCAGTTTGTCAATCATTTGTCTCTGTGTTGTCAATGTCATAAAGTAGGAACCTCATCTAACCCAGATTAGCATCAGCATGTGGGTCTTCATGCGAAAACATTTTAGAACATGAATTTGGAAACATTGAGCTAAGAGAAAAAAAAAAAAACTATTTAAAACTGCGCATTTGGTACCTCGAAAAAAGGCACAAAAGTTAATTCAGTCACATTGTCATATCTACCTATCCTCGGTATGGATCAGCAACAAGTCAGTCTTCGTCCTCAGGTCATCAGTCGACAAGCAACACATCAGGCTCTCAAGAGCATGAGCCCAATGACAGAATCTCAAATCGCCTTGACCTCTCTCTCCCTCTGTCTCATCATCTAAAGTTGCATCTCTTTGTCACATAAACGCGCTGCTTATCGACTGCCTCACTGCTCCGGCCCTGTTCGAAGGGTCTTGACTTAAGGCTTATCAGGGCCTTCTTCAATCTTACTTGGTCACTACTGGGACCCACAATACCTGTTGCTGTGAGGTTACCACCTCATATTTACATCCTACTTTACAAGATCTCTACCTACCGCCTAAGGCCCACCTGCCTTACCGCAGGGTTCTTTCAAGTTTCGCTTCTCTGGCCGGACGGCCCAGCCTTGATGAAGTCACCTGAGTGACGAAACACGTGTTGGCTGTATCTTGATGAATGCACAATCCTGAGGCAAACTGTCCCTACAAATAAAGACACTTTCCATAACAGATTCGGGATCTTCACGTTTTGTTCTCTCCAACTTCAACTTTACTACCAGGGATACATATCCTCGCTACTTGATTGGACTATTTATCTCTGTGTGCTGTGGTCACATTGCTTCTCTTTGTCACAGCATTATATCATAGTCGCCCAGACTATCTCCCAATTTCTAATTGGTCAATTAATCAATCAGTCAATCAATCAAGGATTTATAGAGCGCACTAATCACCCGTTAGGGTCTCAAGGCGCTTGGGGGGGGGGAGCTATTGGTCGTAGAGCCATGTCTTGAGGCGTTTCCTGAATGTCAAGAGGTCTTGGGTCTGGGGAAGGTGGAGCGGTAGGGAGTTCCAGGTCTTGGCAGCTAGGTGAGAGAAGGATCTTCCTCCGGCGGTGGTGCAGCTGATGTGGGGGATGGAGGCGAGGGCGAGGCTGGCAGAGCGAAGATTGCGGGTAGGGGTGTGGAAGGTGAGTCTGTCGTTGAGGTAGGCTGGGCCTGTGTCGTGGAGGGGCTTGTGTGCGTGGATGAGGAGATTGAAGGTGATCCTCTTTGATACTGGTAGCCAGTGAAGGTCTCTGAGGTGGGGGGAAATGTGATCTCAGCGTGGGATGTCCAGAATGAGGCGGGTGGATGCGTTCTGGATTCTTTGTAGCTTTGTTAGGAGTTTCGTTGTTATTCCTGCATATAGGGCGTTTCCGTAGTCCAGTCGGCTGCTGACCAGGGCGTGGGTGAGAGTTTTCCTGGTTTCGACGGGAATCCACTTGAAGATTTTGTGGAGCATGCAGAGAGTGTTGTAGCAGGAAGAGGAGATGGCATTGACCTACTGAGTCATGCTGAGTGTGGAGTCCAAGATGAAGCCTAGGTTGCGTGCGTGGGTAGTGGGTGAGGGCGCTGTTCCTAGGAAGGTGGGCCACCAGGAGTCATTCCAAGTTGAGGGGTTGGTGCCAAAGATGAGGATTTCTTTCTTGTCTGTGTTTAACTTGAGGTGGCTTGATTCCATCCAGCTGGCGATGGCGTGAAGTCTGTTGTGGAGGTTGTTCTTTACAGTTGTAGGGTCTTTCGTGAGGGAGAGGATGAGCTGAGTGTCGTCTGCGTACGAAACTATGTTGATGTGGGTTTGTGCGATGTTGGCGAGGGGGGCCATGTAAACTTTGAAGAGCGTGAGGCTGAGCGAAGATCCTTGGGGGACGCCATAGATGATTCTGGAGGCTTCTGATAGGAACGGTGGGAGGCGGACTCTCTGGGTTCTGCCTGAGAGAAATGACGAGATCCAGTTCAGTGCCTTGTCACGGATTCCAGCGTTGTGGAGGCGTGTGCGGAGAGTGTGATGACATATTGTGTCGAAAGCTGTGGAGAGGTCCAGGAGGATGAGTGCTGCTGTTTCTCCTTCGTCAAGCATGGTCCTAATGTCGTCTGTGGCAGCAATGAGTGCAGTCTTGGTGCAGTGGTTTCTGCGGAATCCGGATTGAGGGGTGTCGAGTACCTTGCTGTCTTCCAGGAACTGGGATAGTTGGCTGTTTATGATTTTTTTCTATGACCTTGGCTGGGAAGGGGAGGAGAGAGATCGGCCGGTAGTTCTTGGGTCATCTGGGTCTGCCTTTGGTTTCTTCAGCAGGGCGTTGATTTCTGCGTGCTTCCATCTTTCTGGGAACGTGGCTGACTCGAAGGAGCTGTTGATGGTTTTGCAGAGGTGGGGGGCGATGATGATGTTTGCTTTATTGAAGATATGGTGTGGGCAGGGGTCCGATGGGGTCATCCGGAGTGGATGGAGGCCATGTTGGTGGCGGTGTCCTCTATGTTGACGGGGGTCCAGGTGTGGAGGAGGTGGGTGTTGTTAGGAGCGTTGGGTTCTTGGGTGTTTGTAGTCAGCTGGTGGGTCTGAGGTTTAAAGCTATTGTGGATTTCTTCTATCTTTCGATGGAAGTGGGTTGCCAGTGAGTTGCAGAATTCCTGTGATGGCGGGGGTTCGTTGGAGAAGGTCCTGGGGGTGGAGAGCTCATTGATGATGCCGAAGAGCTCTTTACTGTTGTGAGCGCTGGCGTTGCAGTTTTTGAAGTGGGTCCTTTTGGTGGTGCGGATCAGTTGGTGATGTTTGCGTAAGGCATCCTTGAAAGCGATGTGGTTGGAGTTGGTATGGTCAAGGTGCCAGGTTTTTTCCATTCTGCGACATAGCTGTTTGGATTCCTGTAGTTCTGGGGTGAACCAGCTGGCCTTGATTCTGTGGGAGGTGTTTGGTTTTTTTTGAGTGGTGCGAGGGTGTTGGCGCAATCTTCTATCCAACGATGCAGGTTGGTGGTAGCTGTATTGGGGTCCGGGGTCCCAGGGGGTGGGGCCCGGGCGAGAGTGGAGATCAGTTGATCCGTTGATATTATGCTCCAGTTGGGTCGGAGGGGTTGTGTGTGGTGGTGGTGAGTCACTGGATTCTGGTAAGAGAAGTGGATGCAGAGGTGGTCTGTCCAGCTGACTTCGGTGGTGTGGCTGAAAGAGACATGGTTGCTGGCTGAGAAGATGGGGTCGAGTGTGTGGCCTGCGGAGTGGGTGGGTGAAGTGACGAGTTGCTTGAGGCCGAAGTTGTCGAGGTTGCCGATTAGGTTGGTGGTGTTGATATCGTTGTTATTTTCTAGGTGGAAGTTTAGGTCACCGAGGAGGATGTAGTCTGTTGAGGCGAGGGCTTGGGAGCTGATGGCATCAGCGATGTCGTAGAACTGCGATCTGGGTCCAGCGGGTCTGTAGATCAGTGTTCCTCTGAGTGTGCTGTTGGCGTTGATGTGGATTTTGAAGTGGAGGTGCTCGGCGGAGTTGATGGTGTTGTGGGAGTTGGTGTAGACTCTTATGGTGTTTTTGTGGACTATGGCGATTCCTCCTCCTGGTCTGTTGATTCGGTCTCTTCTGGTGATCTTGTAGTTTTCTGGTATGGCTATGGCTACGTCTGGTTCCGAGGCTGAATTCATCCAGGTTGCGGTGAGGAATGCGACGTCGGGCGAGTATGTGGTCAGGAGGTCCCAGAGTCCAATTGCACATTTGTGGACGGAGCGGGTGTTAAGTAGGATGCATCTTAGGCGGTTGTCTGTTTTGATTTGGAGTTTGGAGGTTAGGTTGCAGGTGAAATTGCAGGCTTTGCAGGAGAAGGGTCCTTTGGTGCTCGTCAGTGTGGACTGGAAGCAGATGGAGGAGCGTCCTGGACTGAGGGCGTGGAGTTTGTTGGCAGTGTAAAGTTGTTCGTTGGCGCGGGAGGCGTGTTGGCCAGGGGGTCTGGCGCTGGGCGCAGTCTTGGCGCCAACGGCCGAAGGCGGGCTTGCATTTGGCGCGTCAGTGGCGCGCCTGCTGCGCATCCGTGCTGCGGCGGCATAAGAGGGGAGGTGGGAGGGAGTGGCAGCTAGGAGGTGGGAGGGAGTGGCAGCTGGGAGGAGGGAGGGAAACCTCCAATGGGAGTGCGGGGGGCGGGGGCAGCAGGAGTCAGGAGCGGGAAGAGCTCCAAGGAGGAGGGAGAGGGTCGCGGGGAAGCAGCGGAACAAACCTTCGGGGGGAGGAGAAGCCAAGAAGCCCAAACAAGCCCAGACAAGTCCAAAACAATGGCAGCACTTACCGGAGCAGTGGTGAGGAGGAAGCGAACTGCCTGCAAGGATGCAGGGTCAGAGGTCGCTTATAAACTCGCGCTGCGTCCGGCATAAGTGGGGAGGTGGGAGGAAGTGGCAGCTGGGAGGAGGGAGGGAAACCTCCAATGGGAGTGCGGGGGCAGGGGCAGCAGGAGTCAGGAGCGGGAAAAGCTCAGAGGAGGAGGGAGGGGGCGGGCCGCGGGGAAGCAGCAGCACAAACCTTCCGGGGGAGGAGAAGCCAAGAAGCCCAAACAAGCCAAGACAAGCCCAGACAAGCCCAAAACAATGGCAGCACTTACCGGAGCAGTGGTGAGGAGGAAGCAACCTGCCTGCAAGGATGCAGGGTCAGAAGTCGCCAGTTATGACTCTGTCCAATTGTATATTTACTCCAAATCTTTGAATTTTAATATTGTACAGTTCTCAGATTGTTGATTGGTTCACTTTGCGATGTCCTCATCATCCGACTTGTCAGGTATCAAAAATGTTGCATCTTCTTCTCCAGTCAGTGTCTCTATTGTTCGAGTTCTGGGAAAGTATGCTCTGAGCGCTTTACACAGTAGTTGATACATTCTGGTTTCCATCGTCTCCTGTCTGTCGGTTCATGCAAAGGCTTCAGCTAGACAGTTTTATTAAACAATAAGCACTTCATAGTTAGTCTGATTTGTCAGGATCTTTCATTGAGTGTTAATATTCAGCTTCTGCACGAGGCCTGGCAAAACTAGGCCACAATTGTGGTTAAGTTAAGCTCTACAATATAATGCATAACACAAGTTATATCTCTCAATATGACATACTACTACGTTATTTCTATACGTTTTTCTCTATTTCATATATGCTATTAATTTTATTAGTACATCTGTAAATCTGGGTGATCGGTCACTGAAGGCACATTTTCAAACGTTCACATTATTTTTTACGTTAATCATTTTCTACATTTTTCATTATTCAAAATACATAAACATTCATTAACAATTTCTAATTAATACATTTGTGTTAACAATCCCTCCTCTGATGACTAAATATGTCATCACACTACTTTTACCACCAACAGTTTTACAATTCCGTTTCTTCTGCATTTTTCCTTCTCCTCAGGTTTTCCCTATAGATTCTTTCTCTGTTTCGTTCCTCCCTCCTCTGATTATTTTTAGACCTTCTCAATGTAATCTTTTGACACAATTTACATAATCCCCATATTCCTAATATGCAAGCAATCACAATTAATATTCCCTGTATGATTTTTAATAATACCCCCTTCCAAATGTTACTAAGCCAATTCCCCACTGAATCAAATCCTTTCCCTACCTTTTCCCATCCACCTGGTTCCTTCAATTCCTTACTTGAGTTAGTCAGATTAGTAAGTAAGTCTCTTAATTATTTACTGTTATCCGGTATGTATGAGCAGCAATGTCTAGAGTTAACTATTTTACAGACTCTGCTGTCCTTCGCTAAAAGGATGTCTAAAGCAAGACGATTTTAAAGACTCATAGCTCTATCCGCAGCCAATTCAGTATCTATCAGGAGTATTGCCCCTGTAAAATTTGTCAACATGTTATTCACAATAGTAGACAACTTTTGAATCTTTATCGAATTCAGGATGACTCCCAATGGAGGAATCACTGCACCAAATATATCTCCCACTATCACAGAAGAGGATTCTCTCCTCTGTCGCTTATGTTGTAATTCAGTCAATTTCGGAAACTTTTACAAGTCTTCTATCTGGTAAATCTTTGGGAACGCTATCTCCAAATAACATGTCCCATACCATCCTCTTGGAAGACGGTAATAAGCATTAAGTCCATAAATATAGTAAATACCTGGAATCGCAGGGTCCTGACCTTTCAACATAAAAGTCCATTTACTCTGAAACAAAAACACATGTCTACATTCACTCGTACCCACAAATAAAGTGTCAGTGCATGATTTTGGCCTATATATACAAAGCTTCCCTAGATGCATCTAAAGCTAATTTCCCTTGAGTCTTTATTGCAGTGTAAGCATAATCATTCTTGTAAGTCTTTTTCTCTAAGCCTTTTTCTAATTTCCCCTTTAATGCTTTTCTCCTATCATCAGTATGCCCTACAAAGCTTTCTCTAAAGGTGTAAGCAAGTATTTGAGATTAATGTTTGGAACAACATATGCAAATAAGAATAATGTAGGCTCAAAGAATCCTCTAACCAATACAATATCATGATCTTTAGCTACTCTACTCAGATATCTAATAATAGGAGCATAAGAAAACAATTACGTCATAGTTAGAGTAAAAATACTGTATATACTCTTGATCATAGAAGCTTGTTAGTAGCAGACTGCAACTGCTTATCCCGTAAGTTAGTGGAAGGCTGTGGTACGTAACTCCTTCCTCTACCAACGAAGGAATTTGCCTACACACAAGACAATCCCTTGCATCCATCGTCTTAACATACTCACTCAACAAGCGATAGAAGACATTAGAAGAAAGTTCTCCTTGAGCATTAGTATAGTCATGCAAATATTTCTCATCTGACTTAAGCTTCTCCAAAGCTGTTAGTGTAGTAGTTTCAAATGCAGTAGTATGGATTCGCATCAAGAACAGACATACTCACAATCAATACAATAAACAAGATCCCACACATGATCGCCAATCCAATGCTCATATATTTACAGCTCCTAGCATTCCTAACTTGATTATTCAACTCAGCCATGATTTGTAAAGAATCAAAAAGCAGAAGTAACCTTTGAAAAATGCAGCAAAAAATCCAAAATAAAAATATTCTTCTTTCAGCAGCTCAGTTTCACCTACAGGAACCCTTATCCTTGTCAATATCGATTAGCAGCTTGTCACATCCAGTTTTCAATGCCAAATCAGGTAATAAATGCCTCTTTGACCACTTTCAACAGTCTTTTTTCTCAAAATGTTTTCCGATTGGTTCGACAGTTCAGCCCCTTGTTTACCTTCAGGTTACATCAAAATACTGACTTGGGACCTCGGTATCAAAACCAAAAGACATAAACTTGTGCTGCCATTCATTCGTAGCTGCATATGCCCATTCAGGACCCACGTATCTTCGACTCGCTATTCTCTTTCTTTTCAGCTTTCGATCACCACTTAATTCTCCTTCACTTAATTCTTCTTTTCTCGTGGTATCTACTTCTTCCTCTATTGTTTCATTTATGACCACTTCCTTTCTTTTCCCTATTCGTGACTCAGGCCAATTATCTCCTTTCCTCGAACCTTCTGTCAATATTTTTCTCAGGAGTGGACTTTTCTCCTTTTCCTTCTCTGCGGTGTTTTCTCTTGATGAACCTGCAATGGGCCCAGGAGGAGTTAAATCACCCTGACTTTGATCCAACTCTACTCCCTCCCCCCCTTGGTCTGGCACTTGTTCTCTTTGTTTCTCAGAACCATGTGTTTCTGGGAGAACCCCTGCTGTGCTAGGCTCTCCTGCTGCATCTGTTGAGATAGATTCTTCCGCACCCTCCTGTAATTCTTCACTTTCGTCCCTTAAACTTGATGATTGATCCGTCTTCCACAATTTCTTGATCAATTTCAGCCTCTCTTTGCTCCTTTTCTGGTTGAGGTGCTGCGACTTGTTTCACGATTGTTGGTGCTCTCAACAGTGCTTCTTCATGATCCAGTGGACATGCCACTTTCTTCGTGTGACTCGCTTGTATCCAGTTCGGAAGTCCTGCACACTTTTCTGAATCATCTGGTAGGGTCCCCACCAACGAGGCTCCAAACATGTCTTGCGCACACGCTTGCAGACGACAACCTAGTCACCAGCTCTCAGGTTGAGGGCCAGGATCGTGAATTGGTGGCAGTGTGGTGGCCTCCACCTGCTGAGAGAAAGAGCATACCACATCAGCCAGACCCTTGCAGTAGTCCAACACCATATCATCTGTAATATGACAAGTGCATTGGCTGGAACTGCTGGTAATCTCATTGCCCTGCCCATGAGAATCTCGTGGGGTGACAGTCCTGACTTTCTGTCAGACGTATTTCTCACTGACATCAACACCAAAGGCAATGCATCTGGCCATTTCCGATTTGTAGCTGCACACATCTTGGCAATTCTTGATTTCAGAGTACCATTCATCTGTTCCACTAATCCTGATGCTTCAGGGCGGTAGCTACAATGCAATTTCTGCTCAATGTTTAGTGCTGCACACAAATGTTTAATCACCTCGGTATTGAAGTGCGTTCCCCGATCTGATTCTAAAGAGATCAGAAATTCGAACAGCGGTATCAACGCTCTAAGCAACGGCTTCGCTACTGTGAGGCTATCATTTCTTCTTGTAGGGTACGCTTCAATCCAATGACTAAAAATGCATACAATCACCAACCTCCACACCCAAGCAACTCCATTAAATCCAATCGCATTCTGCTGAATGGACCCCCTGCTCCTCCAATGTGGCTCAAATTCACCACTGTCCCTTTTCCCGCGTTTAACTGTTGACAAATAACACAGCGATGACATACTGCTTCTGCGGCTTGTCTAAAACTTAGGGTAAAACCAATCAATTTTGAACAAACAAACCATGGCATCCCTTCCAATGTGTGCCTGACCATGATAGTATCTGGCCATTTGTGATAACAAACTATTTGGCAGAACCATTCGGCTCTCTTCTGATACCCATAGCGCGTCCTGTCTCTGCGTGCACTTCATCTTTAACCATCCTCTTTTCTCCTCCTTGTCAACATTGCTCTGCAATTTCTTCAATTCTTCCATTGTGTCAATCACCTTTAATTTATAACTTGTACATGTGACATCTTCTTCCGACATCTGTTCCCACTTGTCTTTAAACGATATACAGTTCAATGCGCAAAACCTTGCGACTTGATCCGCATATCCATTTCCCAGTGATACGTAATCCTGTGACTTTAGATGTGCACTGCATTTTACCACGGCAATTTCTTCAGGCAATTGTATTGCATACAGTAATTCCTTTATTCTTTCGCCATTTCTCACTGGTGAACCAGTAGAGGTCAGGAAACCTCTTTGTGACCACAATTGACCAAAATCATGAACAAGTCCAAATCCATATTGGCTATCTGTACAGACAGTAACTCTTAACCTTGCAGATACATGGTATGCTCTAGTAAGAGCAACCAGTTCTGCTACTTGTGCAGAATACACGCCTCGAAGCCAGGAAGCTTCTAAAGTACCTGTAAGTGTGCACATAGCATAGCCTGCTCTCAGTGTCCCTGTACCATCTCTGAGACATGAACCATCAACAAAAACAATTTGGTCATTTTCTTCCAATCGAGTATCTCTAATGTCAGGTCTTGGTTTTGTGCACAACTCAGCTACCTCGAGACAATCATGCTCAATGTCTTCTTCTTTTTCAATTTCAACAGCATCACTTGGAAGTAAGGTTGCCGGGTTCAGCACTGTACACCTTTTCAATGTTACATTTGGAACACCTAAAATGCTTGTCTCATACCTTGTCAGTCTGGCACTAGTCAAATACTGTGTTTTCGTCCTTGTCAGTAAAATCTCAACTGAGTGAGGGACCATTACCGTCAGGGGATATCCCATCACCACTCCCTCACATTGTGAAAGGCTTTGACCAACTGCGGCAACTGCACGCAAACAACCAGGTATGGCTGCTGCAACTGGGTCCAAGGTAGCTGAGAAATAGGCTACTGGACGATAAGCACCTCCATGGACCTGTGTCAAGACAGACAAAGAACAAACATCACTTTCATGACAAAACAGTGTGAATGGCTTTGTGTAATCAGGCATACCCAACACTGGAGCTCTGCCCAAACTCTCTCTCAACTCAGTAAATGCTTTCATCTGGTCCTGGTCTAATGTTATAGGATCAGTAACATGTGTCAGTTGTTGCAATGGCTTTGAAATCTCAGCAAAATTTTGAATCTGTTGAAGACAATAGCCTACCATTCCCAGGAACATCCTGACATCTCTCTGTGAAGTAGGGGGACTTCTCTGCAATATCACTGTAATCCTTTCTCTGGAAATTCTCCTTGACCCTTTCTTAATTTGGTCTCCCAGATATTTCACTGACTTCTGACAATACTGCAATTTTAACGATGACACTTTATGACCAAATTTTCCCAAATTATTCAACATGGCAATCGAGTCGTACTTACACTCGTCCCTTGTTTTGGAGGCAATGATTAAGTCATCAATGTATTGCACCAGAGTTGATTGGTACGGCAATTCCAATGACTCCAGATTCTTTTTCAGGATTTGGTTAAACATGGATGGTGACTCTGCGTACCCTTGAGGAAGCCTGCACCAGCTGTAGACTTTGTCTAGGAATTTGAAACTAAAGAGAAACTGACTATCCCCACAGAAAAGAAAGCTTGTGACAATTCAACCACAGTAAACCATTCTGCATCACACGGAATCTGGAACATTATTACTGCTGGATTTGGCACCACGAACAACACTTGACCACTATGTCATTTATCTTTCTCAGATCCTGCACAATTCGCACTTTTCCACACAGCTTTTTCAAACCCATTATCGGTGAATTACATGGGCTGCTTAGCACGTCTGTCAAAACTCACAAAATCTCCAATTATCTGTGCTATTTTCATCAAGACATCTCGTGGCATGTTGTTCTGTGGAAGTTGTGGAAACACTACATTCGGCTTCAAGGTAACCTTAATCAGCTCCACTCCCTTCATCAAACCCACTTCTTCTCCTGTTAGATCCCACACATTTTCCTGTACTGTTCCCTGCAAATCTGAATGAAGCTCCATTACTGTGAACATTGGAAAAAGCTCAATCAATGGGTATTCTTATGTGGTATTGTCATTCTCCCTTTCCGGAGTTAGTTCTTCTTCATCATCACTGTCTGAATTTCTGTCCCAGCAGTTGAGAAAGAGATCAAACATTTAGTCTTGCATAATAAGTCCTTTCCAGTGTGGATACTGGACTGGAATCGCAGACTACAAACTTATTCAGTCCCTGGAAATTGCCAATCTCAACTTTTACTGGATCTGTGATTGGGTTTGTCAGATGTTTATTCGCTACCCCCACAACCTGAAATGGTCTTCCTGACAGAGGTAAATTCGGAACTTCTACGCTCCTCACTGTGGAACGTGTAGCTCCTGTGTCCACCAGAAAGGATACCTTATGACCCATTACCTTTCCATTCACGAAAGGTCCTCTCTGATCTATCTCTAGAGACGCTGCAAGCATGCATGGCTCCTCATCCGAACTATCACTCAACCAGTCACCATTTATTTCATTCTCACTATGTAATGGAAATTGGTGCACGGTGTTACTACTTCTGTCTTGTCTCTGACCGTGACCTGATGGTAAGCACCACCTGTTGCTGTTCCATCGGGGCTTGAGGTATTTGCATTTGCTGTCTAGGTACCATAGGAACCTGCTGCTGCACTGGTTGTAACTGTGTCATTTGTGCACGAGGCATTTGCACCTGTTGCATGGGTTGAAAGTTCTGCACTTGATTCCCATTATTCTGAAAATTTGGATTAAGTCCTCTCATTCTTGGGACTTCCACAGTTTGAAGTGTATTGACATCACCACTTTGCTGAACAGCAAACCATCATCGGATCGGACACTCCAGCTTCTAGTGTCCCACATTTCCGCAAAGGTCACACAGTAACATCGTCTTTATCCCTTGCACATAATTTTGAACCACTGCTGTATTCATATCTGGACCACGATTCATATTGACTCCACGATCCCTACCTCTAATCTGAGGCTGGAACATGACAGTTCCCTTCTGCTGTGGTAGATGCTGAGCAAAAGTCCCTTGCACTCCTGTTTGTGCTGCCTTAATCTGCATCACCATTGCTTTCCCCTTCAGCTTTTTCTGCTTCACATCAGTCTCATCACTACAGTATTTTGCATACTGCAACACCTCATCAATCGGCTTTGCTTCTCAGCAAATCAAGTGACTCTTATTCATCTGACCAATATTAGGTCTCAGTCCCTCCAGAAACCTGAACACAAAGTGTAACATGTCTTTCAGCTCGATCGCTTCCTTGCCACTGTACTCCTTGAATGCCTTTAACAATCTCTCATAGTATACATGAATCGACTCCTTTACCTCCTGCACTGTCCTGTCAATTCTCTGCCAATCAATATTTTTATCTGAAATTCTCGTCTGCAGGAATTCAGTCACCTTATAATAATTCTTCATTACTTCGGGAGATGGTGCACCTGTAGTCCTATCCCTTTCTGGCTCACTCGTTGGCCAATCTACAGCTTTTTGCATTCCACCCATTAATCAGCTGGAACCACTATCTCCAACAGAGTATTCAAGTCTTCCCACAAACATTTTGAAAGTTTCACAGATCTGTCTGTCTGCTGTTATCATTCGACTGGTTTCTCCCTCAGCTTTGGATAATCATTTGTTAATGACAGGATATCACTCCTGTGCATGGTACGTAGAATCTCCCTCATTGCCATTCCTCCTGGAATCTCCCTCATTGGTAAAACTTTTTACAGGCTCCTTTTCTTTCTGCGCACTTTCAGACACTTCTTGTGAATCTCGTTTCCGTTTAACCTTCTTCTTTGCCCACACTTTTCTAATGCTCCCCTAATCTGAGCACTCTGCAATAAGTCATTAAAATGTGCTTTCAATCCGGCTGACCTCATGTGTTCAAAATCTTTTGCCTTGAAATCTAACCTGCAACTTTGTTTCCAGTGTTTTGTCTTTCCAATTTCAATATCATGCTTTTCTGCTAAATCTGCCAATCTCTGATGTATCCTGCCCACTTCTCTTGTAATTCTTGGGCATAAGTGTCTCAACTCTTCTTCTGTATTGGATTCCAACCGATTCACTCCCATTGTCCCTTCGACTAGTTCCATTATTTCTGTACTCAACCTGACACGATCAATCTGCTCTTCACTCATGGACATATTCTGCGGAGTGTTCAAACTGTCTAACCACTCGTTCAGCAGCTGTGCAGTCAATCCTTGTAACGTAATGTTGCTCGCATTTGGTGATGGCACCTGTTGCGCCACTGCACCTGGAGGTTGCAGTGTCAAGAGCTTCAAGGTCTGATTTGCTCTCGGACCATTTACTGTATTGGGAAGCGTGAGTAGTGGACTGAGATCTATTAGTGGCCTGGATCCATCAAAAGTCTGACCCATGGAAGAAATTACCTGCACATGTTCTCTCACCCCCTCCTCACAAAGCTCTGTGACAATTCACCCTGTTCTGCAGTAATTGATTTCTGCTGCACAAACAATGGTACAGCTGGAACAACAGTAATTGGCAACAATATTGCATCTGGGGCTGCCCAAGTACCCATATTCTGTGGAAGGGCTACACCTAAAACTCTGATTTATCACTGGAGTCACATCTGACTGTGTTCCTGTCATTGGTGTATACCTTGGCAAACCCCGTGGCTGTGCCTGGGGCATCAGTATCGTTGTTGGCTCAGTCTGGACTAACAATGGTCTCAGAACTACTTGCTCCGTAGGTACCACCAAGTTCGAGGTTGTCTCAAGAATCGGTACTTCAGGATAAATTCTCTGTATCGGTGGCGGATGCATCTGTGCTTGGACCACCGAAGCTGATAATGCATTAGGAGTACTCTGTACTACCTCTTGTACCTCTCCATTATCTGTCTGCACCGGTCCCGCTGTCCCCGACACTTGTGCTGGGGCAGTTGGAGCAGAACTCGTACTTGGACCTCAATCATGCACCGCATATAGTGGAGGTCGGTCACTCAACACCTGAGTAATAAGATTCTCAACATCTGAATCTTCCTCTTCTATGTAAGTCTTTTTCTTCTTTTTACTCCCTGACAAACTCTTATCACTTTTGCTAGTCTCCTCTTTCCCTTATGCCTCATCTTCCTCTGTGAGAGCTGGAAACAATTTAACATCCTGCAATGTCGCTGTTCTCCACGGCAGAACACTTTGCTCCTCCATTACAATATAAGCTGTAGAAACCTCTGGTGTGGTAGGCTCCCCTACAATCGCCTCAATGTATGTGTCACCCTTCATGGCACTCCTTAATGCTTTGAAAAACCTAATCTTTCTAGCTTTTGTGCATTCAAATCAAATCAGGAAATGACTTTTACTCTCAAGATTCCCTTCATCTGCTTTCTCACGGACGGCTGCCAATCCGCTCGAGACTCTTCTCAGTAACCAACCTATCCCAGCGCTGCTCAAATGACGTCACACTCACACATACTCTGCGGCTGAGAAAGTCTTGCGGCTCGTCCTCCTAAACTTCAATTCACACAAACTAATGGAAATTATTGCGAGCACTAACCAAAAAACAATAATCAAAAACAAATCTGCTGGTTTACTACAGGAAGGTACCACAATCGCTTCAGAGACCTTACGGATTTTCGCTGATGGCCCTTTCGTTCATACAGCTATTCCACTTTCTCAGTCTCCAACATTCGCAAGTAAAATTCGAACCACAAGTTTTACTTTCAACTGATCAATGGGTCTGTCCCGGTGCACATAGGACTCGACAAACCTCAGTCGAAAATGTTCTCTTACTCATTTAACTTACACACCAACTTGTTGACCACGCCAGACAGATAACAACATATTACCAAGTGTCTCCTACACTTGTCAATATACTCCGGAGTATTAGACCACGCAGGGTCCGTACATCAACAACAACCACGTGGTCAATTTTTTTAGCACAAAGCGCCACACACATATGAAGTTTGACGACTTCCCTACTCTCATATTGCGGAGTACGCACACTCCTACTAAACTTCAACTGGAGTACGCAGACTCCCTGCTTCCCTCACATATGTCACAATTCACCTGCAATTTGCATAAGCTGTACAAGCGCCACCTATCACTTTCACACTATCACTAAAGCACCAAGAACATACCCATCTCTACTTGCAGGATCCAGGATCTGGGAAAGTCATTTCTGGGCTTAAGGGGACATTATCTTTGCTACAATTGCCATTTCAGAAAACAAAATTAAAATCTAAAAAATTAATAACTAACCAACCTTAAACTACTACCATAACCACCTAACTAGTTTTTCAAGGAAACTAACCATCTTGCTGCTACCAAAAACTGTTTGAGCGCCTGGTCCTTAGTAAGTAAACTTACACGGGGACGCGTATAGGTCGATTAACATTTTGATTCGCATGGAGTATCCTGGCTAGGGTAATTGCAGTCACACTAATGATTAATACGTAATTCAATAAACATTAGTCATCAACATCAATGAATCAGAAACATAACACTCATGACCCTCCGGTGATGAATAACCACAACTCACTATACGTTTTAGTAGTTTTATTCCTTATTAGTTACAATACAAATTCATGAAAATTAGTTCAAACTTTATTTGAGTCAACAAATCTGTATTAATTCATTAGAAGGTGCCAATAACATAGCCTAATCAAAACTTGCATCAGAGTACATTCTAAAGCAGTAGCATAGGTCAATAATCCAGTCAGGGATGAATAAGTCAACATGAGTAGCAGAGTTCAGCAAATCAATTTGTCAATCATTTGTCTCTTTGTTGTCAATGTCATAAGGTAGGAACCTCATCTAACCCAGATTAGCATCATCTTGTGGGACTTCATGCGAAAACAGTTTCTAACATTAATTTGGAAAACATTGAGTTAAGAGAAAAAAAAACTATTTAAAACAGCGCAGTTGGTACCTAGAAAGAAAAGGCACAAAAGTTAATTCTGTCACATTGTCATATCTACCTATCCTCGGTATGTATCAGCAACAAGTCAGTCTTCGTCCTCAGGTCATCAATCTATCAGCAACACATCAGGCTCTCAAGAGCATGAGCCCAATGACAGAATCTCGAATCGCCTTGACATCTCTCTCCATCCATCTCATCATCTGAAGTCGCATCTCTTTGTCATGGCATTATATCAAAGTCGCCCAGACTATCCCCCAACTTCTAATTGGTCAATTAATCACCAGTTATGACTCTGTCCAATTGTACTTTTACTCCAAATCTACAAATTTTAATATTGTACATTTCTTAGTTTGTTGATTGGTTCACTTTGCAATGCCCTCACCATCCGGCTCGTCAGGTATCGAAAATGTTGCATCTTCTTCTCCAGTCAGTATCTCTATTGTTCAAGTCCTGGGGAAGTATGCTCTGAGCGCTTTACACAGTAGTTGATACATTCTGGTTTCCATTGTCTCCTGTCTGTCGGTTCATGCAAAGGTTTCAGCTAGACAATTTTATTAAACAATAAGCAGTTCAAAGTTAGTCTGATTTGTCAGCATCTTTCATTGAGCGTTCATATTCAGCTTCTGTACAAGGCCTGGCAAACCTAGGCCACGACATTGTCTAAGTTAAGCTCTACAATATAATGCAAAACACAAGTTATATCTCTCAATATGACATACTACTACGTTATTTCTATACATTTTTCTATATTTCATATATGCTATTCATTTTATTAGTACATTCGTGATTCTTGGTGATCGCTCTCAGGGCACATTTTCAAACGTTCGCATTATTTTCTATGTTAATCATTTTCTACATTTTTCATTATTCAAAATACATAAACATTTATTAATAATTTCTAATTAATACATTTGTGTTAACTCGTGCCATCTGAGCTGCCGGTCGTGCCCACTGGGAGAGTGACACTTCAATCTTGGTACTGTGTTCATCTTACATTCATCTTCATTAAAGGTCTTTCATTAAAGTGTTCCGTTTCTCCTCTGCTTGTAGAACATTATTCTAATATCTAATGGCATCCTTCAAGAGATAGCGGGTAGGATAAAGGGATGTGTGTGTATATATATTGTGCACCTCGTAAATCAGAAATCGAGCTAGAGAGCAGTGGGGTCCTGAAAAGGGAGCATAGGCGCTGAGATATGATTCATGATCATTCCCAAGGAGGCAGAGTACTTGGGGTGGTTGAGTCCTATCATGTGGAGGAGGCTAATGTTCTCTGAAGAGATGTGCCTGCTTCCTTTCTGAACGTACTGAGAGTCAGAGTGCATATGACTTGGATGGGGCTCTTGTTCCAGATCCTGTGTGCATACACTCAGAAGGCTTTCTCAAAAATTTTTCATCAGTCTGGCTCTATACTAGCATCAGGTATGGCACTATTCACCCAAGGTGGTTGATTTCTTCAGATAGGCAGGGTGCCATTTATGGTGGCTTTGTACGTAATTCAGCGAGTGGTAAGGGTTATACAGGCCTGGAGGGAGCCTGTTTACTTCCTTCACTTTTGGAGTGTTGTGGTTTAACTTCTTCAGGCCTATGAAGAGACTTGCTATAGTCTGTAGGATGAGTTTCAGTGGGGCACAGTTTTGTGTTGGGGAGGCTGTTCAGCAGACTGTTGAGCAGTGTTACCTCTATCCAGGTGACGGAGAACTAAGGTTTTGTAGGGTCGAAGTTAGGTTCAGATAAGAAATCTTTCACTTCTTATGGTCTGACTTGACAACGCAGCTGTTGCCAGCCAATTATGTGAGTATCACTAGAGAAGAGCTTTGACTCCGACCACAAGTTGGGCGCCAGGAGTACATGTTTAGATTAAGCAGAAGTTGTCTACTACTGTCACAAAAAGTGCTTGCTCGCCACACAGCTGTGATCATTTTGTTTATTTATCCTGCTCCCTCCGCTTGAAGTTTCATGGACACACACATGACATTGGAATTCTATTAAGGTGTCTTAGATAGCTAGATAATTTATGTTTTATTTTCTCTGGCAACAGCGCAGATGGGAAGAGGCCAGGCCTTAACCTACAAGGATGTTTGGTTCTGGCTTGACAGAGCAACTGTCCCTTGACCCTTTAACCTAAACCAATATTATCCTGCAGTTCTTTGCTTCCACACAAATACAAAAATAATTCCCATGCTTTTTAGTGGTAATGCTTCACATTACCATACAATGTTATTTTAAAACCAGACCTATTGGCATTGCCAATGCTTGTTTCAAGAGGGTGTTCATACCATGAATTTTACATCTGGGGCGACAACGCAGTGGCTGCTATATTTTATGTGAACTATCTAAGAACTTTTAGGAGCACCACAGAGACCGGGCCGTGTGTCCCCCCCCACATCTTGGCGAACAGGAGTACATGTTTTGGTTAGGAAGTTGTGTGCTTCCAAATGAGGGGGTTCTTCCCCTCCACACAACTGTGGTTATTTTGTTTGTTTATCCAGCTATGTGTGCCAACAGAGCAATGGCTTTCTAGAGAAGGATCTCTCTATCAAACCTGCAGTGGGATAAGACTTGAACTTTCAAGGAGACACACACACACCCACACCCACACACCTTAATTTTTTTATATAGATAAACAGAACATTTACAGTGTTTGTTTTTCTCTGACAGCAGCCCAAATCCCCTTTTCATCATGCACTTTAAACTTGACAGTGCAGTTGTGTGTTTAAGAGCATTATGGGATGCCCAGGCCAACAGTAACCCTCATGCATTTTTAGGTCTGCCTTGACAGCATAGCTGTTGCCTAACCTTATGTGATCAACAAAAAAGATCTTTCTGAGTACTTCTGAGAGAAGCGCTTAGGCCTGACCCACATTATTGTTTCTCCAAGTAGACACTTCGATGGCGCCGAAGTTGTGTGCTCCCATTAAAGGGAATGCTTGTATTGATCTTCTTGACTTGTGTCAAAGCTTATACTCAATACAGCAAGAATGAGTTGGTTATGGTGGCAAGGCAGTGATAGTAGTGGCTATAGGTCTGATCGTTTTTATAAAATTATATGAAAAAGGCATTAGGCCTGATGTGTTTACTGTATAAAAAGCAGATGCTAAAGTCATTAGGGATTTAGGGATGGATTGGTATTAGTCTGTACCTTTAGAAAGGTTTTTGGTTACATGAACCTCGCAGATTACTGTAGTAGGCAAGGGATTTGGTATTAGGATGGCAAACCAGCGGTAAGACCTAAAGGCCTGATTGTTGTGCAGGAAAAGGTTATCCTAGATGCCTTTTGTCTGGTCTGGTCTGGTCTGGTCTGTTTATTATGAAAATGTGTGACAAAAGCAAGATGCCTTGTTTGTTTATTGTGAACATATTTCTTAAAGCCAACAGGCCTCTAAGAGGGGATTGGTATCACACTATGTTACAGGCTGTAAACTTATAGTTGATTACATAAAATCTCACAGATTACTATAAAGGGCAAGTGTTTTGTGTTGGTTACCCACTCTGACAAAACCTGTGAGTATATTTTCACTGTAACAATTCTTGTTAGACCCTATTGAGAAGGATTGTTTATGGCTTTGCCAACTGTAAAAATAATGTATATATATTTATATTTATTTTCAGTCTATATTGACTCTCTTGCCCTGGGTATGACTCCAGTTTCTGATCACATCCACCTGAAAATAAATAAGCTCCAGTGTCAGGGGTGACAGGCCAGTCCTTTTCTTTTTTCCTTTTATAGTTTTCCTTTTTATTTCTGTGCTTCTTTTTCTTTTCTTTTTTCTTACAAAGATGCTACAGCCCTCTAGGCAGTGGTAATGTATGGTTTGCTCATTTCATCTGCAGTGCACAGCATCCCACAGGGCCACTTCCTCTGAACAAGGTGCCCATTGTGGAAAGCTGTTGTCCATAGTGTATCATTGTTTTACCATTCTGGGATGGACAACACATTGGTTTTGAACACAGTGGACTTTGTGAAACTTTAAAACAACAATAAACAATGTGCAATACCTCTGTAAAAGGAATTCCCACTGCTATCTTTTGTTTTAGTATTGCAAGCATTTGCCTGCCATGTTTCGACAGCAGCATGTTTTTTTTTTCTTTTATTCTTTTAATTTATTTTGCACATGTTGAGTGTGTGTGTTTCTCTGCAGCGATGACGAGGGGTAAATACAAGAATGAGTCAAGTGGATGTATGAACGGATGCATGACTGCTAAGATGAATGATAGAGTACATGTGCAATGCCTTATTGAGTGCCTAAAGCCCATCACTGACCTCAAAGGCACTTTCATTCTTATACCAGACCTATTGCCATTGCCAGTGCTTGTTTTTGTTTTCTTGGTGATGTGTTAATTGAAGGTAGAGGTTTGTGTTCAGGACAAATCCAACACATTTTGCGTTGTCTAATAGCAGGGGAGAACTGTTTAGACCATATGATATCCATGGCCTCAATGGAGCAGGACCCGTGCCTGTGGCAGTCATTAAGGTCTTGTTTTTGCCATTGTTTGCACACAGATCATGTGTTGGGAACTATGTTAATTACTTGGCCAGAGTCACTTAAATGGGTGTACTGATTCACTCCATTGTATCTGGTTTTGCAGAACATTTGCTTCTGCATTGCAGGATAGCACAGTTCTGGGCAGCAGTTCTGCATGCCTCGCATGGTTCTTTAGGAACAGATCGGATTACTTTGATGTAAGTGGTGAGAACAATATTTGAACCCACTCTTAATCCAAGCATACTCCATATTGGTAGCATAGTTTCCCAGGGCTTGGCACGGTGGCTGCTTCCCAGGTGTCTGGCACTCTTCGATGAGTGACTGAATTATGCGGCAAGCACTATTGTATTCAGACCCACACGGATAAAATGTGTTGTGCCACTCAACTGCTGCCCACCCTCCAGATGCACAGTGACTTGATGGCCTGACAATTCCAGCGACACCATGCAGTTTAACTTGCCACTTTTTCGCAACCACTGTTCCTGTGCCTTAGTTAACATAGCTTGTTATTTGTCATACATAGCAAGGCATCACTATGACTCGTGGACGTGGGCAGAGGGTGTAATAACAGGACTGGACAGAGCTACCCTTTGTCAAATGATGTCAACTTCTGTGACATATATTGCTCCTCATTCTATTCCCGTCCTCCTGTCCCTACTACCTTTCACTCCCCTTGTCTTTCCCTTCCCATCCCACTGCTGCCAGTTGCGGCTCGCAGAAGGGGTTTGGCGGCGCGCAGGTGTAGGGGGAGGAATACAAATTAAATGAAAAAATAAACACCTTACTCGCCACCGCCACACCGCTCCATTCACTTCTCCTCAGCAGGCATAGGGTCCCTGCCTGCCCTGCGGCCATTCCTGACGCTGCTCAAAACAGCATCAGGATTGGCTGAGAGAAAGCCAGGGCTCTCCCAGGCAGACGGGGAGCCTGTGCCTGTTCTCTCCAGCGCAGCAACACAGTGCCGGGCTGGAGAGAGCCCCCTGCGGAGACGGCCGGCCAAACACACATGCGCTCTGAGGGGGAGTGCCATGCACTCCCCCTCAGTGCTCGTAACAGCCTGTGGCCCCACCCCTTTTACCAAAAAACGATAAAATACGTTGTTTATTATTGTTTTTTGGTCCAAGGTTTGCAGCTGATGCTGCTCGGGGGTGGGAGGAGAGGGGCGCCGGAGGAACGCTCCTCTGCCCTAATGTAGGTGCCGCCTCTGACTGCTGCCCCAATCTCTCTGTCATGTCCCTTCTCTTCCAGTCCCCTTGTCTTTTCCCTCCCCTCCCACTGCTGCCCCACTCTCTTTTTCCTGTCCCTCCTACTTTCCACTCTCCCACCACACATTGCCTTCCCCTTCCTTTCCCTTCCATTTCCCCTCTCAGTTTTCGGGGTGGTGGGATGTCATGTTCCACCATGTGACTCGTTTTATTACATGGAGTGCTTGGGAGGTCTAAGGAATGTTGGTGGAATGGTAAGTGGACACAGTTGGGACAGGAGGATCTTTGTGTGTGGCAGCCACTGACCCATTTCCTGATGTTGTGGCCTGAGTAAATACCTTCTAAACTTCAAATGTACATCTTGCTCATTCTGACAATGGTGACAAGTTTGAGGCCACACTCCAAGTTCAGAACCCACTGATTAACTTATTCTGCTTGCAGCAAGAAACAGCAGTGGAAGTCAACTTGCAAGCTAAGGCTGACTGTTGCTGTTACTTTAGACTGCACTCGTTTGCAGGTGCAGGGTCCTGTCATGGGTTGACACATTGCAAACCAATGGAGAGGCAGCAACAGTTTGTTAATCACAAAGCTGTCAGGTCATTCAGTCCAAGAAAATGCTTCAGAAATGTTGATCTAGTAGAAAAAAGTTTTTTATTGCTTCTTCAATTGCTTCATACAAAGACACTGTAGAACATCCAATGTGTTTCGCTCCTAGATAAAAGAGCTTCATCAGGGCTGTGAATCACAAAGTTATATAGAAAATTAAAACCAGTATTTTGCAACAAGTATTAAAATTACTTGATCTCATTAAGGAAAAAGAAAATGCCCTGTCAGTGGATATGATTAACCGAACAAGACCAAATCACATATATCTCATTTGGGTCAGCTATACAAGGGGAGGAGTCAAGACGTTGTTCTCTGCGGACAGTTTTCAAACAGTGATGTGTGAATTTTTTTATATATCTTAGTCTTCCAAGATGATAATCTCGTCTTTTGTGTGAACCATAACCAACATGCAGAATGTGTGAATCTTTTGCTGAGAGCTTTTATAGCTAGAGAACTTAAAATTACATGATAAGTGTGTTCTGAGTAGTGCATGAGGTAGAGTATTTAGGCCATGTGGTATTAGGGAAGAGCATCTCTCCCAAACCTGGGTTGCTGAATGCACTCGTAGTAGCACCATTCTCGGTGAACAAGGCGTAACTCAGGTCTTTCATGGGAATTAGTGAGTTCTATGCTAACTTTGATAAAGATTTTGGGTATGATTTATATATTAGTGGCAGGCATACTGACACAAATTTTCCGCTGATTTTTGTTGGTCCTGTCGATGATTTGTCTCTGGTGCAAAGATTTTCCATAGATTTAGGAGACCTGGGGCTGTGTTACAGAAAGTGCCCCGGCGGTGCAATGGGCATGTGCACCAGCTTTCTGGGCCCCTGGGGCACTTTGTTACTCCAGTATTGGAACTTTCATAGATTCACATGCTTGAATCATTCCCCGTCGTCGAGATGGGAGTCCCGGTATAATTTTCATAAGTAATGTTAAAACATATTGAGGAGAAAAAGGCCCTAGGCCTCTTCAATTTGATAATCTATCAGAGTCATTTTGTGAAAAAGGACCAAACTTGATCCTCCACCAATCAGGCGACAGCACCCTTCAGAACCTCCTGAGAGAAGCTCTAGCACCTCAGATTTTCTACCGCACGTCGTGCTAGGGAGTCTCTTCAGAGCTCTGCTCTGTTTTCACACCTTTATTCAGCTCTTTTTCTCTCAGAGAAACTCATTTATTGGGATTTGTCAGCTATTTTTCAGCTATGTCTGACAAGGAAAAGAAAAGTCTCTTTAGAGACTGCAAGACTTGTGGGAAGGAAAGACTTCATTCTGAAGATCCTCATCAAGATTGCATTTACTGCCTCTATCCAGATCATTCAGCCAACGACTGTAAGATTTGCCGTACTTTTTCTTCTAAGACCTTAAAGGATAGAGAAGGCAGATTATTAATATGGCTGCAGAAACTGAAACATAGGAAGGATCCAGTTTCTGATTCTGAGAGTGAGGAATCATCAACATCCAAGAGATCAACTAAAAGGGCAAGATCACGCTCTAGATCTCCCTCACAAACCTCAAGGAAAGCCCTCAAAAAGACTGCCTCAGGGTCTTATAAGGGTCGCAGCCCATCTTCTTCCCCAACTAAACTCTCAAGTAAGGAGGGGAAAAGACATTCTTCCAATTCTGAGAGGCACAGGAAATCCTCATCTGTTCCACCATCTGTGCCTTTCAAAAAGCCATCTTATTTGACTGGAAAAAAGGCCTCGTCGACGGATTCCCCGTCGACGGCACCGTCGGTGGGCGCATTGCCGACGACTCCAGCTACTTTAGGTGTTCCGTCGTCCACGGCTCCGTCGGCGACATCGTCGATGAGTACACCACCGTCGACGAGCACTACAACGACGACTTCAGCGTCGACGACCGTCTACACCTCGTCATCGTCGACGGTGCTGATGTCAGTGTCAGCTTTACCGTCGACGACGACTTCGTCGATGGTAGACTCGTCGGCGAAGCTTGCGGCTATTAAAATAACAGTGCGTCCAGCGTCGACGGCACCGTCTACGACAAAGTCAGTCTACATGTCGTCGACGAGATCGTCGACGAGGGAAAAATATAAAAAAAGAACAGGAAAATTAACTCCAACCCACACTTCACCTAGTAAGGTATCCTTCCTGGTACCAGTACATCTTTTGGAGGGAGATGAAGATTCTGATGAAGATGGGCCTTTTGGTACAGCCCACAGCCCCTCTGAATTGAATGTAAAATATCAGGAAGAGGAGGAATATGAGGAAGCTTATGATCCCCAAGCTTCCTTGGAGCATCAGCAGTATCAACAGGGAACGTATGTCCCTTCCGACCTGCTTACTGGCCTTAGAGCCATGTTGGTGGATTATAACAGAAGGTTTCCTCCACAAGGAGAACAGCCTCATCCATCGCCCATTTCTGGTCCTTCTACTCCACATCAAAGACCAACGTCTTTGCATCTCACAGGTGTGGCCACCCCAGACATGACAATTCCCCAGGACACTGACATTTCAGAAGGAGATCAAGAAGAAGGAGAGCTCATAGATACTCACTCAGAGTGGGACGAGTATATTATTCCTGCTCCATCTTCTCCTTCTCATTCGAAGGTGGAGTCCCCACCTGAAGACATTGGAGGTTTTCACAATCTCTTAGAGAGGGCAGCCAAGCGTTTTGCATTACCGCTACCTACGAAGCAAACAGATTGTTTCCTTTATGATTTTAAAGAGCCCTTCCAGAAGTCTGTGCGTTCCATCCCGATGGTGAACTACTTGTGGGAAGAAGGCCTTAAAGTCATGACTAATCCAGCAACAGTCACAGCAGTTTTACCACGTCTGGATAAGAAATACAAAGCTCCCGATGATGCCCCAACATGCTTGACAGGCCATCCTCCTCCAGATTCGGTAGTAGCTCAAGCGGCTCAAAGAAGATCAAAGAATCCTTCTGCTCCGATTTCCGCGCCCCCAGATAAGGAGGGTAGAAGGCTAGATAACATAGGAAAAAGATTCTCTTCTATGGCCAGCCTAGTGCTTAGAGCTTTGACTCCTTGGCTATTTTGTCTCGATACGACAGACAGCTTTGGGCGGATATTGCACCTTTCATTAGTCAACTGCCGGAAGACATAAAATCAGAGGCAAATAAGACTGTGCAAGAGGGTCAACGCACGTCTGCAGAGCTTATAGACTGCGCAATGGATATAGCGACCACTGCTTTCAGACAGCTTGCAGGCGCTGCTGTATTAAGAAGACAGGGCTGGCTCAAAGCCACCTCATTTCGTCCAGAAGTCCAGAATAAGATCCTAGACTTACCCTTTGATGGCCAAGCGTTATTTGGGAAACATGTGGACGAAGCCCTACAGTCAATTAAAACGGACACGGATACTGCAAGGTCACTAGGGACCCTGCAATATCGGAAATCGTCCTTTCGTCCTAGGGGGCGCGGCCAGCCCTCTTACAGAGGAGGATATCAACAACAGAGATACTCTTCCTATCCATCATCTTCACAACAATTTCGGCCATACTATTCCCAAAGACAACCGACTCAACCAGCCTATAATAGACCGGCAGGCCGTGGACGCTCAACCCGCCCTGCTAAGGATGCAGCTCGTAGAACCTGATGTTTTCGAGGCGCCGGCTACGCCCAGTCTTCCTCCTGTCACCCTGGGCGGAAGAATTTCCTTATTTCTCAGTCAATGGCAAACCATTACGTCAGACAAGTGAGTCCTACAATTAGTGGAACGGGGCCATACTTTAGAATTTGTCCAGAAACCTCCCTCCAACCCTCCCTGCAGGACTCCTTCAAGATACCCTCAACAACTCAAAGAAGAGGTCTACAAGCTCCTTCTCAAGGGAGCTATAGAGAAGGTGCCTCGGGATCAACGAGGAACAGGATTTTATTCCAGGTTCTTCATAATTCGAAAAAAGCGGAAGGATTGGAGACCGATCCTCGATTTAAGGCAACTAAATGTATACCTAAAGAAGCAATCGTTTCGAATGATCAGCCTGCAAGACGTCCTTCTGCGTCTCAATCAAAGAGATTTTATGTCATCGCTAGACCTCAAGGACGCGTACTTCCACATACCAATCCACCCTGCCCACAGAAAGTTTTTGAGATTTACCATAGCCGGGAGCCATTATCAATATCGCGTCCTTCCCTTTGGGCTCAAATCAGCCCCAAGAATATTTACCAAATGCCTAGCACCAGTGGCAGCCTTTCTCAGGAGAAGAAAGCACCAGGTCTTTCCATACTTAGACGACTGGTTAATAAAGGCAAAGACTTACACAAGAGCACACAAGTCAACAAGAAAGTGCGTTTCCTTGCTGACCAATCTCGGGTTCACGATCAACTGGGAGAAGTCCAACCCTCTACCAGGCCGCAGTATTACTTTTCTGGGAGCAGAACTGAACACGGAATCCGGCATCACATGTCCCACGTTAGAGAGACAACAAAGGTTACTAACCCTAGGGAGTTTCATACACAAAAGACGAAAGGTTACAGTCCGTCTCTTCAAATCACTAATGGGCATGATGTCTTCATGCATACCTCTGATCCCTCTGTGTCGGCTAAAGATGAGCCCCTTGCAGGAGCAGCTAAACCGTCAATGGCTTCAAGTATCAGGAACTTTCGAAGACCAGATACAAATTACTCCGATAATGATCAAAACTCTCAAGTGGTGGTCTCAAAAGCATCATCTCTCACTCGGTCTCTCGTTTCTTCAACAGCCAGCCCCGTGGACCATAAAAACAGATGCCTCACTGGAAGGCTGGGGCGCAGTATTACAGGACCTGAAAATAAGTGGCAAATGGCCAACTCATCTGGCATCAAGGCATATCAATTGGCTAGAACTCAGGGCAGTGCACCTTGCCTTACAAGCGTTTCTCCCAAGAATCCATGGATCGCAAGTGGTGATAAGAACGGACAACACCACTACGATGCACTATCTCAACAAACAAGGAGGTACAAGATCTCTCACCCTCTCCAGGGAAGCCCAAGCGATCTGGAACTGGGCCTCGCAGCAAGGCGTCACACTATCGGCGGTGCACTTGCCGGGAATAAACAACAAGGCAGCAGATGCACTCAGCAGGCAGAAATCGGACTGCCACGAGTGGGAACTAGACCAGACGGTACTCACCCAGATTTTTTCCCAGTGGGGAACACCAACAGTGGATCTGTTTGCGAAGAAGGACAACGCCAAATGCCAGTTCTTCGCAAGTTGGCATCACCAAAAGGGATCTTGGGGGAATGCGTTTTCGATAGTCTTGTCAGACATCTTTGCTTACGCCTTTCCTCCCATTCCGTTGATCCCAAGGGTCCTCACGAAGATGAAAACAGAACCGTGCACTCTCATACTGATAGCCCCGTACTGGCTGCGCCAACATTGGTTCACAGAGCTCCTCATTCTCTCAGTCAAACCTCATATTCCGCTGGAGCCGTTACCTCATATACTAACAATGAACAACGGCCAAGTTCGACACCCCGATCCGCAGTCAATGCGGTTAGCGGCATGGCTCCTCACCACAGAGAATTTGTGCATTTGAATATCCCGCAGGACTGCAGAGATATTTTGTCACAGGCCAGAGCGGATAGCACTAACAAGCCGTATCAGTGTAAATGGAAAAGATTCTGTGCCTGGTGTCATCGGTGTCAAATCGACCCTTTTCTTTCACCACCAGAAGAGATTTTGCCTTATCTCTTAGAGTTAGCCCGATCTAGCCTAGCACACTCGTCCATTAAAGTTCATGTAGCAGCCATAGCTGCATACAGGCGTTCAGATGATACACCCTTGCTCTTCTCTTCTCGGCTGATTAAGAGATTTCTAAAGGGATTGTTCAGGGTTTACCCTCCTTTCAGACCTCCACCTCCTTCGTGGAATCTGAACATTGTTTTGGCACAACTGATGAAGCATCCTTTTGAACCGATCCACCGTGCTTCCCTCAAACAATTATCGTGGAAGGTTGCCTTATTGATAGCTCTTACATCAGCTAGGCGGGTCAGTGAGGTACAAGCGCTCTCCATCCAAGAGCCATTCCTACAGTTTAAACAAGATAGACTACTAATGCGCACTAACCCGCATTTTATTCCAAAGGTTCCGTCAGACTTTCACATTAACAAGCCTTTGGTCTTCAAGTCTTTTTTCCCTCATCCATCTACTCCAGCGGAGAGAGCATTACACTCTCTAGACGTGAAAAGATGCGTTCAATTTTATTTGGACAGGACAAGAGCTTTTCGGCGCTCTAATCAGCTATTTGTGACGTACAGTGCCCCTAGGAAGGGGTACCCACTATCCAAGCAGAGTATTTCAAGATGGATCGCCTCTGCTATTCGCTTCTGCCATCAGGCAGCGGGCAAACCTTTGCAGTCATCTGTGCATGCTCACTCGACGAGAAAAGTCTCATCGTCAGCGCCACTGTTTGCCGGAGTGCCATTACAAGACATATGTAGGGCAGCAACATGGAAGAGCTGTCATACCTTTACTAAACACTATTTCTTGGAGTCCCTCTCGCACGGAGAGGTAGCAGTGGGCCAAGCGGTTCTCAGGAATCTCTTCAGGTGAAGGTGAGCCATTTCTCCTATATCCCTCCATCCTAGAAAAGGTATGCACATTAAAAAAAAAAAAAAAGGAAATGTATCTAAAGATAATAGAACACTATCATAATCCCATAAGTAAACGGGTTATCAGATATTGATCAGGTTACATTACTGTCTTATGTTTTAATACTGGTTTGTTATTTAAATTTCATCAGGTATCTTCACAGGAATATCCCTATTTATATTAGAGATAAAAAGATACTTATATGTTTATGTATATATACGTGTGTATAGATAGAGGTGTATATATGTATATATAGATATATATGTAGGGACATATGTCAGTACACTCATATACTTCATCAATTTATACATGATGATGATAAGGGTTTGTGGCCTAAGATAACCTGTTTATTAAAGGGGTTGTCATTTTTCAATGTGCATAGTTATTGCTTTCTACTCTGATTCAAGCATGTGAATCTATGAAAGTTCCAATACTGGAGTAAGAAAATAAGTTACTTACCTGTAACTGTAGTTCTCCAGTATTGGAATCTTTCATAGATTCACATGCGACCCACCCACCTCCCCGGAGAAGCTCACTTCACCTCTTTCTTTCTAGTAGTACATATACTCATAGTAATATACGCACTTGTGCGAGGAAAATCTGAGGTGCTAGAGCTTCTCTCAGGAGGTTCTGAAGGGTGCTGTCGCCTGATTGGTGGAGGATCAAGTTTGGTCCTTTTTCACAAAATGACTCTGATAGATTATCAAATTGAAGAGGCCTAGGGCCTTTTTCTCTTCAATATGTTTTAACATTACTTATGAAAATTATACCGGGACTCCCATCTCGACGACGGGGAATGATTCAAGCATGTGAATCTATGAAAGATTCCAATACTGGAGAACTACAGTTACAGGTAAGTAACTTATTTTCTTACTACACAAGGGGCTGCAGAGGCTTGTGTGGCCAATTCTGTAATACAGATAGCACTGGTGCACATATAGCGCCAGTGCTATCTCAAGAGGGCGTTCCCTCATTAGCTTGGGGGCGTGGCCCTATGTAAATAAGGAAATCTCTTTACATCTATGTCTTGACCATATTATGGATGGAATGAAAAGGCAAAGACGCTGTCGGGAGGTGCACTGAAAGAGCGTCAAAAAAGGTGGTACACTGTTAGTAAGTCCCCTGATGGCAGCTCTCCAGAGTGGTAAGGTGTGGCCATATGAACCCCCAGACATCCCCTTGCTGGCCGGTGCAGTCACTCACTGCACCTGCCTGCAATGGGATCTCTGACTACTCCCTCTGTAAAGTGCAGGCGGAATGATGCCTGCACAGTGAAACGCAGAGCAGTTTTGGAGCAGCTGTTCCGTATTTCACTTCAGTGTGCTGTCCCCAGGGCAGAACGAATTTGCAACTGCCCTGGAAGTAGCTCTTTCCCTGTAATAGCGTGTATTTTCCCTATTTGCGCACCCTGCACCTTCTTAAAGGTGCACCGTAGCGCAAACAGGAAAAGTATGCCTTATGGCTAATAGGGCACCATTGGCCTTATTACGACCTTGACAGAGGGGTTCCTCCATCACAAATGTGGCAGCTATCCCGTCGGCCATGTTATGATTCCATTATATTCAATGGAGATCGTAATACGATATCTGCCACATTTGTGATGGAGGAAACCCCTCCAGCAAAGTCGTAATAAGGCCCTATGTGTCTAGATGGATTGAAATACAATTTGTAAGGCAGCTGGACACCTTAAATACAGTGTTATTCTTGACAGATGTACCTTCAAGGATAGGGTTCCTAGTTAATTAATTTCAGATAACAGAGAAAGATTTACATTGAAAGAGGTTTAAACATATTTGATACAGACTGGAATTGTTAGACCTGGTCCTTTCTGCGTTGTCACCTATGAGATTTTGCCTTTCTTTGCTAAAATTTATTTTTTTGGCTTTTAGGACTCTGTGCACTTTTTCCCTGCTTATCAGTGATATAGGGGGTCATTACGACCCTGGCGGACGGTGTAAAAGGTGCGGTAATACTGCAAACAGGCCGACGGACTAAAAAAGGGAATCATGACCCTGGCGGAAACCGCCAACAAAGACAGCCACTTTAACACACCGACCGCCACGGCGGTACAGACAAGCAGCGCGACGGTCGCCTCCAACAGACAGGCGGGAGACAATGTACTGCCCACACTATTACAACCCGCCAATCCGCCACCTTTTCCGGGGCGGATTCACCGTGGATAAAAACACGGCGGAAACAGCTTGTGCTATGGGAAAACGCTCACATTAACATATCCCACGAGGAACGACGACTCCATGGACCCCGAACTCCAAATACTACCTGCCCTTGTCTTTCTGCTCCTTTACGTCAACAGCGAAGTAGGCGCAGAAGATACCGGTGAGTACTGCACCTACGACACAGGGGAGGGGGGAGGCAAAAGTTAGGGGGACACCCACCAAACACCCCCACCCTCGCATATTACAACATACACACCGATGCAGTCAAAAATATCACATTAACAACCCACAATCCCCCCGGAAGAAGACAAAGCGAATTTCGGTCAAACATTAATGTGCCAATATACATGTCATACAAAAATATACAGATATATATGTCTAAATCACTCATAATTAAATATACAATACAAGAAGTAGTGCAGATATGTACACAACAGTGTCCGTGCACCAACAGTCCAAAAATGCATGGGCGAGGCCCACAATAGATACCTGACCAAAATCGGAGAGAACACTGCCGGGGCATCAGATAGAAATAAAACAGGCACCTCGGGGAAGGGAAGGGGGGGGGGGCACCTCAGCCAGATGAATGCGAAGCCAGATCCACGACGGGGCTCCATGCCCATTGATGTATCCTGGGGAGTGCAAAGCCACAGTCTCACAAGTCTCTACAGTGGGTGGTCTGCCCAGTGGCGGACAAGACAGACGCAGCAGCCCCATGCATTACGCCGTGCTCCTGGCCTCTGCACATGCAATTTCTGGGATATGGCCTACATGGCAATGGTGGACATCTGCGCACATGGATGCCACAGGGGCAACTATACCTCAACTTGGCACTGCTGGTCCTCTCCTGTCGAAGGTCAGGTATCTAGTGATTGAACAGATAGAAAATGGCGGTGACGTCCGCGGTGGTGCGCATCATCACCGCCAGCGCACCTGTTCATTGGCTCCTGGGACCCATAGGGTCCAATGTTAACCAATGCAGCAGTGCGCCGCGGTCTAAGACCACCTACCGTGACGGTGTGCAACGCCAGCGCTGTTACCCCACAATCCCATTGTCCCAGTTTAGAGGTCAGGCAGCCGCCATTTCAGGGGCCCACATGGATTCTTTTTCAACTGCGTCACACATACCGAGGCCTACACTCAACACACATACAGGAAGGGTTCATTGTCTGGTGTAGTCTTGTGTGTGACTATGGATACATACCTGGAGGAATATTGACTGGTTCTTCGCTGTTGTCCTTCGTAGGCACCGTCAGCTGGGACATGTGAGAAGATGGCGGAATCCTCCGGTGTACCGACCGCTGGTGGACCTGTTGACAGTGGAAGAGAGACATTTAATCGTCACCTACAGGTTTGACCGGGCCACAATCCAGTAACTATGTACCCAGTTGGAGCCAGACCTGATGTCACCAATCCGCCATCCGACTGGAATCCCCCCTGACGTGAAGGTGCTGTCAGTGCTCCATTTCCTTGCAAGTGGCTCTTTTCAGACAACAGTGGCCATGGCATCAGGGATGTCCCAGCCTATGTTTTCAAACGTGTTGTCCAGAGTGTTGGCTGCCCTGCTGAAACACGTAAGGAGATACATCATTTTTCCTGAGGCTGAGGATTTGCCTACAGTGAAAGGTGACTTCTATGCCCTTGGACACATCCCGAACATCATAGGTGCCATTGATGGGACCCATGTAGCTCTGGTCCCCCCCGCAGGAGTGAACAGGTGTACAGGAACCGGAAGAGTTATCATTCGATGAATGTCCAGATGGTCTGTTTGGCAGACCAGTACATCTCGCAGGTAAATGCTATGTTCCATGGCTCTGTGCATGACGCCTATATCCTGCGCAATAGCAGCATCCCTGATATGATGGGTCAACTCCAGAGGCACCGTGTATGGCTATTGAGGGACTCTGGTTACCCCAACCTTTCCTGGCTATTGACCCCAGTGAGGAATCCCAGGACCAAGGCAGAGGAACGCTACAATGATGCCCACGGGCGGACTAGGAGGGTTATCGAACGCACCTTCGGCCTTCTTAAGGCCAGGTTCAGGTGCCTCCATATGACAGGTGGGTCCCTATTCTACTCACCGAAGAAGGTGTGCGACATCATCATCGCCTGCTCCATAATTTAGCATTGTGACGCCAGGTGCCTTTTCTGCAGGAGGATGATCCAGATGACGGTGTTGTTGCAGCTGTGGAGTCTGTGGAGCCTGTGGACAGTGATGAGGATGAAGCTGAGGAAGAAGAAAACAACAACAGGGAGTCAGTCATACAGCAATATTTCCAGTGAAACTCAGGTGAGTACATTTTCCGGTGTAACATTACATTAACTTTCACACGTCTACCTCTATCCTGTACCGACATTTCACTCACTATTTGTTAACTGAGTTGTCCCCTTCCATTTCAGTTTCACAAATGTGGTAACCTACGTGTCAACTGCTTGCATCCTTGAAGGGCTTGTGATGTGTGACATTGGTATGTTAGCCTTCCAATGGGTAACCCATTATGACACTGTCATTGATAATAGAAAAATACAAATCATAGACTGACTCCAGTTTTTTTAGTGTTTCAAGTGTGTTTATTTAAGTGCTAAAAATGAAGGGGGGTTGTAAAATGGTGACGGGTGATGGTGGAGGAATGTCCATGGCAGAGTCCAGTCTAATAGTCTCACAGGTACATTGCAAATCTGCTCATTGGAAGGGGAGCTGGGGCAGTTCCGATTGGGACAGGGTAACAAAGTGGGACAGTGGGGGGACAATCAGGGTGGTCTTATTTCCTGGCGGGGTCTTGCCATCTTGCTTTGTCCTGTTCCTGGATCTCAGGGCCCGCTTGTGTGGTGGTTGTCCTTCTGCAGGGTATGGGGTGCTGGTGTGGTGGTCCTATGGTGGGGCATCCTGTCCACTAGCGCCAGCGGAGGTGGTAGGCAGTTCATCGTGGTGGCTAGTGTCAGGGGCCCCTTGGAGTGCCACGGTGTCCCTCAAGGTCTTTTGAATGTCCGTCAGCACCCCTACGATGGTGCCCAGGGCGGAGCCGATGGTCCTGAGCTCCTCCCTGAACCCCAAATACTGCTCCTCTTGCAGACGCAGGGTCTCCTACAACTTGTCCAGGACCGTGGCCATCGTCTCCTGGGAGTGGTGGTATGCTCCCATGATGGAGGAGAGGGCCTTGTGGAGAGTTGGTTCCCTTGGCCTGTCCTCCCTCTGTCGCACAGCAGCCCTCCCAGTTCCCCTGTGTTCCTGTGCCTCCGTCCCCTGGACCGTGTGCCCACTACCACTGCCCCCAGGTCCCTGTTGTTGTTGGGGTGGTGGGTTAGCCTGGGTGCCCTGTAGTTGTGGACACACCGCTGATTGACCTGTCCTGGGTAGGGAGGTTTGGGCCCGCTGGGTGGGTGCTGTGCTGGTGTTACCAGAGTGTGGAAGGTCAGTGTTGGGCTGTGCCTGTGCGAGGGGAACCGACTGTCCTGAGGCCACGATGGTCCGGGCTGGTCATCAAGATCCAGTGGTCAGAGCTGCTGTCGTCACTGTGGGCCTCTTCTGGGGGTGGAGTGGTGTTGTCTGGACCCTCTGGTGTGGTGACGTTCCTTCGGGTTCCTGCGGGGGTATGATTATTGCATGTGTGTGTGTAATGGTGTGCAATGGTTGGGTGTGCGTGAACCCCAGTGCAGGCATTCCTGTGTGTGGGGTTGTGTGCTGATAGTTGGGGGGTGTTCTGGGTATGTGCAGTGGGCATGCTTAGTGATGAGTGTCCATGGTTAGTTGTGTCGTGCAGGTCTTGGGGTTGGGATGTGTAGTTGGTGTTATTAGTATATTAGTGAGGAGTTTGGGTGATAGGGGAGGCTGTGAGGGTGGGGGATGTGATAGTTAAGATTTGACTTACCAGTGTCCGTTCCTCCGACGACTCCTCCAAGGCCCTCAGGATGCAAGATGGTCAAGACTTGCTCCTCCCATGTTGTTAGTTGAGGGGGAGGAGGTGGGGGTCCGCCGCCAGTCCGCTGTACCGCGATGTTGTGCCTGGAGACCGTTGAACGCACCTTCCCCCGTAGGTCGTTCCACCTCTTCCTGATGTCCTCCCTATTTCTTGGGTGCTGTCCCACTGCGTTGACCCTGTCCACTATTCTTTGCCATAGCTCCATCTTCCTTGCAATTGATGTGTGCTGTACCTGTGAGCCAAATAGCTGTGGCTCTACCCGTAGGATTTCCTCCACCATGACCCTGAGCTTCTCCTCGGAGAAGCGGGGGTGTCTTTGGCGTGACATGGGGTGGTGTGTGTGATGTGTGGGGTGGTGATGAGTGTGGTGAGTGTAGTGGTATGTGGTGTTTTGTGCTTGGATGTTGTGTGGGTGATGGTGTTGTGTGCCTCTGTGTGATGGGGTTGTCTATTCTGTGCTCTCTCTCTCGCCTTCTCTCAGAATTTCTGGTTGTAGGGGCTTGTGGGTGATGTGGGTGTGTGTTTTATATTGTGTTGGGTGTGTGGGAGTGGTGTGTGTATGTGTCTCAGGTGTGTGTATTTTGAAATGTCCAATGTGGCGGTGTTTTGGAGATGTGTGTGTATTTTGAGCGCAGCAGTGTGTACGGCCAATGGAATACCGCGGTTGAAAGACTGCCGCGTGGATTCGTGGGTCGTAATAGCATGGGCGTGTTTCTGTTGGCGTGGAGGTGGAGGATGTGTTTCCGCCAGTTTATCGCTGACCTTTGGTGTGGCGGTATTGTGTGGGTGTCTGAATTTCGGCAGATTCCGTGATGTGTGTCATAATAGCTGTGGCGGTCTACCGCCGCCGCGGCGGTGTATTGGCGGTCTTCTGCACGGCGGTAAGCGCCTTATACCGCCAGGGTCGTAATGACCCCCATAGTGTGTGTGCGTCTCCCTCCCTAAAACATGGTAAAAATGTCTTACTCCTGGTTGTTACATTTCATTTACTTGATAGTCCCTAGTATATTGTACTACATGTTCCCACGGCCTGTAAATTAAATGCTGTTACTGGGCTACCGCTCTCATTGTGTCACCAACTAAAATAGCCCTTTTAAAACATGTCTCAGACCTGCCACTACAGGCTGTACGACAGTGTCAATCTGCAATTTGGCCCTGGCAAATAAACCTTTTGGCAGGATTAAACCTTCCTATTTAATACTTATGTCACCCCTGCATTAGACATTAGTGGTGCATAGAGCAGGATGCATGGCATTTAAAAAGTGTAGTGTGTTTGTTTAGGTTTTACCATTCCTAACAGTGAAAAACTTCTTAAGTCGTTTTTTCACTGTTGAAAGCCCTATCTCTCCCATAGTCTAACACTAGGTTACCTTATTCCAATTAATACTTCCTAACATTAGATTGGGAGCAGTTAAAGAAATCATGTTACCCACAGATTAATTGTAATTTAAAATCCTGTTTAATGTTAAGAGTGAGAAATTGGTTTACTGGTTGAGGGGGGGGGTGAAACACTACTCAAGCAGCAACCAGAATCCTTGTCAGGGTGAGTTACTGTGTAAACTGTTCATGCAGCACTTCAAACAATAATAAAGTGAACATACAACATAAGAAACATACAACATAAGAAACATACAACACCAATTTAGAAAAATAGAGCAAAATGTAATAAATTAATCAAGACCAAAACAACAACATTCCAATCAGTAGGACCTTAGATATTAAAATTTAAAGATTTAAGTGAAAATTGTTCCAAAAAGCTCAAAGTACACCTTTGGCTACCCAGTCATACAAGACAAAGAAAAAGCCACTAGTTCAGGCCAACAGCTATGGAGCACAGGTCAGCTACAGGGACCAGATTAGACCTGCTGAAAAGTTTCCTTCTCAGTCCAGGACAAAACATCTTGCTCATGGTGGAGGGGGCTGCGAGGAGCAGGGAAGCATTGCGGATGATGGCCGATGTAGTGTGAAGAGCATGCCAGATGTCATATATGTTCGTCGCTGTAGCACGAAGATCCTGTTGCCATCGCACGTAGATGGGCCCAAGCTCCAAGATGGTGCTTTCTGCGAGCGGTCGATGCTGTAGCACAAGAGTCGGGATGATGGAACTTGACATTGGCAGGCAGTCTGAGCTTAATGTTTTGGTGCTAGCAGGCCAGTCTTTGGGCCAAATACTTCAATTCAGATCCATTGAGGCCATACCAAGGGTCCAGGACCTGAAGGGCACCACTTGGGGGTCAGGGATTGGGTTCAGCTGGATCTGGGTGCTGGTTGAGGTGTTTGGGAGCCTGTTATGTCCCTGTGGCTGTGACCGGCTGCCAGCAGACTAGTCCTTGAAGTCACTCAGGGAGTCCTGTGTTCGGTGCAGGTGCAATCCCTCTGACTGAGGCAGGAGGGCAGCAGGGAATCAGTCCTGTTGCAATAGTCTAGCAAGCCAGCAGGGAAGCAGTCCAGTGGAGTGACAATCCTTTCAGCAGCACAGTAGTCTTCACAGGTCCTGATGTGTACTGAAGAGTTGGTGTCCGATGACCAATATTTATGCCAGGTGCCTCCTTTGAAGTGAGAGACACTTCTGGAGGTTTCCCATTGAAGTGCACTGGTTTCCTGTCTCTTGTGTCCTGCCCCCAGACAAACTGCAGTGGGTATGCAGCTCTTTGTGTGGAGGAAGGACACAGCCTATTCAAGTGCAAGTAGGTCTGTGTCCTGCTATGCCCAACCCCCTCCCCATCTATTCTGCCAGTCATGGCCCATCTAGGCACACCTAAGCTCTATGTTGTGTGTGCCTGTTTAGGAAGAACACACAAAGCCCAACAACACCCAGTCATGTGACCCAGTGACAGGCTGTAGGTACTTAAAAGTGGCATTTTCATAATTGTAATTTAAAATCAAACTTTACTGTAACAGAGGATTTTCATTACAATTCTAAAGACACCAAACACTGCCACGATATGTAAAGGTTAATAATACATGTCCAACCTTTTAAATACACCACAACCTGCCCTCTGGGCTGTCAAGGGCCTACCACAGGGGTAACTTCTATGTATTAAAAAGGAACGTTTGGGCCTTGCAAATGGTTTATTTTGCCAGGTCGAAATGGCTGTTTAAAATGTACATACAGGCTGTATTAGCAGACCGGAGCCATGTTCAAAGGGCTACTTTGGTGGGTGGCAAGATCAGTACTGGAGGCCCACCAGTGGCATTTAATTTATGGGCCATGAGTACATACAGTAGCATTTTACTAGGGATTTACAATGTAAATTAAATATCCCAATTGGGTATAAGCCAATTCTACCATGTTTTAAAGAGCAAGCACTTTAGCAGTGGACAAAGTTAGTAAAACAGGAAGGTTGATGGCTCAAAGTTAGGGGAAAAACACAGCAAGAAGGCAAGGTCTAACATTGAGGTCAGATTTCAGATAATAATTTTGAAAATTTCACTTTTAGTAAATTGGCGTTTTCCTGCCCACATTTTCGGAAGCCTTTCTAGGAGTTTCCCGCTCCTTTTATGGTTCCCCCATGTGACTTGGGAGAATAGTGGACCTGGTGTAGCTGGGAGAGGGTCTTCGTGGCAGTATGGCTGGGGAGCTGTACCAGCCACCCTGCCACACCAGGCCGTCCCCTTGCGTTGGTCCCCCTAGACAGTTTGGAGATAGAACTAAGGGAAGGGAAGATCTGACCAGAACTAGCTTTGCGGGTGGGTCAGGGAATGCCCCTGCACAACCACTGGCACTAGGTATATCAAGCATTTTCAAAGCCTACAGGGCTTGCGTACGCAAAGCTACTGGCTGTGCCTAATGTATTTTACCCATGTTGTACACCAGTGTGGCTGCTGTTCAGCATGGCTCATAGCTAGTGGAGCGTGGTGGATGGATGTAGTGTGGTGTATAGGGATAGAGTTGAGTGGGGTAGATTGAGCTAGATCGGAGTTGGGTAGATTGGGTTAGAGTGGGGTAGTTTGGAGTGAGGTAGATTGGATTGAGGTAGAGTGGGGTAGATTGGAGTGGAGTTGGGTAGATTGGAGTTGAGTGGGGTACATTAGTGCAGGGGACTCTCGTACTCTGGAGCGCGACCTACGCTGCTAGTTTTGCAATCTGTGTTGGGAATCCATTCACTAGTCGTTTAACTATTCTCTGTTGGTTTTACAGTGAATTCTTGCTGTCTCAGATTGTCAAGATTTTGAATACCCAATTGGTTGTTTTCACATGGTATCACTACACCCTCCCTTGGTCTTTCTAATGTTGTTCCCCATTTACAAGGCCTTGAGACGTCTCATCCTGCACACGATTCTTCTCGTTCAACCGCTCAAATCTTTGTCTTGTGATTCTGCTTCCCTTGGTGGGTTAATTTCATTATTCAGTGTTGTCTGGTTCTTTCTTTCATTATCTATATACTCTCTGGATCTGCCCTTCTTTCCCTTACATAAAGAAATTGAAGACTTGATAAGAGCAAAGCTTGTATTGGTTTGGACAGACTAGCCTGTCCCAGCGGGCCTGTGCTTTCATGCAGCGTGGGGGCGAGAGGATTAAAGAAATAACCAATCACTCAGTGGCTTTTTTTTAAATCCACACATTGATTGGTCACTCAGGGGCTTTATTTTGAATCCACACATTGATTGGTCACTCAGTGGCTTTATTTTAAGTCCACACATTGATTGGTTATGCCTTTAACGGCTTCTGTGCCTTGGACGAGGTGATCTCGTCCAAGGTACCCGGGAACCGCGGGGAGCGCTAGCGCTCCCACCATGAGCCCCCCCACCCCAACACCCTGGTCGTGGATGGAAGGGGAATCCCTTCCCCTTCGACCCCCACCCCGTGACGGGTTGTACGACGGAACACCGATTTCCTAAACAACTAGTGCCTTAACAACGAGGTCGGAACACCGACCTCGTTGCTACTACTAATGATTTTACGATTTTCGTTGTAAAGGCATTCCTGATAAAAGCATTACTAATAGGCACCATTGACCCTACATCCCTCACCCCGCCCCCCCAACCCCACCCCAAAACCAAAAACGCCCTAACCCCCTACCCCCACCCCAAAACGCCCCAACCCCACCCTAAAACCAAAAACGCCCCAACCCCACCCTAAAACCAAAAACACCTCACCCCCCCAACCCACCCCACAATCAAAAACGCCCCACCCCCCAACCCCACCCCAAAACCAAAAACGCCCCACCCCCCCCAACCCCACCCCAAAACCTAAAACTCCCCACCCCCCAACCCCACCCCAAAACCTGAAACCCCCCACCCCCTCCCCAAAACCAAAAACGCCCCACCCCCCCCAACCCCACCCCAAAACCCCCCACCCACCCAACCCCGCCCCAAAACCTAAAACCCCCCCCACCCCCCAACCCTGCCCCAAAACCTAAAACCCCCTGACCCCCCACCCCCTCCCCAAAACCAAAAACGACCCACCCCCCCAACCCCACCCCAAAACCTAAAACCCCTGACCCCCCACCCCCTCCCCAAAACCGCCCCATCCCCCCAACCCCGACCCAAAACCTAAAACCCCCTGACCCCCACCCCCTCCCCAAAACCAAAAACCCCCTGACCCCACACCCCCTCCCCAAAACCGCCCCACCCCCCACCCCGCCCCAAAACCTAAAACCCCTGACCCCCCTCCCCAAAACCGCCCCCCAACCCCACCCCAAAACCTAAACCCCCCCCCCACCACTTGGGGGCAGATCGGCCGATTTTAGGAAACAACTAGGCACAGGGGATTTTTTTTTTTTTTTGCGCCAATGTCACGCATGGGGAGCGACCCCGTAGGCAAGGGTCGCTTCTGGGGGGGGGGGGGGGTTGTGGGGGCAAATAGGCCATCAGCCTATTGGTATTAGGGCGATCTGCCCCCGGGGGGGGCAGAAACCTCAAGGCGCCAGGGCTAATGTTTTTTTGTGGTTTTTTTTTGTTTGTTTGTTTTTTTAGAGATGGGGAGCGACTCATAAGGCAAGGATCGCTCCCCTGGGGGGCAAATTGTATTTAGACCATTTCTAAGGGGGGGGCAGATCGGTCGATTTTAGGTCAATCTGCCCCCAAGGGGGCAGAAACAACTGGGCACCGGGATTTTTTTTTTTTTGCGCCAATGTCACGCAAGGGGAGCGACCCCGTAGGCAAGGGTCGCTCCTGGGGGGGCTTGGGGAGGGGTGGGGGGGCTAATTTATTTTAGGCCATTTCTTCCCCCCGGGGGCAGATTGGCATATTGTTATTAGGCCGATCTGGGGGGGCAGAAACCTCTAGGCGCCAGGGCTAATATTTGTTTGTGTGTTTTTTTTTAGTTTGTTTGTTTTTTTAGAGATGGGGACCCATTAGGCAAGGATCGCTCCCCTGGGGGGCAAGTTGTATTTAGACCATTTCTGCCCCCCTTGGGGGCAGACCGGCCAATATTTGTTAGGCCAATCTGCCCCCATGGGGGCAGAAACCACTTAGGCACCAGGGATTGGTGTGTGTGTATGCGTGTGTTTTCTTTAGGGAGGCAGCCCCTTGGGTAAGGGTCGCTCCCCATGGGAGCACATTACTGTTGGCCATATCTGCCCCCCCCATTGGGTGCAGATGGGCCTATTTTTGGAAGGCCCATCTGCCCCAAGGGGGGGCAGAAATCCCACCAGGGGCCAGGAAAGCTTTTTTTAAAAAATAAGAGGGTGGGAGTATGGCCATACCCCCACCCCAAATAAATGGGGCCAAAGTTGTTCTGCCCACTAGTGGGCAGATGGGGCAATTACCCCTGATCCACACCCTGGGGGCAGAAAGTCTACTAGATGCCAGGGAAATAAAAAATATATATATATATTGGGGTGCTGGCTACCAACCAGTATGGGCCGCCCCCACCTCAACTGAAGGGGATAACAGTTTTTCAGCTATCCACCGCACTCTAAAACACCTTATCCCACAGCAAGCAAGAAGGCATTTGATTATTTTGGGTTTTAGTTTTACATTTGGGCCATGAGAACTTGTCTTACTCTCAAAATCGTCCCACTTGGAATGGTGAGGGCTGCACTTCATGGACTTTGGGATGCTGCTATGTAGAAATATCCACAAGACCTAGACACATCTGAAAACTAAACATCTGGGTGATTCCAGGCTGGTGTGTTTCACATGCACCCCGCACCATTTTTGTACCCACAATCCCCTGCAAACCTCCAACTTTGCTGGAAATCACACATTTTTCCCACGTTTTTGTGATGGAACCTTCCGGAATCTGCAGAAATCCACAAAATTCCTACCACCCAGCATTGACTCATCTATACCGATAAAACTTGTGCTGCACTTGTCAGCCTAAAATTGTTTCTTTTGCAAACTGCCCTTTTGGACCCCCTTTGTTCCCCCTCAATATCGACATGTTTTTGGCTCTTCCCTTTCACAAGCACTTGGCCCACCTACACAAATGAGGTATCATTTTTACCGGGAGACTGAGGGGAACATTGGGTGGTATGAAATGTGTCCCAGTGCAGTGATCCCACACAGAAATGTGGGAAAAATGTGATTTTTTTTAGCTAAATTTTAGGTTTGCTGAGGATTCTGGGTAAGAAAACATTGGGGGATCCACGCAAGTCACACCTCACTGGACTCCCTCGGGTGTCTAGTTTTCAGAAATGTCTGGGTTTGGTAGGTTTCCCTAGAAGGCTGCTGAGTCCAGGACCAAAAATGCAGGCGCCCCCCTGCAAAAACAGGTAGTTTTGTATTTGATCATTTTGATGTGTCCACTTTGTGTTTTGAGCCATTTCCTTTCGTGGGCGCTAGGCCTACCTACACAAGTGAGGCACCATTTTTATCGGGAGACTTGGGGGAACGCTGGGTGGAAGGACATTTGTGGCTCCTCTCAGATTCCAGAACTTTCAGTCACCGAAATGTAAGGAAAATGTGTTTTTTTAGCCAAATTTTGAGATTTGCAAAGAATTCTGGGCAACAGAACCTGGTCAGTGCCCCACAAGTCACCACATCTTGGATTCCACTAGGTCTCTAGGTTTCAAAAATGCACAGGTTTGGTAGGTTTCCCTAGGTGCCGGCTGAACTAGAGGCCAAAATCTACAGGTAGGCACTTTGCAAAAAACACCTCTGTTTTCTGTCAAAAAATGGGATGTGTCCACGTTGTGTTTTGGGGCATTCCCTGTCGCAGGCGCTAGGCCTACCCACACAAGTGAGGTATCATTTTTATCGGGAGACTTGGGGGAACATAGAATAGCAAAACAAGTGTAATTGCCCCTTGTCTTTCTCTACATTTTTTTCCTTCCAAATATAAGAGAGTGTGTAAAAAAGACATCTATTTGAGAAATGCCCTGTAATTCACATGCTGGTATGGGCACCCCGGAATTCAGAGATGTGCAAATAACCACTGCGCCTCAACACCTTATCTTGTGCCCATTTTGGAAATAAAAACATTTTCTGATAGCTATTTGTCACTCTTATATTTCAGCAAATGAATTGCTGTATACCCGGTATAGAATGAAAACCCAATGCAGGGTGCAGCTCATTTATTGTCTCTGCGTACCTAGGGTTCTTGATGAACCTACAGGCCCTATATATCCCTGCAACCAGAAGAGTCCAGCAGACGTAACGGTATATTGCTTTAAAAAATCTGACATTGCAGGAAAAAGTTACAGAGTAAAACGTAGAGACAAATTGCTGTTTTTTATCACCTCAATTTCAATTAAAAACAAATTCAGTTGTTATTTTCTGTAGGAAACTCTTGTAGGATCTACACAAATTACCCCTTGCTGAATTCAGAATATTGTCTACTTTTCAGAAATGTTTAGGTTTCTGGGATCCAGCATTGGTTTCACACCCATTTCTGTCACTGACTGGAAGGAGGCTGAAAGCACAAAAAATCATAAACATGGGGTATGTCCCAGTAAAATGCCAAAATTGTGTTGAAAGAATGGGTTTTCTGATTCAAGTCTGCCTGTTCCTGAAAGCTGGGAAGCTGGTGATTTTAGCACTGCAAACCCTTTGTTGATGCCATTTTCAGGGAAAAAAACACAAGCCTTCTTCTGCAGCCCCTTTTTCATTTTTTTTTAAAAAAAACGAAATTGTCACTCTATTGTGGCTCATTTATTGGCCTCCTTCAGGGGAACCCACAAAGTCTGGATACCTCTAGAATCCCTAGCATGTTGGAAAAAAAGGACGCAAATTTGGCGTGGGTAGCTTATGTGGACAAAAAGTTATGAGGGGCGAAGTGAGAACTATTCCAAATAGTCAAAAAAAAGGCCTGGCACAGGAGGGGGAAAAGGCCTGTTAGCGAAGGGGTTAATGGTCAGTCACTCAGTGGCTTTATTTTGAGTCCACACATTGATTGGTCAATATTTTGAGTCCACACATTGATTGATCATGCCTTAAATGGCCAGTCACTTGGTGGCTTTGAGTCCACACATTAACTGGCCATGCCTTTAATGGCCAGTCACTCAGTGGCTTTATTTTGAGTCCACGCATTGATTGGTCACTCAGTGGCTTTATTTTGAGTCCACACATTGGTCACTCCGGGGCTTTATTTTGAGTCCACACATTGATTGGTCACTCAGTGGCTCTATTTTGAGTACACACATTGATTGGTTATGCCTTTAATGGCCAGTCACTCAGTGGCTTTATTTTGAGTCCACACATTGATTGGTCAATATTTTGAGTCCACACATTGATTGATCATGCCTTAAATGGCCAGTCACTCGGTGGCTTAGAGTCCACACATTGACTGGTCATGCCTTTAATGGCCAATCACTCAGTGGCTTTATTTTGAGTCCACACATTGGTCACTCAGGGGCTTTATTTTGAGTCCACACATTGATTGGCCACTCAGTGGCTTTATTTTGAGTACACACATTGATTGGTTATGCCTTTAATGGCCAGTCACTCAGTGGCTTTATTTTGAGTCCACACATTGATTGATCATGCCTTAAATGGCCAGTCACTCAGTGGCTTTGAGTCCACACATTGACTGGTCATGCCTTTAATGGCCAATCACTCAGTGGCTTTATTTTGAGTCCACACATTGACTGGTCGTGCCTATAGCGGTGATGCCACGGTACCGCTTGTCCCCTCACACACAGCGCCAGTGAGGGCTTGGTGCCCACGGGGAGCGGAGATGCAGTCGCCTTCACGCGTCTCAGGCCACACACTCGGGACACGTGTAGCCGTGAGCACCGCTGCCACTTCCTAGCATCCAATAAAGGGGACCACACATTTCTAATCTTCCTGCGGCCTTAGAGCTGTCTCTGCTCATATCTCCCAAGGCAGGTGTGATAGCGAGCAGTGAAAGTCTTGGGTTTCCACGTGAACAGTTTCCTTCCTTTGGCTTATCAAGTAATTACCATGTTTTGCACTTAAAAAGAGATTCCCTCCCCTGCAATGTACATGGTTCACACAGTGGCACATCTCTTTCTAGGTGGCCCGTATTTTCGACAGACATCAAGTGGAAAACGTTGAGCCGGTGGCACAATAAATTCGTACCTTACAGAGTTTGTCATTTCATGGAAGCCAGATGTTTGTTGTCAATTGTAAAATCCTGTTGCTTTGGTGAGAAAATGGCAGAATGTGCTGTCACCAGTGAACGGAGTGCACGCCCTGCTTGCACGCTCGCTGTACATGGTTGTGGACAGCTTTCACCCATGACGTTACTGCGACCGTTTACCTCACTTCTTGCTTTCTGCAGTCTGGTCTGCTCTGGACCCTCCCTTCACTCTGTTCTCTGTACAGTACCTCATGCTTTGTGGTGCTAGTCTTGGGAAAGACACAATCTCAGCTCACTTAACCCCTCTGTGCCTAAACAGAATAGTCTGGGTTTTGGAAAGCGCCCAATGCCCTCGGGTCAAATTCATGCTTTTGAAAAAAGTGCAAAACACGTTTCCCTGTAAAGCTGTCGATTGATCTTGAAAGCTAAATCAAACAGCAGAAGCTTTCTTTTTGGAAAAGGAAAACAAGCAGTAAGAGTGTGCGTGCGAGCAGTGCAGAATTATTTCGGTTACCCTGCACCCTCAGTGCCCTGGCACACCATGCATGGAAGCCTCGTACTGCACAGACCTGAGGAATGAACACAAATTTGGAAAACTTTCAGCTCTCAGATTTGTGCAAACACAGGATAGAATTTGATGCTTTAGTTATCACAGCTTCCTCCTGCCCTGCCCCTACACTGACTTCCGACATTGTGTACTGCAGAGAGGTTTCAAGAGTGGGCCAAGGCAGTGCCACTCAGCGGTCTTGGGGGATGGGCTGCGTGAGCTGATCATGGGATGTGGCAGCATGGAGACAGATGATCATCCACGGGGGCATGGTCCCTAAACTCAGCCATCTGAGGTTCGGGTGGTGGGAGGGTCTTTAAGTCACCTGGGTGTAAAGTTTACTTGAGATGTATATGGCTGGCAACTCATGCCAGTTGTATTGTATTGTTTGCACCAGCCCACCTATCACCCTACCCAATACATGTATTGGAAACTGGCAGTAGGTACCAAGTGGCTAAAGTAAGAAAAGTGGCATTTTCAGAACTGCAATTTAAAATACGCCTTCACAGTAAGTTGGGGTTTTAAGTTGTGAGTTCAGAGACACCAAACTTGACAAATCTATCTCTTCCAGATTAGGAATTACATTTCTAAGATGTAATAAGGTCATCACAATGTTATCCTATAGAGAGAGATATGTCTTGCAGTAGTGAAAAATGAATTTGGGAGTATTTCAGTACCAGAACATATAAAACTCAAAAGTACATGCCCTGCCTTTTAAATACATGGCACCTTGCCCTGTGGGTCATATAATGCCTACCTTAGGGGTGACCAATATGTATAAAAAGAGAAGGTTTGAGCCTGGCAAGAGGTTTTACTTGTCAGGTCGACATGGCAGTTTAAACTGCATACACAGGCTCTGCAGTGGCAGGCCTGAGACATGGTTAAGAGGCTACTTAAGTGGGTGGCGCAATCAGTGCTGCAGGCCCACTAGTAGCATTTATTTTACAGACACATGTAGTGCACTTTACTAGGGACGTATATGTAAACCAAATATGACAATTGTGTGTGAGCCAAGGTTACCATGTTTTGGGAGAGAGAGCACATGCATGTTAGCACTGGTTAGCAGTGGTAAAATGCATAGAGTCCTAAACCCAGCAAAAATGAGGTTGGAAAATGGAGAGAGGCAGGAAAAAAGTTGGGGGGGAAGACCACATTAAGGCTTTCAGAATCTAACACTGTCCCACTACATCATCAAAACCAGCTGCATCATTTACAAACCTTTTAGATGGTGCAGCTGGTTTTGATGCTTTAGTGGTCCAGCACAGGGAGCAAACGGAGTTCCACCAGGGTGGGGTGATGTGATCATATTTCTCTAGGTCCTGGATAAGTTGTGCAGCAGCTTATCGGTTTCCCTTTAAGGTTTATGCCATTTAACCAGATGAAAGAAGGGTTACATCAGTGTGTCCAGTCAAACAGCCATAATAAATAGGCTTCGTATTTTCATAGTCAATTTAATTTGTAACGGTATTTAAATAAACATAGAAGTCTGTCAGCCACTAAGCTTTGTGTTATCTCAATTGAGTTTTCATCTCTGGGTATAGAATGAATCGGTTATGTCATCATCATATTACACGTCTTTATTGATGTCATAACTAGATCGTAAGAAGGACATTTGTGACAGGTTATTATAGAGAGAATGTAGTCTCCAGCCTTGTAATGCACTTGTACTTGGATAGTTAAATACTACAAATGAAAGTTACCATACATGTTCAGAAAATAATTAGCATTTAGATTGCAGTTTCGCAATTACCACAATTCTTATGAGATCATCAATCAATGAAACATGAAGATCTTTCAGTTTTACCAGAAACAGCTGTGTGTGCAGGCAAGATAAATAAAAAACCTTACTTGTCACATTGTACAATTTGCACACTACAATATGTGTTGAATATATTGAGTGGAATAGATTGGAGTGGAGGGGGTAGATTGAAGTGGAGTATTGAATTGAAAATTGGATATATTGGAGTGGGGTAAAGTGGGTTAGGTAGCTTAGACTGAGGTGAGGTAGATTGGAGTGCGGTGGATTGTGTTAGATATGGTGGAATAGGGTAGATTGGAAGTGGGTTAGATTAAGGTAGAGTGGAGTGGTATGGATTGGGCAAGATCGGACTGGGGTAGATTAGAGTTGTGTGGGGTAGATTGGGGTGGACTGAAGTGAGGTAGTTTGGATTGAAGCACGTTGGAATGGAATGGAGTATGAGAGACGAGTTGAGTGGGGTTGCATTGGAGCGTGATAGAGTGGAATGAGGTAGATTGGTGAGGAGTGGGGTTGATTAGATTATGGTAGATTTGGTTGGGATAAATTTGGGTAGATAGGGGTGGAGTACGGTACACTGGAGCAAAGTGTGTTGGATTGGGGTAGATTGAAGTGAGATAGATAGGAGTGCAGTGAGTTAGATTGGGGTACATCTGAGAGGAGTGGGTTCCATTGGGAGTGGAATGGTGTTGATTGAGGCAGATAGGAGTGTGGTAGATTGGAGTGGAGTAGAGTGGTGTAGATTGGAGTGGAGTGAAATGGGGCGGATCGGAGTTGAGTGGATTGGGGTAGATTGGAGTGTGGTAGCATGGAGTGGGGTCGATTGAAATAGATTGGCGTGGAGTGTGGTAGATTGGAGTGGGGTAGATTGGTGTAGATTGGAGTAGAGTGGGGTAGACTGGAGTGGAGTAGCATAGATTTAACTGGAGTGTAGCTGTGACTGTTAGTCTTTATCTCTTGCATCTATGTGCATATGAATATACAGCACCTGAAAGCGCTTTTGGTGGAATACATATGAAAATGAGTACTTGGGCACAGGTTTTAAGGATAACTGGCGTAGCTGCAGCACTGCACAAAACTGAAGCACTTTAAAGAGGCACATACTTTGTATGTGCAGAGAAGAGGTGAGATACACATGAGACTGAGGGCACAGGTTTTAAGGAGAAATGGATTAACTGCAGCGCTGCTCAAAATTGAGGCACTTTAAAAAGCCACATACTTTGTGTTTGAAAAGGCACAGATGTGTCCAAAATATTTATGTTGCTTAGTGGCAGCCTGGCATGAAGCATGTGACTGGGTTGCTTATTTGGATTGGACTGTGGGAGTCTGGTTTCTGATTCGTCCACACTTTAAACAGACCCATACTTTGTATGTGCGTCAAAGGGGTACAGCCTACAAATACATGCAGTCACATAATGTTCCATGCCATGTGTTTGAGAAGCGCCAAACTGTAAAACAAAGTCACAAACTGCTTTAATAGTCAATGCCATTAGTTTGGTGCCATAAAAGGAAGCAATTTAAGGCAACAACAAACACACCTGTGAGGCATAAGTTAAAAGCCACCCAAAGGGTAGCTGGAAGTGGAAACAGATGGACAGAAAAATGAAAAAAGTACCCTGAATCACAGCATGAGAAGGACATAATCAAATGAAATCTATTAGTACTTGGTCCATGCGCCGGGGAAATATAAGGAAGTAACGTGAGAGGTACGGTTGTCAATTAGGAGGCAGCTAAATAGAATGACAATTAAGACAGCAAATGGTAAGTTATTGTGCCGGCTCCAAGCCCTTTATTGTATACAATACCCCTTGCAGCAACAGTGCACGTGCACAGTTAAGCAACACCTAAAATTAGACCTTAAGAGCCATTCATCAGAACACTCCTAGGCGTAAGGAAGAGTCACACAGAATGCAAGCTGCAACAGTGAGACTGGCTATGATGTTGAGGAGTAAGATAAAATGGAGGAGGAAGAGGAGGAGGAGGAGGAAGTGGAGGATACCTTGGTGACAGCTCCAGGGCTTGAAGGAGAGGAGAACTTCCTGTCATTGATCCCAGAACCAGAGGAGAGAGGCCGGCAGCCCACAGGGGTGAGGTCCCCTGCTAGTCCCAGGGCAGGCTGCATTGTATCCTTTTACAAGCTGTCCCCTGAGGAACTGGAGGGCAGGGATGCAGAAGGAGAGTTGTTAGAAATGGGGATTCTGGTTGGTTAGGGTATGCACCTAAGCCAAACAGAACCCACCACTCTAGTCAGGTGCACACCAAAGATAACCTGTGCGCACCCCCTAGTACCTTGGCTCAGAGGAGTAAGGCTTATCCCCAGAGGCAATGTGTAAAGCGTTTACGCAACACACTCACACCAGTGACACAATAAATGCACCACAAAAGAAACTACACACAGGGTTATATTAAAAATATAGTATGTTCCATATAATGTAGACCAAAAATATCATAAATCATGCAAATACTAAATTAATACTCAGTATCCTAACTGTGCAAGAATCAATGGACATACATTATGACCTCAGTACATAAAATGCATCAGTTAGGTTAGAGGGAAAACATTTAAGTCATCAAAGCATCACTGTGGTACATAATTCACCAAACATCACCCAAAGCCCATCAGAAACAAGAAATCCACATAGGTACAGTACTCTCTGCACTCCTTCTAGCAGAGTTACGATAGACTTCTGAGACTTATTGACACAGGTGTATTAGGTGTGAAACATGGGCCATGGACCATAAATATGGTGCATGGAACGCATATTGTCTGTTACGATACCCATGAAATGCAGGCTGTTTTAAGAAGAATAAGAACACCGGTGGTAGCTCGCTTGCGTTCCTTCTACAAGGCCATGGTAATACTGGTAATCCGCAATGCTCCCCGTCGGTCCGTCCTCAACAGAGAAGTGGGGAAAGTACAACTGTATGGTCACATGGGGAGACCATGTGCAATCTCCCCCGTGTTCATTCACCACTGCAGCAGTCAGCAAATGTGCAGTGTAGCTGCCGAGCCCAGGACCTTCTATTGGGCAAAGTGCATCTCCTCTGCTGCTGAGGAGGAACGCTGGGCTGGCCTCCAGGAGCAGTCTCCTTTGCTCAGCACGACAGCTCCTGTGCACAGCTCCTCTCTTCTCCCTTCTTGGAGGAGGGACCACACTGAGGGGGGTTTCCACCCGTTGGCCGGCAAAGTGGATAGTCAAGGTAAGGTGCCTCAGGACAGCACCTCTCTCCAAGGAATGGTATCTCGTGGTCCCCTTGTTGGGGCGGCACTGAAGGATTTCCTTGCAGCTTGCTGTGATGCGGCTCCTGTTGTTGGAGACTAGGTGGGGTCACAAACCAAGGGCTTGCCTCAGCACTGGGACACAAGGACACGCACTGGCCCCGGAGAATGAGAAGTGCCTGACAAGCACTAGGGAAAAGCAAAGGCAAAGAAAAAAATAAAGTGCTCCAGATGCAAAGCAAATTAAGAGATCCTCAGGTGTCAGGGAGAAGGTACAGTGTACACCATGCACTGCCAGATAATGAAGCGTTGGGAAAGCCAGACTTGGGGTCCCATGGCCAATTCTGGGTACCCAGAAGTCCCAGGAGTACACTTGGGGTGGACATCACGCTGATAGCAGCTAACAGGCAGACCAACACAATGAAACAGGTAGTCCCAGTGGCAATCCTCTCCTGGCAGCCCACAGTCTCTCAATAGAATAGAGTTAGGCATCAGCTGATAACATGGCAACAAACAGAAAAGCAATCAGTGAGTACTATAGGCCACCCAGCCAGTAGCAGGCAGCAGGGCAACAACAGAAGAGCAGTCCAGATCAGTCCTTTATGCAGCACAGCAGTCCTTCTAGTAGATGTTCAGTCCCAGTTCCAAAATAGTTCTACACATATGGGGTCAGAAACCCTGAACTTACACTCAAAAATGTCTTTCTTCAAGGGGTGTCTTAAAAAAAACCTTTCAAGTGTGACACAACCCCTTTCAGTCAGCCTTGGCTCCAGACAAAGGTAGGGGGTAAATCAGCCCTTTATGTGAGGAAAGGACACAGCCTATACAAATGTAAGTGTGCCTGCCTCCCTCTCTCCCAGCCCAGGAAGACTATCAGTATGCAGATAGATGCAGATGCCTCTCCTGTCACACATAGCCCTCCGTTTTTATGGCTGTCAGGAAAATGGGCACAAAGTGTAACTGTCACTGTACCCTAGACATGGATTGGAATCGGGCTGCAAAGCACACTGAGAAATAACCGCTTTCTAAATGTTGCATTTCAAAAATAGAAAAGTATAATCCAACGTCCCGTAAGCAGGATTTCTCACTACCATTCCAAAAATACCAAACATGCCCTTGCTACTCCTTTCAGATCAGAAATTACCACTTAAAAGTATATGAGGGAATTTCCAATGCTAACCTGTGAGAGGGACAGCCCTCACAGTAGTGAAAAACGAAATAGGCTGTTTGTCACTATTAGGACATGCAAACATTAAAGTACTTGTCCTACCTTTTACATACACAGCACCGTGCCCATAGGGCTACCTAGAGCCATCCTTGGTGCTGACTTAGGTGTACTGAAATGGGAGCTTAGGCCTTGGCAAGCAGTTTGAAATGCCAAGTTAATGTGACAGTTAACTGTGCATGCAGGCCCTGCAGTGGCAGGACTGTGACAGGTTTGAAACGCTACTTCTGTGGGCGGTGCAATCAGCGCTGCAATCCCACTAGCAAAAAGAGCAGATGATGGACTGAATGCTGAACAATGCAAACATTCACCCGAGCCACAAAGGTCTGGGTTTAATCCATTGTTTTTTGCCCACCATGCCACCCCAGTTTGGACCCAGCCATATGCAAATCAGTCTTGACTCTACCGACCTTGCGAACACGCCAGCCCGAACTGCCAGGCTTGATCCTCCATGGACTGGAAACAAGCATCCTGGGACCGATTTCAGGCTATCAGCCACGCTAGTTTGAATCCAGTGGCGCAGTGAGCATGGGCCCCACTTCTGAGCATTCCCTTTCCTCATAGGGCAACAAAAGCAAATAGAACAGATGATGGACGGAATGCTGAACAATGCAAACATTCACCCCCAGTCACAAAGATCTGGGTTTAAGCCATCATTTTTTTGCCCACCATGCCACCCCAGTTTTGACCCAGCCATGTGCAGATCAGTCTTGACCCTGCTCCCCATGGGAACAGTCCAGCCCAAACGGTAAGGCTAGGTTCTCCCTGTACCAGAAACAAGCATCCTGCGATTAGTTTTGGGGTGTCACCAGGCCAGCTTGAATCCAGTGGCACAGTGAGCCTGGGTACCACGTCTGGGCATACCCGTCCCACTTAGGGCGACAGACGCAAAAAAGAACAGATGATTGACGGAATGCTGAATAATGCATTCACTCCCAGTCACAAAGATCGGGGTTTCATCCATCATTTGTTTTTGCTCACCATGCTAACCCAGTTTGGACCCAGCCATATGCAAGTCAGTCTTGTCCCCCCAGCGCCCCATGGGAACAGTTCAGCTCTGAACTGCCAAGCCCACTAGTAGCATTTAATTTACAGGCCTGTGGTATATGGTACAGCACTTTACAAGGGCCTTAGAGGTAAATTAAATAAGCCAAACAGATGTAAGCCAATCATACCAAGTTTTAGGGGAGAGAGCACATGGACGTTAGCACTGATTAGCAGTGGCCAACAATAAGAGGGCCAGACAAAATAGGATGAGAAATGAAAAAAGTCTGGGGATAACCCTGCAGAACAGGCCATTTCCAACAAGAGTTGAAACTGCAGCTAGCCCAGGAGTTGGTTACAAAACAAGAGAGGGCTGAGTCAGGGAGGTCCTAGCCCTGGAGGAGAGAAAGCTAACTCTGGAGGGAAAGGAACTGGCCTGGAAAGCTGAAAGGGCCTTAGAGGAGAAGAATTGTTTGTTGGCTCATGAAGTGAGCCTAGAGGAGTTAGACCTAACTCTCAGAATCCAGTGAATATGGTGGGAACGACAACACAGCGTCAGCAGTGTCCATATACCGAAGGGCCTAGTGCCTAGCTTTGAGGCGAGGGATGACAGAGACAGGTTGAGCAACTGTGCAGCACCGCATAAATAGGTTTTGTCTGTGTAGATGGAATACAAACAAATATGCTCTTTTTTGCTGTGCCAAATTTAAACATAAGAATACACTTTTGTAAAACCTTCTCAGGCAAGGATTTGGAAAGCCCTCCCCTCTCAGATCTTGAAGAAATCATTTCAAAACCTGCTGAGCCCATGGGTTAACTAGTCTTCTGGTCCTTTCCGTAGTAATTCTCTAGTCTCCTGACGTTTCTATGCTGCTCAGAGTGTTCGAAAGATTCTTATGTAATGTGGTTTGCATAGTCTCTGGAACAGACTCCAATATTTGTCAAAAAAAATAATATATATATAATCTTTGTTTTTCATCCTGTCTGTACAACTCTAGACATATTTTGTCTATTGTTCTACACTCGAGTGACTGTTTATATTCGTTGTATTAAACGAGGTAATTTAACGTATCCTGTTTTGTACAAACATGCCTTTACTTCCCGGGTTGTGAGTGTTTTTATGCCGTAAAGTGCTCCGAGCACAACAGAGTTCAAGTGTGTGCTTCATAAATAAATATAAGTGTATGTAAGTTAAATAGAAATCAGTGTAAGTTGTGCGTGGCCGGCAGATAGATGTCTTTATAAATAGGCCTCTGCTCTCTCCACAAATAAAGAGATCGGCCAGCCCACAGTGGTCAGACTGGCGGCGTCCGAGGCGACGGGCACTCAGGGAGGCTGGCATGAGAGGTGGCTCTGCCAGGTGGCACTGGTGCCCAGCACGTCACGTGAGCAGGGCCTGGGAAGTCGTCTCCCTTCAGGGACTGGAATCTTGTTTCTCTTCAGACACAACAACTGCTGCTGTGTTTGCAAACACGGGTCCGGCCTGGTGAATGTTGGGCACAGGGAGACTGGGCACCGCGACCTGAGTTCACCCCAGCTCCCGGGGTGATGCTGCAGGCCTGTGACCTTGGACAGCGCCTTGGCACACATGATTTTACGCTCTAATGCTGTCCCAGCACTGGGAGAAGACCTGGCAACTGCAGGGCAAGGGGACACTGGAGTTATCACCCACACACTTGACTACATCTTTGAAAGTACCACATATAAGTGACATACAGGGTGTCTTTTATCACCACATGCTTTGCATCTTTCACACGTCGAGGTTAACTTACTTTCCTAGCTGTACCACCTGCGTCTTGAGATTCTGTTTACTCGGCACTATTCACGTCCTTTCAACCTTAGCTAAACCGTAAGGAATATTTTTCGAGTGAATATCTACGACCTTTTTATGCTAAGCCCACATGGCGCTCATAACTACAGTTTAACCATCTCAGGGCACGACTTCACCCTGAAGTACCACTGATGCAAAATAATTACACTTACAAGGCCCAGCCCCCGCTGTATGATTGACAGCTCTCTTGTCGCCGTCTACTCTGCGGTTGTTTACTAGTGTTGAAATCCTCCCGCAATTGACAGTCCACACATTTAATCAGGTGACAAACCATCATTTATATCTGTACTGCATGGTGACTTCTGTCCCCGAGCGAAAACGTGGCCGTAGTGTCTTCATTTCTGTCTCCAGTTCACATCTCTAATCAGTTGTAACAGTAACAAGCATTTGCAATGCAATGGGTCTCGCGTTTGCTCGAGTTAGAGCTATAAGCGGTGTAAATTCCTAACTGGACTTTTCTAGCCAATAAAATTGAAAATGTAAAGTAAAACAGCTGACATAACGTCCCTGTAACCTTTATTTTTTTCAGTGATTTTTTTATCTTTTTTTACTCTATTTCCTAACTATAACGTCCCTGTAATTCATTACTATACATGAAACCAACCACACACTGTTGGCTACAGAGCCTGGGCTGTGTCAGGCTCTGAGGCCAACCTCCTATAAGCACCCAACCTTGCACCATGCACGCACGCCCTTTGCCCGTGCGTGGCAGGAGTTGCCCCCATGGCCTGGCCTGCAGCCAGACCTTGTGGCCAAGCCCCCTTAACTACCCAACCCTGTGCTGCGCACAGCCCTTAGTTTTTTTCTTCTCACGAAGATGCACAATTTTTAGCTGATAAGGTTACATTTGGAGTTGATTGTTGCACTGTTGAAGTTCATAAGAGTAATAACCTATATATAAGTACACAGCACTGCATTGCTGTAACCAGTTGTTCTGACGGATACAACTACCCGTGGATTCCTCACCTAATGAATTCTCCCTATGCGTAGCATTCGACGGAAACGTCTCTCCAGCTCTGCACGTCGGCGAGGACGTCACAATTGCCCAACTCCACGCGGCTCCGCCTGACGTCATCCGTGGCAAAAAGAGTCCCTCGCCGGTGTGCTGACGTCAGTTCCCTTTTTTCCGTGCCTTCGATAACAGTTACTTTTCCAGCTACCTGTATTGTTTGCTGTTCGTAAGGGATACTTTGTGTTTTTTGTCGACATGTCGGCCCCGAAGAAGTCCGGTTTCAAGCCATGTAGAGAATGCGGAGGTCGGATGTCGGTGACTGACCCCCACAGCGACTGACTTTGGTGCCTGAGTGCAGACCATGACGTCCAAGAATGTGGTTCATGCCAAAAAATGAACCCGAAAGCCTTGAAGGAACGTGAGGCTAAGTTGTTCTTAGCCAAGGCTAAGGAGGAGAGAAAACAGCACCACAGATCATCGTCAGGGAAGTCAACTCACAAGAAGCGGCATCATCGTGATTTCAGGCGTCGATCCAGAAGCCGGTCGGAGTCGAGGTCTCCGTCGACTCAACGCCGTAAGTCATGGGAGGTCAGCCTGACGGTGTCCCCTTAACCATTGACTTCACAGACAACCCCGGCGCCGTTGATCAGTGCATCCAGGCGTGCATGAGTCGAGTCCGGCTCCAGCTCCTCAGGACTATCCTGCATTCCCGGCTCCGGGTACGGATCCGAAAGCATTTCTAAATGCCATGTTTGCTATTTTCCAAAACATGGCTCCGTGAGGTGGTGTGCCGGCTGACCCCACTGGTCCCCTGGCATTCAACTTAGGCGTTCCGGCTCCGTACAGGCTGACGGCGTTTATGCCGTTCTGTCCGGTAGGAGACACTAGCCCGGCGTTGGTGCCGACGGTGCAGCCATCGACGTTGAGGGAGAGGCCTTCAACGCCGTTATCTGTTGAGATGGAGCCCCGAAGCCGGATGGCGTCGACGGGTGCAGGGCGTATATCCACAGCGCGATGGATCCATCTACGGCATCAGGAGGATCCGGAGATCCTGTAATGGCGCCTTCTCAGCACCATTCGCCGACGTTGTTGCACTCCATGTCGATGCCGGGGTTGGAGGCCAAATTGCGGTCCAGAAGGAAGGCCCTCAGGTTGTTGGAGGAGAGTACCAGTGGCAGATCCTTGAGGAAGGGGAGATTGCTGAGCCCTAGAGTGACTTTCAAGGGTTGGATACAGCCAGTGGACTAGATACTTCCCCGGAATGGGATCTGGCTTCCCCAGGGGAGTGTACAGAGGAAGCAGCCACCTTTCATTCCGTCATTAGGAAGGCTGCGGATTTCCTGGAACTTCCCCTGCCTACAGCGCAAGTTAAAACCAACATCCTGACAGAGGTACTTTGCAGATCCTTTGTTGCCATTCAATGAGGCTCTCATGGAGCCAATAGAAGAGGTGGGGAAGAAACCCGTCACTTCATCGGCTGTGAGCAGGTCGGTGGCCAGACGGTATAGGTCTGCACCTGGAGATCCAGAATTTCTGTCTAAGTATCCGTCTCCAGAGAGTCTGGTCGTGCAAGCATTCTGTTCTTCACGATCTGCTCCTGGCTCCTTTCCGGGAGTACCATCTGACCGGGAGTCCAAGCATATGGAACAGTCGGACAAGAAAGTTTTCTCCTCGTGTATCATGGCATTTTTAATCTGCTAATGCTACGTGCATCCTTGGCAGGTACATACACGCAATAATGGATGCAGCAAAGACAGCGCTACCGGACATGCCCCAAGACTTGCATGGCCTACTTTCGGATTCCCAGGCAGCGGCTATGCAAGTCATACAGTCAGGGCTGGATACCACTGACTCTGTTGCTAGAGCCATGGGGATCTCTATTGCCACCAGGCACCATGCTTGGTTGAGCACATCTGGATTTTCATCAGATGTTCAGGCCACGCTCTTGGACTTGCCTTTTTGCTAAATTGTTTGGCTCTGAAGCGGGCTCTGCGCTAGAGCGCTTTAAGGAGTGTAGGGCCACTGCTAAGTCCTTGAGCCTGCAGACTGTTTCGATCCCATTTAGATCCTTTAGGCGGCTGCGAGTTTTTGGACGAGGGGCTTCATTTCGTGGAAGATCGCAGCAGGCAGGACAGCAGTCTCCGTTATCGATCATTTAGGGGGCGGGGTAGGGTCCGCACTAGAGGGGCCACCCAACAGCAGCACCCTTCCTCTTCCTCTTCCTCAGGAGGGATGCAACAGGGAAAGCAGCCCTAGTCCTCTCGCCATTGCGTCCCATGCCTCTCCGGTAGGGGTAAGGTTATCTCTTTTTCTTCCCATGTGGAAGTCCATAACATCTGATTCCTGGGTCATCAGTGTGGTGAGAAAAGGCTATGCCCTTCCCTCCCCGTCCTTCCTTTTGTTCAGAAGATCATCTCCTGTTGCTAGAACAGGATGTTCTGTCCCAATTGTTGAAAGGTGCAGTGGAGTTGGTTCCCGAGCAGGAGAGGGGTCAGGGATGTTATTCAAGGTACTTTCGTATCCCCAAAAAAGGATGGTCGTCTGAGGCCTATTTTGGACCTGAGGATTATGAATTGGTTCCTCAAGCAGGAGAAATTCAAAATGCTGACTCTAGCACAGGTACTTATGGCGTTGAACAAGGAGGATTGGATGGTGTCGGTTCACTTGCAGGATGCTTATTTCCATATTCCCATTCTCAAGTCACACAGGAAGTATCTCCTTTTTGTGGTAGGGTCGCAACACTACCAGTTTGCGGTCCTTCCTTTTGGTCTTACTTCCGCACCTCGAGTCTTCACAAAGGTGATGGCGGTTGTTGCAGCAGGCCTCAGAAGGAAGGGGAACGCCTCTTGTTTAAAGGGGCAGTACTGGACACAACATTGAATCAGGCCTTTCCTCCGCCACAGCGGATTCAGGACATTCAGGCGTTGATTCCGATGTTTCAAGAAGGAGCGGTTGTTCCAGTCCTCAAAGTCCTTCGTTTGCTCGGTCTGTTCACTTCTTGCATTCTGTTGGTCACTCATGCACGCTGGCACATGAGGGCTCTTCAGTGGTGCCTCCACAGGCAGTGGTTTCAACACAAAGGGGATCTCGAGGAGTCGATAAAGATCTCCAGGGACACTGCTGCAGATCTACAATGGTGGGCTGTCGGCGGCAACCTGCCTCAAGGAAAGCCGTTTTTGCTGCCTCCTCCAGTGACCACAGTGGTAACTGATGCTTCCACTTTGGGGTGGGGAGCTCATCTGGGGGACCTGGAGATCAAGGGTCGTTGGTCTCCAGTGGAGCAGATGTTTCATATCAATCTGCTGGAACTGGAGGCGATTCGTTTGGCACTCAAGGCCTTCCTTCCTTCCCTTTGCGGTCAGTCGGTTCAAGTCTTGATGGACAACACGACCGCGATGTGGTACGTCAACAAACAGGGAGGAGTAGGGTCGTACCTTCTCTGCAGAGAGGCTCTGCAGCTCTGGTCCTGCGCATAGGACCATCGGCTTTGCATAATAGCAAACCATTTGGCCGGGGTTCAAAACGTGCGCGCGGACAGTCTCAGTGGGTTATTCTAAGACGATCACGAGTGGCGTTTTCATCCGGATCTAATTCTTTACATCTTTCGGATGTGGGGTTTTCCCCGGATAGACCTCTTTGCCACTCGGGAGAACTCTCACTGCCCGTTGTTCTGCAGCCTTCAGTATCTGATGCAGGGGGCGTTGGGGGACGCGTTTCAGATGTCCTGGTGCGACCAGTTGCTTTACTCGTTTCCCCCCATACCCTTGAATCCCCAGGTTTTAAGGAAGATTCGCCAAGACCGGGCCCGAGTCATTCTTATAGCTCCGGATTGGCCGAGAAGGGTATGGTACACAGACCTACTCCAACTCTCACTGTGCCCTCCGCTCCTTCTCCCTCACAGGGCAGACCTCCTCTCGCAGTTGCAGGGGCAGGTTCTACACCCCCACCTCCAGAGCCTGCACCTTCATGCCTGGAGATTGAACGGGGCAACCTGAGTGCTTTTTCTCTCCCACCAGAGGTGGTGGACGTTATTTTATCAGCCAGGCGACACTCCACCAAATCTGTCTATGCGAGCAGGTGGGCTAAATTCATTAATTGGTGTGGAGAGCAACAAATTAATCCCTTAAGTGCCCATCTGTCAGATATATTGCTATTTGCTTTGTCGTTAGTGCGGAGAGGTTACGCTGTGGCCACTGTCAAAGGATATCTTTCGGCGCTTTCGGCCTTCTTATGTCTTCCTGATCAACCGTCTTTCTTCAAATCCCCTTTAGTGTTAAGGTTTTTGAAGGGGCTTACCAATAGGTTTTCTCCCACTCCGTTTATCATGCCCCAGTGGGATTTAAATCTGGTGTTAACTTTTTTGATGTGCTCTCCCTTGGAGCCACTTCATTCTTGCCCCTTAAGGTTTTTGGTATTAAAAACTGTGTTTCTGACGGCCATCAAGTCGGCTAGACCTGTGGGTGAGCTTCAGGCGCTTTCTGTTCATCTACCTTTTACAACCTTTCATAAGGACAAAGTGGTTTTGAGGACCAGGGCAGCTTTTCTCCCCAAGGTAGTGACTCCGTTTCATTTGGGTCAGTCCATCACCCTCTCGACATTCTACCCTCCTCCGCATCCATCTAAGGAGGAGGAGAGACTCCATCATCTGGACCCCAGGAGGGCTCTCAGTTTTTACATAGACATGACAAGAGAGTTCCGCTTGGATGACCAACTCTTTATTGGATACGTGGGGAAGAGGAAGGGGAAGGCCGTCCACAAACAAACTCTATCCAGGTGGGTCGTTCTTTGTATTAAGATATGTTATTCATTGGCGAAGAAGGATCCTCCTGAGGGGATCAGAGCCCATTCCACCAGGGCCAAGTCAACCACAGCGGCCCTGGCCAGAGGTGTTCCAGTGGCGGACATTTGTAAGGCCGCAACTTGGTCTTCCCTCCACACCTTTGTAAAGCATTATTGCTTGGACTCTGAGGTGAGGAGGGATGGCCATTTTGCGCGGTCTGTGCTGCAGGAGTTCTTGGTATGACCAGACGGACACCCTCCTCCAAGGTGGTACTGCTTTGGGACTCTATTCATTAGGTGAGGAATCCACAGGTAGTTGTATCCATCAGAAGAGCAAGTTACTTACCTTCGGTAACGCTTTTTCTGGATACACTAGCTACCTGTGGATTCCTCACGGTCCCTCCCGCCTCCCCGTTGTCTGTCTGGTCATACCGAGATCTCCTTGGGTGTGCATTTGTGTATTTTAGTTATATATATATATATATATATATATATATATATATATATATGTTCGATGGCATGCGTAGCTGCAGATACACATGCTTTGCACATCCCGCCATCTAGTGTTGGGCTCGGAGTGTCACAAGTTGTTTTTCTTCGAAGAAGTATTTTCGAGTCACGAGATCGAGGGACTCCTCCCCTTTCGGCTCCATTGCGCATGGGCGTTGACTCCATCTTAGATTGTTTTCTTTCCGCCATCGGGTTCGGACGTGTTCCTTTCCGCTCTGTGCTTCGGTTCGGAAAGTTAGTAGAAAACTAGGAAAATTTGACGGTATTGTTTGCGTTCGGTATCGGGTTAGTTACAACAGATCGACACCGAAATTTGAAGAGCTCCGGCGGCCCTTCGGGGTTTTCGTTTCCCCGGCGGGGCCTGGTTGGCCCGACCACATGCGTCTTCAAGGCTAATTGAACGGACCCTATTCCGCTTCTGCCCCGAATGTCACAATAAGTATCCTTATACAGATCAGCATTTGGTCTGTAATTTGTGTTTGTCGCCAGAACACAAAGAGGATACCTGTGAGGCCTGTCAGGCATTTCGGTCCAGAAAGACCTTAAGGGACCGAAGAGCAAGAAGACTACAGATGACGTCGGTGCCGACAGGACAAAAACAAATGGAGGAAGAAGAGGAAGCCTTCTCCATCGAGGATTCAGACTCAGAAGAGGTCGATCCTGAACAGACGCCGAAAACCGTAAGACGTCGATGCACAAGACTCACGTAAAGACCAATAAAGCCCAGGGGACGCCACCGCCAACAGGCCATGGCTTAACCCGAAAAATAGGTGACCGGGCATCAGCACCGAAAAAGGGCATGCATTTGTCGAAGTCATCCGACTCCGGTCGAGATACCGGCACAGAGCACACTCGACCCCGAGACACCGGGTCAGAGCAGACTCGACCCCGAGACACCGGGTCAGAGCAATCTCGGCACCGAGCCAAGTCGGCACCGAGAAATCAGTACGCCGAAGAGCAAAAAAGTGTAGTCGGAACCGAAAAAGGCAGCCGAAAAGGTTTCGATACCGAAACATCCGGCCTCGGAACCGAAATCAGGTTCCTACACAGAGGAACAAGGCCTGTCCTCACAAATGCAAACACATAGATTTGGACAGGAACTGGAGACAATGGAGCCAGACTACACCCAAAGAAGGCTCCACATCCAAAAAGAAACAGGGAAAATCAGTACTCTCCCTCCAATTCGAATGAAACGAAAACTTGCCTTCCAAGAGAAAGACAAGCAGCCACAGGCGAAGGTGGCTAAACAAGTAACCCCACCACCATCTCCACAACGCTCTCCACAACCATCACCGGTAGCCACTCCACCAATGATGCAATCCCCAACTCAGACAGGGATGAGTCAGGACGATCCAGATGCGTGGGATCTTTATGATGCGCCAGTGTCAGATAACAGTCCCGAGTGTTATCCAGCTAGACCTTCACCACCAGAGGATAGTACAGCCTACGCACAGGTGCTGTCAAGGGCAGCGGCGTTTCATAATGTTAGCCTGCATGCTGAGCCAATTGAAGATGACTTTCTATTTAATGCACTGTCGTCCACACACAGCCAGTACCAGAGCCTGCCCACGCTACCTGGGATGCTAAAACACTCCAAACAAGTGTTTGAAGAGCCTGTGAAAGGAAGGGCCATTACTCCAAGGGTGGAGAAAAAATATAAACCACCACCAACAGACCCCGTGTACATCACACAACAGTTGACACCAGACTCAGTGGTAGTAGGGGCAGCTCGCAAGAGGGCGAACTCACACACTTCAGGAGATGCACCACCTCCAGACAAAGAGAGTCGTAAGTTCGACGCGGCAGGGAAAAGAGTGGCGGCACAGGCAGCAAACCAGTGGCGTATTGCCAACTCACAGGCTTTGTTGGCCAGATATGATAGGGCTCATTGGGACGAAATACAACACTTTATAGAACATTTGCCCAAGGATTTCCAAAAAAGAGCACAGCAAGTAGTGGAAGAAGGACAGAGTATCTTAAACAATCAGATACGGTCAGCAATGGATGCGGCAGACACAGCTGCTAGGACTGTTAACACAGCAGTGACAATACGGAGACATGCATGGCTGCGTATATCAGGATTCAAGCCGGAAATACAACAAGCCGTGCTGAATATGCCATTTAACGGACAGCAGTTGTTTGGGCCGGAGGTGGACACTGCTATCAAAAAACTTAAAAAGGACACTGATACGGCCAAAGCCATGGGCGCACTCTACTCCCCACAGAGCAGAGGCACATTTGGTGAAACACAGTTTCGAGGGGGGTTTCGAGGACAAAGCACGGAACCCACAACCTCACAAACAAGGCCCACTTATCAGAGCCAATATCAGCGGGGAAGTTTTCGGGGACAATATAGAGGGGGACAGTTCCCAAAAAGTAGAGGGAAGTTCCAAACTCCCAAAACTCCACAAAACAAGCAGTGACTTCAACGTCACAAATCCCCAACACATAACACCAGTGGGGGGGAGATTAACCAAGTTCTACAAACAATGGGAGGCAATAACAACAGACACTTGGGTCTTAGCAATTATCCAGCATGGTTATTGCATAGAATTTCTAAAATTCCCTCCAAATGTCCCACCGAAAACACACAATATGTCAAAACAACACATGGATCTTCTACAACTGGAGGTCCAAGCGTTGTTACAAAAAGATGCAATAGAACTCGTACCAATTCATCAGAGAGGAACAGGAGTTTACTCACTGTACTTTCTCATACCCAAAAAAGACAAAACTCTAAGACCTATATTAGATCTCAAAACAAAAGATACAAGTGAAAATGGTGATGAAACTACTAGGCATGATGTCCTCAATCATAGCCATTGTCCCAAACGCAAGATTGCACATGCGGCCCTTACAACAGTGCCTAGCATCACAATGGTCACAGGCACAGGGTCAACTTCAAGATCTAGTGTTGATAGACCGCCAAACATACACCTCGCTTCAATGGTGGAAAGTTATAAATTTAAACCAAGGGCGGCCTTTCCAAAACCCAGTGCCTCAATACGTAATAACGACAGAAGCCTCCATGATAGGGTGGGGAGCACACCTCAATCAACACAGCATCCAAGGACAATGGGAAACAGCAGAGACAGTTTCACATAAATCACTTAGAACTACTGGCAGTATTTCTAGCGTTGAAAGCATTTCAACCTATAATAAGCCACAAACACATTCTTGTCAAAACAGACAACATGACAACAATGTATTATCTGAACAAACAGGGAGGAACACACTCGACACAGTTGTGTCTCCTGGCACAGAGAATATGGCATTGGGCGATTCACAACCACATTCGCCTAATAGCGCAGTTTATTCCAGGGATTCAGAATCAGTTAGCAGACAATCTTTCTCGGGATCACCAACAGATCCACGAATGGGAGATTCACCCCCAAATACTAAACACTTACTTCCAAAGATGGGGGAACACCACAAATAGACCTATTTGCAACAAAAGAAAATGCAAAATGGCAGAACTTCGCATCCAGATACCCACAGGATCAGTCTCAAGGCAATGCGTTATGGATGAGTTGGACAGGGATATTTGCATACGCTTTTCCCCCTCTCCCACTCCTTCCATATCTGGTAAACAAATTGAGTCAAAACAAACTCAAACTCATACTAATAGCACCAACTTGGGCAAGGCAACCTTGGTACACAACACTACTAGACCTATCAGTAGTACCTCATGTCCAACTACCAAACAGGCCAGATCTGTTAACTCAACACAAACAACAGATCAGACACCCAAATCCATCATCGCTGAAACTAGCAATTTGGCTCCTGAAGTCTTAGAATTCGGACATCTAGACCTCAAACAGGAATGTATGGAGGTCATAAGACAAGCTAGGAAACCAACCACAAGGCATTGCTATGCAAATAAGTGGAAAAGATTTGTGTATTATTGCCATAATAAACAAATACAACCCTTACACGCATCTGCTAAAGACATCGTCAGCTACCTACTGCACTTACAAAAGTCAAAGCTAGCTTTTTCATCCATTAAAATACATCTCACCGCAATTTCAGCTTATCTGCAAATTACGCACTCAACATCACTTTTTAGGATCCCAGTCATAAAGGCTTTTATGGAGGGTCTGAAAATAATTATCCCACCAAGGACACCACCAGTTCCTTCGTGGAACCATAACATTGTCTTAACACGGCTCATGGGTCCACCGTTTGAACCCATGCACTCATGTGAGATACAATACTTAACATGGAAAGTAGCATTTCTAATTGCCATCACATCTCTAAGAAGAGTAAGTGAGATACAAGCATTTACCATACAAGAACCCTTTATTCAGATACACAAGCATAAAGTAGTTTTACGAACTAATCCTAAGTTCTTACAAAAGTCATATCACCGTTCCACTTGAATCAAACAGTAGAACTACCAGTGTTCTTTCCAGAACCAGATTCTGTAGCTGAAAGGGCACTACATACATTAGACATAAAAAGAGTGTTAATGTACTACATTGACAGAACAAAACAAATTAGAAAAACAAAACAATTGTTTGTTGCTTTCCAAAAACCTCATACAGGAAATCTAATATCCAAACAAGGCATTGCCAGATGGATAGTTAAATGCATTCAAACTTGTTATCTCAAAGCAAAAAGAGAACTGCCTATAACACCAAAAGCACACTCAACTAGAAAGAAAGGTGCTACCATGGCCTTACTAGGAAACATTCCATTGACTGAAATATGTAAGGCAGCCACATGGTCCACGCCTCATACGTTTACCAAGCACTACTGCGTTGATGTGTTAACAGCAAAACAAGCCACAGTAGGACAAGGAGTACTAGTAACTTTGTTTCAAACAACTACAACTCCTACAGGCTGAACCACCGCTTTTGGGGAGATAACTGCTTACTAGTCTGTGCAAAGCATGTGTATCTGCAGCTACACATGCCATCGAATGGAAAATGTCACTTACCCAGTGTACATCTGTTCGTGGCATGAGACGCTGCAGATTCACATGCGCCCACCCCCCTCCCCGGGAGCCTGTAGCCGTTTGAAGTTGATCTTGAACATTTGTAAATTTGTAAATATATTGCTTTAACCACATTATGTACCTACATATTTACTCCATTGCATGGGCACTATTACTATAATACACAACTCCTACCACACCCTCTGCGGGGAAAACAATCTGAGATGGAGTCAACGCCCATGCGCAATGGAGCCAAAAGGGGAGGAGTCCCTCGATCTCGTGACTCGAAAATACTTCTTCGAAGAAAAACAACTTGTAACACTCCGAGCCCAACACTAGATGGCGGGATGTGCATGCATGTGAATCTGCAGCGTCCCATGCCACGAACAGATGTACACTGGGTAAGTGACATTTTCCATATATATATATATCTATATATATATATATATATATCTATATATAAAAATGAAGGAAGCTAAAGACATTTTAATAGAGGGTGAAAGGCCTTCATCAGAAACAATTAATACAGCTGTTGATATAGCCTCATTGGCTTTCAGGCAGATGGCTGGTGCAGCAGTTTTACGCAGACAAGGATAATGAAGGCCATCCTTCCATCCCAAGGTTCAGGCTATGCTATTAGACATCCCTTTTGATGGAGAGAGCCTCTTTGATAAGCACATGGACAACACCCAACAGTCTATCAAGGCAGACACTTATACAGCACGTTTTTTGGGAACTTTTGCAACAAAGCCGCTTTCATTTCTTTCATGGTGACAGAGGAAGAGGCCAGTTTCTCTCTAGAGGTTCTTACCACCCATATAGCTGTCAACCCTATCCTCAGTTTCACCAGGGTTTTTGCCAACAGTACACCCTGAAGCACCAGCACAGAACAACTCAGGCTTATGCCAGACAGCCTGCTCGTAGAATACCTGCAGGAGGGAGAAAGAGTCACAAGGTATCCGGACATTAGTGACAGTTTTCAGGCACTAGTCACTTCAGCCTCTCAGCAGCAGCATTTGGATTCAAACCTATTCAGATATCAGATATTACAATCGCTGGAAGGCTATCTTTTCAGACAAGTAGGTGTTGGACATAATCCAACAGAGTCACACCATGGAATTTGTTCAAAAGCCCCTCCGAAATCCTCCTTGCAGAAGGTAACTTTAACATCTGGATATTTTAAAAATTGACTCCCTGTTCTTGTTTGTAAAGGAGCAATAGAGGAAGTCTCATTTGTACATTAAAAAAAGAAAGGATTCTATTCGACTTCTTTCTAATCAAGAAGAAATCCTGAAAATGGAGGCAAGTTATGGATTTAAGACTTTTGAACAAATTCATAATGAAGCAGTCATTGAGAATGCGGTCTCTACAAGAGATTTTCAAATTCCTGAACTTGGGAGATTATATGAAATCACTAGAGCTCCTAGATGTGTGCTTCTACATTCCTGTAATTATAAAAAAGCAGAAGTATTTACGGTTCGAATGACAGGGTAAAAATTCTTCCTTTTCAACTTTGATCTGCTCTCAGAATTTTCACCAAATGCATAGTGCCAGTGTTGGTATTCTTGGGAAGGAATAGTCACGGGTTTTCCAGAACCTAGACAGCTGGTTTATCAAAGGTCTGTCATTCCACTTTGTAAGAAGATCTACAATAGCCTGTCTTCGACTGTTCAACAATTTAGGTCTCAAATGAAACAAGCAAAAGTCTTCCCTAATGCCGTCCACATTATTTCATTTCTTCGGGGCAGTTTTGGTTATGGAAGCTTGGAAAGCTTATCCCACAAACAAAATAATTCAACACTTAATAAAAGTAGTGTCATACCTATCATATCTAAGGTTCAGTTCTGTTTGCATATTCATATGTAATTAGACGCACAAGGGGTTCAAGCTCACTGACCTTTGAGGAGACAATCCACATTACCGCTAGCATGAAGTTAGCAATCCCATGGTAGGAGGAAGAGTAAAATATTTCTCCTGGCCTATCATTCATTTACAGTCCTCATCTCTTTATGACAACAGATGCTTCCTTAGAGGGATGGGGAGCATCTCTTCAAGATCTAGAGATTCACAGCAAATGGTCTTCTCAAGAGGCAAACAGGTATATTCATCTTCCAGAGCTGAGGCAGTATGTTTATGTCTCCAATCCTTACTTCCCAGAATAAAAAAATTGACAGTTTTGGTACTTGCAGGCAATACCACCACCTCGTTTTATCTAAAGAAGCAAGGATGAACTAAATAAAAAATTCCATCACTATAAGCCCAAAACATTTGGAAATAGATTATTCTTCGCAACATTACTCCGTAGGTGGAACATATTCCAGGAGTCAAAAATGAATGGGTGGATTCTCGCAGCAGAGCTTTGAAGGGGCGCCACAAATGGGAACTAAATCAGCAACAGTTATTACAAATCTTTTAACGATGGGGAACTCCAAATCTCAAGCTGTTTGCAACTCTTCAGAACAAGAAATGCTGAATGTTCGCAAGCAAGTTCCATCAGAGCCATTGATAGTGTGGGATGCATTTCTCATAGCCTGGACAGGAATGTTTGCTAAAACTTTCCCTCCTTTTTTCTGATTCCCAGAGCCCTTAAAAAAAATAAGACAAGAACCATGCTGTTAATTCTAATAGCTCTGGCGTGGCCAAGACAGTATTGGTTTACAGGGCTACTTCTACTATCGCAATGTCCACATATTCCTCATGAGCCAACACCAAATCTTCTCTCAATGAACATGGGATAAGTTGTTCATTCAAAGAATACAATCCCTCAATTTATCACCCTCGCTCCTCAGGACAATGAATTCAGCTGTTTGAACGTTCCTCAAGAATGCAAAACAATTGTTTAGAAATCCAGGATTGATTCTACAGGAACATTTTATACAGCAAAATGGATGAGATTCTGTCTTGGTGCGAAATAAAGATCTACACCATTTTAGATTTTCTCTGAAACAGGTTCTACCTTAGTTGCTCCACTTGGCATGATCAGGCCAAGCTCACAATTCAATTAAAGACCACTTGGCAGCAATCTCAAGGTTTTGTGGATTGGGAGGTGATGTCTCTCGCTTGTCTAGCAGACTTATCAAAGAGTTTATGAAGGGCCGCTTCAGAGTTGTTCATTGATTAAGAGCACCACCTTTGTCTTAGCAGTAGAACACAGTTCGTTCACAGCTGATGAAAAGTCTCTTTGAACCTATCCATGAGGCGGAATTAAAATATATATCATGGAAAATGGCACTTCTCCTAGCTGTCACTTCAGGATAAGCGAGATTCAAGCTTTTGCAGTAAAAGAACCATACTTATAATTCAAATATGGAAGAGTAAAATACTGAAAGACAACCTTCAATTCATTCGCAAGGTTCCTTTCATTTGAATAAACCAGTTGTCTTTACTGCTTTTTTCAAGAAGCCCACTAATACAGCTTAAAACGCTTTGCATTCCTTGGGTGTCAGGAAATGTCTGAAACTCTGTATAGAGAACAGACTTTTATAAAGTCCAACCAACTATTGTTAGCTGTTGCCTTGCGTAGGAAGGGTTGCGCTCTCTAAAGGTGCGGTATAGCTCGCTGGGTTGCTGCAACCATTACCTATTGTCACAGTGAAGCAGGAAGATCATTGACTGTACAGGTGCAAGTACATTCAGCGAGCAAAGTTGCAACCTCTACAGCCCAGACTACTGGCAGAGCAGGAATTTGGTCCAATGTTCATACCTTCACCAAATATTATTGTTCGGATTCATCTTGGAAAGCAGATCCATGGTTGGTCAAGTGGTTCTCTGTCACCTTTATCTTTAAGCTAGTTATTTGACAGTGTAGCACATTATACTCTGTGTGCTTAAGACAGGCCTTATTCATGGAAACAGTCTTGAGGGTTTTTCTGATACATAACATGTTTGAGAAGGGTTTTGTTGCTTGTTCTGAGTGGTTGGCTCTACCCACCTCCTTTTCTATTTGTTAATACTGCTCACTACTCAGATTTCAAGGATATCAATCCATGGATGAATCAATACTGGAGAGAAAGCAAGTTAATTACCTGTACACTGTGGTTCTCCAGTGTTCATATCCTTCATAGATTCACTTGCAACCCTCCCTCCTCCCGATTGGGGCTCACCACTCGGAAGAACTTTAAAAATAACTTTGGTACATTTGTGCTTGAATATCTGAGCTAGGGTGGCCGTGCAGGGGAAGAGGGGTCCAGAGGCTGCTTTCTGAGTGGCTGGGTATTGGTTCTTTTAAAACAATGTGGTTTGGTTAACAATGTCAATTGAGTTTCTTTGTCATTTGTAATGCTTCTGCATGTACTGCTTGTAATTATTACAGTGGGAGTCCCTGTGGGATGACGGGGAACATTCAAGCATGTGACTCTATGAAAGATATCAATACTGGAGAACTACTGTGTACAGTTAAAGAATGTGTTTTCCTTCCACCAATGTGGCTTTTGCCTCTGATGTCTGACAATCTCTATATACCAGGGGTCCAAAGAGGGTAACCTGCTCAGTAAACGGTAGGTAAAAATCAAATGTTTGAGCAGTGACAGTCTACAGCTAGGAAGACCTCTGCTTTTAGCTTGGACTGGCCTCTGCAGGTAGGGCCTAAAGGTTTGCATCATAGTTCTATCTAGTAGTATCCACTAGAAACAGAGAGACCTTTGCTCAGACTTTCCGAACTATGAGACAACACTCAGCCTTTTTTGTGCCACATCTCTGCAGTGCCCATAACTCAAGAAAGTGAAAGCATGCATTCAAAGACACCTGTTTAATATACAGAGGTACAATGAAATACAGGGGATCATGCTTAAGGAGACTTGCCCCTTAATTATGTCCTTTGCCACCATCTGATTGAAAGCATAGCTCTGCAGAGGATTGATATTCTGTTGTGCTCATCACTCAAGCTCCAACAGTACACCCAGTAACAGGGAGGCATGGCAGACGTATTAGGCAGATTCAACCTGTTTCTGGTTGATTCTTATAACCTTCTTATAGGATAAACATTTCAAGAGTCTCAGTCTCACTTTCTTCCCCAGTGCTTCAAAATCCAGAAATGTGTCTTCTTCGACGGATTAAGACGCCCCTAAGTTGGGTGTTATGTCTAAGTGGGTTTCATCTTGGTTGGGGCTCTGTCTGAACTCCAGACTTAAGCTCTGCTTCAGGTACTAAGAGCTGATCGAAGGAACCCTAGGACTGAGTGGATCTTGTTCATGTGGTTTAGAACACGATAGTGCTCAATCATGTGGGAAGCAGGGGCCAGGAAAGTATCATAATTAAGATGTAGATCAGGCCAGTACCCCAGAACAGTGAATTGAAACATCAGTGCACCTGTATAGTTGTGACAGGCGCAGTCATGGGTGGCTCCAAGTAGTCCACAATACTACTTCTGAGTACAGAGTTCAGAAGTCACTCATGCGATGGACGACTGAACTACTAGTCTGATCCAAACTGCTGAGACCTAGCGCTGCCCGGTACCAGCAGTAGACTGGCAGTCCAGATAGAATGCGCTCCCACACTGGTTAGGTGAACTAAACCCCTAAATGATGGACCATCATGTGTGCTAAATGAGACTATCTACAAAGGGTTCATGGGAGCAGGGGTGACTGAAAGATGGCACAATTGTGCTATGTGATCATAGGTTGACTTATTGACTGGTTTATGCTGTTCCACATGTAGTTAATTTTGTAATTGTTTTAAAAAACCAATAAGAGTGTATACTTTTTAACAGCTTTGTGTAAACGCTCTAGTCCCGAAGTCATAATTCATGACCCCTAAATTATAAGGTTGGTTGGTTCTGGTCGCCATAATGAGGGGGCCCCTTAGTGTTCATAACTCAGAGGTTCTGGCCTGCTGCAAAGGAGCTATGGGGGTTTGGTCTGCTGCTAGTTTTGAGGCCTCAATTTTAATGGCGGCTTGGTTGTGGCCATTGAAGGGGTCAGGAGCTCTCGGTTGTGTAATGTTCTCTCCTCCTGCTATTGTCGAAGGCTATCACTTATAATGGCAGTGTGAATGTAGACTACTGAAAGGTTCTGGAGCCCTCAGTTATGTAATCTTCTGGCCTGCTGCTAGTTTCTGATGGATACAACTACGTGTGGATTCCTCACCTAATGAATTCTCCCCAATGCGCAGCATTCGACGGAAACGTCTTTCCAGCTCTGCACGTCAGCGAGGACGTCACAATTGCCCAACTCCACGCAGCTCCGTCTGACATCATCGTGGCAATAAGAGGTCCTCTCCGGCGTGCTGACGTCAGTTCCCTTTTTTCTGTGCCTTCGATAACGGTTATTTCTCCAGCTCTTGTGTTGATTGCTGTTGAAAGGGATATTTTGTGTTTTTTCGGAATGTCTGCTCCGAAGAAGTCCGGGTTCAAGCCTTGCAGAGAATGCGGAGGTCGGATGTCTGTCAGTGACCTGTATAACGACTGTCTATGGTGTCTGAGCTCGGACCACGACGTCCTGGAGTGTGGTTCGTGCCAGAAAATGAATCCCAAAGCTCTGAAGGAGAGTGAAGCCAAATTGTTTTTAGCAAAAGCTAAAAAGGAGAAGAGGAGTCACCATAGATCTTCGTCGGGGAAGTCAGCGAAGAGTCATAGGAAGCGGCGCCATCACGATTCCCGGCATCGTTCCAGAGCGAGCCGCTGAAGGTCGAGGTCTCCATCTGCTCGGGGCCATAAGTCATGGGAGGTCAGCCCGACGGTGACTCCTCAGCCTTCAACTCCGCAGACTTCTCCGGCGCCGTCGGTCTTTGAGGTGGTGGAGGCTTAGAGTCCTCGCTCATCTCCAGCACATCAGATGTCCAGGATCCGGGTCCGGCTCCACAGGAGTATCCTGTCTTCCCTACTCCGGGGACCGATCCAGTGGAATTCCTTAATGCCATGTTTGTCATGTTTTAGAGCATGGCGCTGGGAGGTGGTGTGCCGGCTGGTGGCACTGGTCACTTGGCATTTAATTTAGGTGCTCCGGCTCCTTATAGACCAACGCCGTTCATGCCATTCTGTCCGGTAGGGGGCGCTAGTCCTGCGCCGGTACCGGCTGTGCAGCCATGGACGTCGGTGGAAAGACCTTCGACGCCGGTGTCTATCCAGATGAAGGCATCCCGAAGTCGGATGGCGTCGATGGGTGGAGATCAGTTGTCTTCGGCGCGGATGGATCCGGAGATCGCGTGGTGACACCTTCTCGACACCGCTCTTCGACGTCGGACAGCTCTTTGTCGACGCCGGGGCTGGAGGCAAAGTTGCGTTCCCGAAGGATGGCCCTCAGATTGTTGGAGGAAAGAGAATACCAGAGACAGCTCCTTGAGGAAGGGGAGATTGTGGAGCCCCTGGGTGACTTTCAGGGGTTAGAATGGGATTTAGCCTCACCAATATACCGAGGAGGCAGCCTCGTTTCATTCTGTCATCAGAAAGGATGCTGATTTCTTAGAACTCCTGCTTCCTGTTGCCCAGGTCAAGACGAATATCCTGACGGAGGTGCTACATCCTGCCACTGCTGTTGCGGATCCTTTGCTGCCTTTTAATGAAGCTCTTATGGATCCCATCATTGAGGTTTGGAAAATGCCTGTTTCTTCATCGGCGGTGAACAGGTCGGTGGCCAGAAGGTGTGGATCCGCTCCAGGGGACCCTTGAGTTCATTTAGAAAAACCTGTCTCCGGAGAGTCTGGTGGTACAGGCGTCTTGTTCTTCGCGGTCTGCTCCGGGCTCCTTCCCTGGTGTGCCATCCAACAGGGAGTCCTAAAGGATGGAGCAGTCTGCAAAGAAGGTTTTCTCGTCCTGCAGCATGCCACTTAAATCAGCAAATGCCACGTGTATCCTGGGTAGATACATTCATGCTATTATGGATGCAGCTAAAGTGGCGTTGCCTGATATGCCTCAAGACTTGCAAGGACTCCTTACGGATGCCCAGGCTGCGCAACGCAGGTCATACAACCAGGACTGGACACCACGGACTCGGTTGCTAGAGCCATGGGAACCTCCATGCTTGGTTACGTACGTCTGTGTTCTCGTCGGATGTCCAAGCCACTCTGTTAGACTTGCCCTTTTATGGCGATAAGTTATTTGGCACTAAAGCTGACTCTGCGTTGGAGCGCTTTAAAGAGTGTAGGGCAACGGAGAAATCCTTGGACCGGCAAGCTGTTTTGACCCCTTTTAGATCATTTAGACGTCTTAGGGTGGTTGGACGAGGGGCGTCCTTTCGTGGAAGATCGCAGCAGACACGCCAGCAGCACTCAAGTCTCCCTTACTGATCTTTTAGGGGGCGGGGTAGAGTCCGCACTAGAGGGGCCACCCAACAGCAGCATCCTGCCTCTTCCTCGGGGGGGTTGCAACAGGGGAAGCAGCCCTAGTCCTCTAACCATTGCGTCCCATGTATCTCCAGTAGGGGGAAGGCTGTCTCTTTTTCTTCCCATGTGGGAGTCGATCACATCAGACTCCTGGGTCATCAGTGTGGTGAGGAAAGGCTATGCCCTTCCCTTTCGTGAGATTCCTCCTCCCTTCCCTCCCCGTCCTTCCTTTTGTTCAGAAGACCATCTCCTGTTGTTAGAACAAGAGGTCCTATCCCTATTGTCAAAAGGTGCAGTGGAGTTGGTTCCCGAGCAGGAGAGGGGTCAGGGAATGTTATTCAAGATATTTTCTGATCCCCAAAAAGGATGGATGTCTGAGGCCTATCCTGGACCTGAGGATATTGAATTGGTTCCTCAAACAGGAGAAATTCAAAATATTGACTCTAGCATAGGTACTTATGGCATTGAACAAGGAGGATTGGATGGTGTGTGTCGACTTGCAGGATGCTTATTTCCATATTCCCATTCTCAAGTCACGCAGGAAGTATCTCGGGTTTGTGGTGGGGTCGCAACACTACCAGTTTGCGGTCCTTCCTTTTGGTCTTACTTCTGCGCCTCGAGTCTTCACGAAGGTGATGGCGGTGGTTGCAGCAAACCTCAGGAGGAAGGGAATAGCTGTATTCCCTTACCTGGACGATTGGTTGATCAAAGCCAAGTCTCCGAAGCTCGAGCTGCATCACCTGCAGATGACAACCCAGTTGTTGTTCAGTCTGGGCTTTTCGATAAACGTGCCCAAGTCTCACCTGGAGCCCTCTCAACGCCTCCTGTTCATAGGGACAGTACTGGACACAACATTGAGTCGAGCCTTTCCCCCGCCACAGTGGATTCAGGACATTCAGGCGTTGATTTCAATGTTTCGAGAGGGATCGGTTGTTCCAGTCCTCAAGGTCCTTCGTCTGCTCGGTCTGTTCGCTTCTTGCATTCTGTTGGTCACTCATGCATGCTGGCACATGAGGGCTCTTCAGTGGTGCCTCCGCAGGCAGTGGTTTCAGCACAGAGGGGATCTCGCCGAGTCGATAAACATCTCCAGAGACACTACAGCAGATCTACAATGGTGGTCTGTGGATGGCAACCTTTCTCAAGAAAGGCCTTTTTCGATACCACCTCCAGTGGCCACGGTGATAACGGATGCTTCCACCCTGGGGTGGGGAGCTCACCTTGGGGACCTTGAGATCAAAGGTCGTTGGTCTCCAGTGGAGCAGGTTATTTCATATCAATCTGCTGGAATTGCGGGCGATACGTTTGGCTCTCAAGGCCTTCCTCCCTTCCCTTCGCGGTCAGTCGGTTCAAGTCTTGATGGACAACACGCCCTCGATGTGGTACATCAACAAGCAGGGAGGAGTTGGGTCGTACCTTCTCTGCAGAGAGGCTCTGCGGCTCTGGTCCTGGGCAAGGGACCATCGGATTTGCTTATTAGCAAGCCATCTGGCTGGGGTTCAAAACGTGTGTACGGACAGTCTCAGACGGCTACTCTTCGGCCGATTACGAGTGGCGTCTTCATCCAGATCTGGTCCTTTCCATCTTTCAGATGTGGGGGTTTACCCAGGTAGTCCTATTTGCCACTCGGGATAATGCACACTGCCCATTGTTCTGCAGCCTCCAGTATCTGGTGCAGGAAGCGTTGGGGGACGCGTTTCATATGTCCTGGAACGGCCAGTTGCTTTACGCGTTTCCCCCCAGACCTTTGATTCCTCGGGTTCTGAGGAAGATTCGCCAAGACCGGGCCCAAGTCATCTTAATAGCGCCGGATTGGTACACGGACCTTCTCCAACTCTCACTGTGCCCTCCGCTCCGTCTCCCTTTCAGGGCTGACCTTCTCTCACAGTCGCAGGGGCAGGTTCTACACCCCCACCTCTAGAGCCTGCACCTTCATGTCTGGAGATTGAATGGGGCAATCTGAGTTCTTTTTCTCTCCCGCCGGATGTGGTGGACGTTATTTTATCAGCCAGGCGACACTCCACCAAATCTGTCTATGCGAGCAGATGGGCTAAATTCGTTAATTGGTGTGGAGAGAGACAAATTAATCCCTAAAGTGCCCATTTGTCAGATATATTGATGTTTGCATTGTCCTTGGCACAGCAAGGCTGCGCTGTTGCTACTGTCAAGGGCTATCTTTCAGCCCTCTCAGCCTTCTTATGTCTTCCTGATCAACCCTCTTTGTTCAAATCCCCTTTAGTATTGAGGTTTTTGAAGGGGTTTACCCATAGGTTTCCTCTCATTCCGTTTCCTATGCCCCAGTGGGATTTAAATCTGTTTTTAACCTTTTTGATGGGCTCTCCTTTTGAGCCACTACATTCTTGCCCTTTGAGATTTTTAGTCCTAAAGACTGTTTTTCTTCCTGCCATCACGTCTGCTAGGCGTGTAAGTGAGCTTCAAGCTCTTTGTGTTCACCCTCCTTTTACAACTTTTCATAAGGACAAAGTGGTGCTGAGGACCAGGGCGTCTTTCCTCTCCAAGGTAGAGACTCCTTTTCATCTGGGGCAGTCTATCACTCTCTCGTCATTCTATCCTCCTCTACATCCATCTAAGGAGGAGGAGAGACTCCATCAACTGGACCCAAGGAGGGCCTTGAGTTTTTACATAGACAGGACGAGAGAGTTCCACTTGGACGACCAACTCTTTGTCGGATAAGTGGGGAAGAGGAAGGGAAAGGCCGTCCACAAACCAACACTATCCAGGTGAGTCGTTCTTTGTATTAAGATATGTTATTCATTAGCAAAGAAAGTTCCTCCTGATGGTGTAAGAGCCCATTCCACCAGGGCTAAGGCGGCCACATCAGCCGTAGCTAGAGGTGTTCCAGTGGCAGACATTTGTAAGGCTGCAACTTGGGCGTCCCTCCACACCTTTGTAAAGCATTATTGGTTGGACTCGGAGGTGAGGAGGGATGGCCATTTCGCGCGGTCTGTGCTGCAGGATTTCTTGGTATGATCAGTCAGACTCCCACCTCCGAGGCGGTACTGCTTTCGGACTCTATTCATTAGGTGAGGAATCCACAGGTAGTTGTATCCATCAGAAGAGCAAGTTACTTACCTTCGGTAACGCTTTTTTTCTGGTGGATACACTAGCTGCCTGTGGATTCCTCACAGTCCCACCCGCCTCCCCATAGTCTGTCTGGTCATACTGAGATTTCCTTGGGTGTATATATGTGTATTTGTCTGTTGCTGGATTATGAGAGTATATATTTATATATATGTATATATATTTGTATATATATGTGTATATATATATATATATATATGTATTGGTGTATATTTATGACTTTGTATTTTTGCGAATATGTATTGATGCTGTTTGCTATTATTATTTGTTTACCTTTTCTTTAAAAGTTTTCTTGGATACAATCATAATGAGTATGGAATGTTGATATTCACCTGTTCACCTCAAAGGCACGTCAAAAATGGGGTAAACTGACGTCAGCACGCCGGCGAGGACCTCTTATTGCCACGATGATGTCAGACGGAGCCACGTGGAGTCGGGCAATTGTGACGTCCTCGCCGACGTGCAGAGCTGGAAAGAAGTTTCCGTTGAATGCTACGCATGGGGAGAATTCATTAGGTGAGGAATCCACAGGTAGCTAGTGTATCCACCAGAATAAGCGTTACCGAAGGTAAGTAACTTGCTCGTCTTTGTACTCAGGAAGGGCTAGGGAGCATGAATTTAAAAGAAGGCACCCCAGAGAGGATGAAGGTTTTATCATGTATATAGAGGAATGGAATACCCACTACCTATGCAATGGAAGGACATTGCAAGGCACCTCACACACATCCTTCAGCCCCAAACCTCTATTAGGTTATTTTCCAGTGACTTCCCATATCCCTACAGCCTGTGATCCATGTATTCATAGGCCCTCTGTTGAGCGGGAACCAGTCTTATTATTCATTGATTCCTGTCAGTTGTTCACCTTTGCCCTCATCCACCTAGGACACCTGGGTGTTCCTCGGCAGGCCGACTGGTAACATGCTTTTAGGCATGAGGTGTACAGTCAGCCCATCTTTATCAATGCATTTCCCCATAGGCACAGGATAGAAAACAGTTTACTACATCAGTTCCTGTTGAATGCTGTGCATTGGGGAGAATTCATTAGTGAGGAATCTATAGGTAGGTAGTGTATCCACCAGAAAAAGCGTTACCGAAGGTAAGTAACTTGCTTGTCTGACATCTTTAGATTTATGTCAATGTGAGCATGGCCTACTACTAGTGTCTGAGGCCGGCAGTTCTAATGGCAATGTGATTGAGGCCCTTGATTGCACAGCTGTGTAATTGAGGTCCTTGATTGCACAGCAGTGTGAATGAGGCCCTTGATTGCACAGCAGTCTGATTGAGGCCCTTGATTGCATAGCAGTGTGACTGAGGCCCTTGATTGCACAGCTGTGTAATTGAGGACCTTGATTGCACAGCAGTGTGAACGAGGCCCTTGATTGCACAGCAGTCTGATTGAGGCCCTTCAATGTATAGCAGTGTGACCGAGGCCCTTGATTGCACAGCTGTGTAATTTATGCCCTTGATTGCACAGAAGTGTGAATGAGGCCCTTAATTGCACAGCAGTCTGATTGAGACCCTTGATTGCACAGCAGTCTGATTGAGGCCCTTGATTGCACAGTAGTCAGATTGAGGAATGCTGCAAGGGTCAGAGGTCCTCGGTTTTTAATTGCAGTGTGATTGTGGCCTCCTTCAAGATTCTGTTGCTCTAGGTTGTAAGGTGTTGGCCTTCTGCGGTGGTGATGCCTCCAGTTTTAACGGCAGTGCAATTATGCTCTCCTGGAAGGGTCTGCTGTCCCTGAATTTGATATCAGTGTGATTGTAGGTTTCTGAAACGGTCACAAGCCCTCTGTTTTAATGGAAGCGTAACTATTGCCTGCTGCAACGGTCCAGGCCTTCGGTTTTAGGGACAGTGTGACTATCACTCTCTGTTAGCATCTGAGGCTCTCAGTTTGAATGGCAACTTAACTGTGGCCTGCAACGAGGGTCTGAGGCCCTCAGTTTGGATGGCAGTGTGATTGGGCCTTGCTGCAAGGATACAAGTCCCTTAGTTTAAATGTCAGTGTGATTGGGCCCCGTTGCAAGGATCCGGGTGCATGAGTTTGAATGGCAGCATGATTGGGCCCTCCTCCAAAGATCTGAGTCACTCAGTTTGAATGGCAGCGAGATTAGGCCGTGTTGCACGGATCTGGGTCCCTCAGTTCGAATGGCAGCGGGATTGGGCCCTGCTGCAAGAATCCGGGCCCTCACTCTGAATGGCTGCTTGATTGGGTCCTGCCGCAAGAACCTGGTTCCCTCACCTTCAGTGGCAGCCTAATTGGACCCCGCTGCAGGAATCTATGTGCCTGTCTGAAGGGCAATGTGATTGGGCCCAGTTGAAAGAATCTAGGGTCCTCACTTTGAATAGCAGCGTGATTGTGGCCTGCTGCAAGGTTCCGGGGGCCGCACTTTAAATTACAGTGTGATTGGGGCCTGCTGCACATGTCTGTGTCCCTCAGGTTGAATGGCAGCGTGATTGGGGCCTGCTGCAAAGATCTGTGTCCCTCAGATTGAATGGCAAAGTGACTGGGGCCTGCTGCACAGATCTGTGTCCCTTTGAATGGCAGCGTGATTAGGGCCTGTGCACAGAACTTTGTCCCTCAGGTTGAATGGCAGCGTGATTGGGATCTGCGGCACAGATCTGTGTCCCTCAGATTCCTTCAGGTTGAATTGCAGAGTGATTGGGGTCTGCTGCACAGATCTGTGTCCCTCAGGTTGAATGGCGGCGTGATTGGGGCCTGTGCACAGATCTGTGTCCCTCAGGTTGAATGGCGGCGTGATTGGGGCCTGTGCACAGATCTGTGTCCCTCAGGTTGAATGGCGGCGTGATTGGGGCCTGTGCACAGATCTGTGTCCCTCAGGTTGAATGGCGGCGTGATTGGGGCCTCTGCACAGATCTGTGTCCCTCAGGTTGAATGGCGGCGTGATTGGGGCCTGTGCACAGATCTGTGTCCCTCAGGTTCAATGGCGGCGTGATTGGGGCCTGTGCACAGATCTGTGTCCCTCAGGTTCAATGGCGGCGTGATTGGGGCCTGTGCACAGATCTGTGTCCCTCAGGTTCAATGGCGGCGTGATTGGGGCCTGTGCACAGATCTGTGTCCCTCAGGTTGAATGGCGGCGTGATTGGGGTCTGTGCACAGATCTGTGTCCCTCAGGTTGAATGGCGGCGTGATTGGGGCCTGTGCACAGATCTGTGTCGCTCAGGTTGAATGGCGGCGTGATTGGGGCCTGTGCAGAGATCTGTGTCCCTCAGGTTGAATGGCGGCGTGATTGGGGCCTGTGCACAGATCTGTGTCCCTCAGGTTGAATGGCGGCGTGATTGGGGCCTGTGCACAGATCTGTGTCCCTCAGGTTCAATGGCAGTGTGATTGGGGTCTGCGGCACAGATCTGTGTCCCTCAGGTTCCCTCAGGTTGAATTGCAGAGTGATTGGGGTCTGCTGAACAGATCTGTGTCCCTCAGGTTGAATGGCGGCATGATTGGGGCCTGTGCACAGATCTGTGTCCCTCAGGTTGAATGGCAGCGTGATTGGGGCCTGTGCACAGATCTGTGTCCCTCAGGTTGAATGGCAGCGTGATTGGGGTCGGTGCACAGATCTGTGTCCCTCAGGTTGAATTTGCAGTGTGATTGGGGCCTGTGCACAGATCTGTGTCCCTCAGGTTGAATGGCAGCGTGATTGGGGCCTGTGCACAGATCTGTGTCCCTCAGGTTGAATGGCAGCGTGATTGGGGCCTGTGCACAGATCTGTGTCCCTCAGGTTGAATGGCAGCGTGATTGGGGCCTGTGCAGAGATCTGTGTCCCTCAGGTTCAATGGCAGAGTGATTGGGGCCTGTGCACAGATCTGTGTCCCTCAGGTTCAATGGCAGAGTGATTGGGGTCTGCGGCACAGATCTGTGTCCCTCAGGTTCCCTCAGGTTGAATTGCAGAGTGATTGGGGTCTGCTGAACAGATCTGTGTCCCTCAGGTTGAATGGCAGCGTGATTGGGGTCGGTGCACAGATCTGTGCCCTCAGTTTGAATGGCAGCGTGATTGGGGCCTGTGCACAGATCTGTGTCTCTCAGGTTGAATGGCAGCGTGATTGGGGCCTGTGCAGAGATCTGTGTCCCTCAGGTTCAATGGCAGCGTGATTGGGGCCTGTGCACAGATCTGTGTCCCTCAGGTTGAATGGCAGCGTGATTGGGGCCTGTGCAGAGATCTGTGTCCCTCAGGTTCAATGGCGGCGTGATTGGGGTCGGTGCACAGATCTGTGTCCCTCAGGTTCAATGGCAGCGTGATTGGGGCCTGTGCAGAGATCTGTGTCCCTCAGGTTGAATGGCAGCGTGATTGGGGCCTGTGCACAGATCTGTGTCCCTCAGGTTGAATGGCAGCGTGATTGGGGCCTGTGCAGAGATCTGTGTCCCTCAGGTTCAATGGCAGAGTGATTGGGGCCTGTGCACAGATCTGTGTCCCTCAGGTTCAATGGCAGAGTGATTGGGGTCTGCGGCACAGATCTGTGTCCCTCAGGTTCCCTCAGGTTGAATTGCAGAGTGATTGGGGTCTGCTGAACAGATCTGTGTCCCTCAGGTTGAATGGCAGCGTGATTGGGGTCGGTGCACAGATCTGTGCCCTCAGGTTGAATGGCAGTGTGATTGGGGCCTGTGCACAGATCTGTGTCCCTCAGGTTGAATGGCAGCGTGATTGGGGCCTGTGCAGAGATCTGTGTCCCTCAGGTTCAATGGCAGCGTGATTGGGGCCTGTGCACAGATCTGTGTCCCTCAGGTTGAATGGCAGCGTGATTGGGGTCGGTGCACAGATCTGTGCCCTCAGGTTGAATGGCAGTGTGATTGGGGCCTGTGCACAGATCTGTGTCCCTCAGGTTGAATGGCAGCGTGATTGGGGCCTGTGCACAGATCTGTGTCCCTCAGGTTTAATGGCAGCGTGATTGGGGCCTGTGCAGAGATCTGTGTCCCTCAGGTTCAATGGCAGCGTGATTGGGGCCTGTGCACAGATCTGTGCCCTCAGGTTGAATGGCAGTGTGATTGGGGCCTGTGCACAGATCTGTGTCCCTCAGGTTGAATGGCAGCGTGATTGGGGCCTGTGCAGAGATCTGTGTCCCTCAGGTTGAATGGCAGCGTGATTGGGGCCTGTGCACAGATCTGTGTCCCTCAGGTTGAATGGCAGCGTGATTGGGGCCTGTGCAGAGATCTGTGTCCCTCAGGTTCAATGGCAGAGTGATTGGGGCCTGTGCACAGATCTGTGTCCCTCAGGTTCAATGGCAGAGTGATTGGGGTCTGCGGCACAGATCTGTGTCCCTCAGGTTCCCTCAGGTTGAATTGCAGAGTGATTGGGGTCTGCTGAACAGATCTGTGTCCCTCAGGTTGAATGGCAGCGTGATTGGGGTCGGTGCACAGATCTGTGCCCTCAGGTTGAATGGCAGTGTGATTGGGGCCTGTGCACAGATCTGTGTCCCTCAGGTTGAATGGCAGCGTGATTGGGGCCTGTGCAGAGATCTGTGTCCCTCAGGTTCAATGGCAGCGTGATTGGGGCCTGTGCACAGATCTGTGTCCCTCAGGTTGAATGGCAGCGTGATTGGGGTCGGTGCACAGATCTGTGCCCTCAGGTTGAATGGCAGTGTGATTGGGGCCTGTGCACAGATCTGTGTCCCTCAGGTTGAATGGCAGCGTGATTGGGGCCTGTGCACAGATCTGTGTCCCTCAGGTTTAATGGCAGCGTGATTGGGGCCTGTGCAGAGATCTGTGTCCCTCAGGTTCAATGGCAGCGTGATTGGGGTCGGTGCACAGATCTGTGCCCTCAGGTTGAATGGCAGCGTGATTGGGGCCTGTGCACAGATCTGTGTCCCTCAGGTTGAATGGCAGCGTGATTGGGGCCTGTGCAGAGATCTGTGTCCCTCAGGTTCAATGGCAGCGTGATTGGGGCCTGTGCACAGATCTGTGTCCCTCAGGTTGAATGGCAGCGTGATTGGGGCCTGTGCAGAGATCTGTGTCCCTCAGGTTCAATGGCGGCGTGATTGGGGTCGGTGCACAGATCTGTGTCCCTCAGGTTCAATGACAGCGTGATTGGGGCCTGTGCACAGATCTGTGCCCTCAGGTTGAATGGCAGTGTGATTGGGGCCTCTGCACAGATCTGTGTCCCTCAGGTTGAATGGCAGCGTGATTGGGGCCTGTGCACAGATCTGTGTCCCTCAGGTTGAATGGCAGCGTGATTGGGGCCTGTGCAGAGATCTGTGTCCCTCAGGTTCAATGGCAGCGTGATTGGGGCCTGTGCAGAGATCTGTGTCCCTCAGGTTCAATGGCGGCATGATTGGGGTCGGTGCACAGATCTGTGTCCCTCAGGTTCAATGACAGCGTGATTGGGGCCTGTGCACAGATCTGTGCCCTCAGGTTGAATGGCAGTGTGATTGGGGCCTGTGCACAGATCTGTGTCCCTCAGGTTGAATGGCAGCGTGATTGGGGCCTGTGCACAGATCTGTGTCCCTCAGGTTGAATGGCAGCGTGATTGGGGCCTGTGCAGAGATCTGTGTCCCTCAGGTTCAATGGCAGCGTGATTGGGGCCTGTGCACAGATCTGTGTCCCTCAGGTTCAATGGCAGCGTGATTGGGGCCTGTGCACAGATCTGTGTCCCTCAGGTTGAATGGCAGCGTGATTGGGGCCTGTGCACAGATCTGTGTCCCTCAGGTTGAATGGCGGCGTGATTGGGGTCGGTGCACAGATCTGTGTCCCTCAGGTTGAATTGCAGCGTGATTGGGGTCGGTGCACAGATCTGTGCCCTCAGGTTGAATGGCAGCGTGATTGGGGCCTGTGCAGAGATCTGTGTCCCTCAGGTTGAATGGCAGCGTGATTGGGGCCTGTGCACAGATCTGTGTCCCTCAGGTTGAATGGCAGCGTGATTGGGGCCTGTGCAGAGATCTGTGTCCCTCAGGTTCAATGGCAGAGTGATTGGGGCCTGTGCACAGATCTGTGTCCCTCAGGTTCAATGGCAGAGTGATTGGGGTCTGCGGCACAGATCTGTGTCCCTCAGGTTCCCTCAGGTTGAATTGCAGAGTGATTGGGGTCTGCTGAACAGATCTGTGTCCCTCAGGTTGAATGGCAGCGTGATTGGGGTCGGTGCACAGATCTGTGCCCTCAGGTTGAATGGCAGCGTGATTGGGGCCTGTGCACAGATCTGTGTCCCTCAGGTTGAATGGCAGCGTGATTGGGGCCTGTGCAGAGATCTGTGTCCCTCAGGTTCAATGGCAGCGTGATTGGGGCCTGTGCAGAGATCTGTGTCCCTCAGGTTCAATGGCGGTGTGATTGGGGCTTGTTGGCCATGTTTCAGGGCTTGGCAAGACACTGCACAGCCGGGACCCCCTGTTCACTTCCACATTCCACTTAGCCCAGTGCCTCGCTGTTTAGTCCACCGGAAGACTTGTCGTGTATCGCAAATCTTTATGCTGCTTGCTTTAGGGCAGAGCTCTAGCTGCTTTGTATTTAGCTTTAAGGGTTAGCAGTTGGATTGGTAATCCAAGCACACAGCATTTTTCACTGTCTCCCTGGCAACCTTGAGTGTTTGTATAAAACAGGTAATCGCAGAAGTATTTACTGCGCTCTCACACTGTAAGACATTTCAGGCAGGGCCAGAAAAATAGGTGGGACTCATTTGTAAGGGGATATCCTGTCCATGAAAAGCAGCTTTCTACTTTAAACCTTTGTTTCTCTTTGAGGTCGTAATCCCTAAATTCACATTTAACAAAAGGCTTTCAGAAATATGGGTGTATCTTGGTTTAGGGATGATTAACAATCCCTTCATCAGGCTCGTCTTCAGACATTTACATCACGAAATTGCTCATTGAATAGGATTTTCAGGCAATTTAACCCACACGTTCAGCGATGCAAGATTTTTTTCAATTCACTACCCAAAATGATGGCTGAACTGAACCAATGCCAGGAAGAAGCAAAGTGATTATATTGGACCATTAATACAGCAACATTTACAAGAGCTGCTGAATACTCTCAACATGAGCGAGCTCCTGTTTCTAATGCAGTGTATTAAAATTGTGGATATCTTTCTCAGAATGTTAAAATGTTAACACATCCTACTTAAAGATTTAATCTATTTGGGATCCACTAACCTAGAATGAAGTTGCCATACAATTGTGGGCCTACCATAACTGGGCAAGAATGATTTTGAACAGACAATCCAATATAGCATCATGGGCAATTTTGTAGACCCACTACCTCAAACCAATTATTCTTACATAATAGGACCAAGCCAGTTACATCGCCTTCAGCAATTCACTCAGCTGTGAGTAACAAAGGTGTGTGAAACATGAGTAAACTATTTTAATTTTCCATACCCACATATTTCAAATTGGGTTGATAATTTAAGGATTACACTTAATTGAGATTCTCCTACAAGGGGATATCTTAAGCCATACTGTGCTGATGAAACCCCAGTAACTGCTAGATTTGAAAGTGGGGAATTGGTTACTCTATTCATTATTATCGACACACACTCCTGATTCCTGACTTGGTGATCAAGCCCCACGTGTCTCAGTGCATGTTTGTCTGTTCATGGAACGTTTCAGACAATTGTAAGCAGTTTAAGCTTGGGGCGGTACTGATCTATTGAGTTTCCTAAATTTTTTAAACATTATTTGCATACAGGAATCCCAGAAAATGGATACTTTCCAACCAAATTACTGTATCTGCTGTGAAACAATTAATTGCTTCTAAAAGCCCAGTTAGGACTCCTCGAGATTACTGGTCGTTTAGTCTTTCTGAGCTCTGCTAAATTAGGGTTTGGGAGGAAAGAACTACTAATTAAGTCTAAATATCCACTTGCCTAATTAATTAATTTGGGCAGTATACATTTTTCCTTTCAACTGTTGCTTATAATTAATGTCAATTTATAAATGTAGATTGACCCTGAAATCCTCTTTAGTTGATGTTGAACATCTGGCATCGAGGTATTCAAAAGCATTTGGGGTATTTACCGGTGGTTTGACATGCAACATTGCATCGTGAGATATGCAGATTTTCGTTATGATTCTCCAGAATTCTATTGTACTGTTCCTAATGTTTGTTATCAAAATCAATGCAACAAGGCCTCCGATAAAGTAATCAATTATTTTTTCCTACGAACTGGGTGGGCTTCCATTCATTAGAAAGAAGATTGAAGTCTTATTGCCCAGCACAGTACACTCAGTTAGATGTTTTTGTTATCTTTTTAAACGTAGACCTTCTATGCCGCATTCTAGGATTCGGCTTGAATTTGGGTTTGTGTCTTTGTTTTTTCTTGACATTACTCAGTTTGTTAATTATATGTGTTAGTGGTCAAAAGGGGAACAAAATTCATTGAAGCGTCTTATTTGTAAAAAGGCATTTTGTAATGTTTCTGGTGCTCAACCTTGAAAAGTAAAATGGCTAAATAAAGTCACCCTTAATTATTAACTTCCGTCACTGGACAGACTATCTGTTATGAACACGGCTCAACATCAACAATTACTAAAAATGAACATAAAAAACCCACTTTGTATTTTAATGACCTTCAGGTGTCTCCTACTTGACTTGTTTCTATTATGGATATATAAATAAGAGATAGCCTTATTTAAACACATATTTGGGTCAAGAATAAAATTAGGTTTTGTACATTTAGGATTATTACATTATCTTATCTTACAGTTTGACGATGCTTGACTATAGCCGGGTAAAACCCATAGATTGTGTTGTTATTCCACTAAAACTAGTGACATTTTAAAGCGCACAACTGTGTGATCTGTGTATGTCCAGAGCTGATTGAGCTGTGCAGCCTTTTATCCTTGAAAGTGGTGGTAAACTATCCGAGAACCTATGTTGCCGTGCTTTAAGGATAATTCTTCCAAAGGGATTGGTCGTACTGTAAAATGTTTTAGTTTGTGTTTTACTAGTTTACAAACCATATTAAATTTATTGTAAAGGTAAATTCTGAAACGATATGAAAAATGTTCCTTGTTGATTTTCAGTTCTGTTGTGAATATATTTGGTGTAATTGCTTGGGCTATGATTAACCAATTTGTCATTCTTGTGCACAGGGCCACCACATATGCACATGCAATGTGCATTTTCAATGTTGATTTTATTCTTATGTTAATTATTGCGATTGTTTTTATCTATACCTTAATACAAATAACTTTAGTACTACTACCGCAGTGTATATTGTAATTGTATTTACTACCCCTGGGGAGGGGTCGAAGCGCTTTTCGGTGAGTAGTGACTCTGTTAGTTGGACTGAATATACAGGGAGTGCAGAATTATTAGGCAAATGAGTATTTTGACCACATCATCCTCTTTATGCATGTTGTCTTACTCCAAGCTGTATAGGCTCGAAAGCCTACTACCAATTAAGCATATTAGGTGATGTGCATCTCTGTAATGAGAAGGGGTGTGGTCTAATGACATCAACACCCTATATCAGGTGTGCATAATTATTAGGCAACTTCCTTTCCTTTGGCAAAATGGGTCAAAAGAAGGACTTGACAGGCTCAGAAAAGTCAAAAATAGTGAGATATCTTGCAGAGGGATGCAGCACTCTTAAAATTGCAAAGCTTCTGAAGCGTGATCATCGAACAATCAAGCGTTTCATTCAAAATAGTCAACAGGGTCGCAAGAAGCGTGTGGAAAAACCAAGGCGCAAAATAACTGCCCATGAACTGAGAAAAGTCAAGCGTGCAGCTGCCACGATGCCACTTGCCACCAGTTTGGCCATATTTCAGAGCTGCAACATCACTGGAGTGCCCAAAAGCACAAGGTGTGCAATACTCAGAGACATGGCCAAGGTAAGAAAGGCTGAAAGACGACCACCACTGAACAAGACACACAAGCTGAAACGTCAAGACTGGGCCAAGAAATATCTCAAGACTGATTTTTCTAAGGTTTTATGGACTGATGAAATGAGAGTGAGTCTTGATGGGCCAGATGGATGGGCCCGTGGCTGGATTGGTAAAGGGCAGAGAGCTCCAGTCCGACTCAGACGCCAGCAAGGTGGAGGTGGAGTACTGGTTTGGGCTGGTATCATCAAAGATGAGCTTGTGGGGCCTTTTCGGGTTGAGGATGGAGTCAAGCTCAACTCTCAGTCCTACTGCCAGTTCCTGGAAGACACCTTCTTCAAGCAGTGGTACAGGAAGAAGTCTGCATCCTTCAAGACAAACATGATTCTCATGCAGGACAATGCTCCATCACACGCGTCCAAGTACTCCACAGCGTGGCTGGCAAGAAAGGGTATAAAAGAAGGAAATCTAATGACATGGCCTCCTTGTTCACCTGATCTGAACCCCATTGAGAACCTGTGGTCCATCATCAAATGTGAGATTTACAAGGAGGGAAAACAGTACACCTCTCTGAACAGTGTCTGGGAGGCTGTGGTTGCTGCTGCACGCAATGTTGATGGTGAACAGATCAAAACACTGACAGAATCCATGGATGGCAGGCTTTTGAGTGTCCTTGCAAAGAAAGGTGGCTATATTGGTCACTGATTTGTTTTTGTTTTGTTTTTGAATGTCAGAAATGTATATTTGTGAATGTTGAGATGTTATATTGGTTTCACTGGTAATAATAAATAATTGAAATGGGTATATATTTGTTTTTTGTTAAGTTGCCTAATAATTATGCACAGTAATAGTCACCTGCACACACAGATATCCCCCTAACATAGCTAAAACTAAAAACAAACTAAAAACTACTTCCAAAAATATTCAGCTTTGATATTAATGAGTTTTTTGGGTTCATTGAGAACATGGTTGTTGTTCAATAATAAAATTAATCCTCAAAAATACAACTTGCCTAATAATTCTGCACTCCCTGTAATGATGGAGGGATAGAAGAGGGAAGAGTCCATAAAGTGGTACTCTGGAGACCACAGTAGTAAGATGAGGTTTGGGGTGAGTAAAGGAGAGATGGGGAAACAATCGTCTGTAGAAAGAGATCAAGGAGATCACAGTAGTAAAATGAGGTTTGGGATGAGTTAAAGGAAATGTATGAATAGAAGCGGGTCCCTGCACACGTCTGTAAAGATACATTTTTAACTGTTGAGACATGTTTTAACTGGGGGTTCCAAATGTTTGCATCTAGTTAAGTGTGCAGTGTTTCCAGATTCAGTTTCATCATTTTCTCTGTTTTAGGTAATTTTCACTGCAAGGTTGTTGTAATTTTTGTCTAACCATCGAAGCTGAAAAATGTTTTTAGACTTTTTCTCTATGAGTTTATCTTGTATATGGTTTTTCCATAAACAAAGGCATTGCTGCGGAGAAGTAGAATACGTTTTGTCGGCGAAAAATATCTTATGTAGAAGCATTTATGCAGCATTACAGAAGCATTTATGCAAATTGTTAAAAACGCAACGTTTTTCATGGGGATGTTTCTAAGCATAAAACTATGCAAACCAAACATGCCCAAGATGCTGAATTTTCCTGGGCTCTTTGGGAAGGTATCTGCATTAATATCATTAGAGACATTTTTTGAGTACAATATTCCATTCAAAGATGGTCTCTTGGCACCTGGTCAGAAGGGCACAGTGCAGCACCCCAACATGATTCATGGTTTGATTGCCTTCTGGTTACCCATCGAGGTCAGTTTGAAGCCTAAAGTTGACTTCAACACCCAAAAGAAAATTATCAACACATTTTAAATGAAGCTTTTCACGAAATATTGTTTGGTACACTCGAAGAAGTGCATTGTTCTCTAAATATGTGACAATGCATTGCAATGGAGCTCTGAAACGCAGGAGGTTCACACACTTCCAGTGGCAAGCCTTTATTGTGCAAAATTAGCATTGATTACTGCACAAATCAAAATCTGTTGTAATGGCAAAGGGTAAGGGTTTAGGGGAGGGGTACATGGTGATAAGAACTGAGAGGGCAAATAATCAAATACACGCAGAACCAAACTAAATCCTTCTCTGTCCCAATTCACACCTCGTGATTTTCAGAGAACAGAACATATAATGAGAAAGAGAGAAATAAGAAATAATGAGATACCGGATGCAAAAATAATCTTACAATAGTACCTAAAATAAATAAACCCTAGATCTACAGTGAGGTGTGGTCTTTTACCTGGAAATGTTTAGCTTTTAACTTCCTTCTTCCATAGGGACTATGACTGTTGTTCAATCAGTTGATCCTTCAGCATTGGCTCTCAAGCGGATTTACAGTGTTCCTCAAGTTTATATAATGGCTCTATGGTTATTTTGAGTATGAGATGAGGTCGTACCAAATGCAAATGCTGGTAAATAAGTACCAAAAAAGTTACTTTGTCAGAAAAAGAGGAACAACAAACTGTACAGGTGTGACTTGTATTGCAATTTGTGCATCCTTCATCAGCATTCTTCCTGCATTCTTTTAAGAGATGCTGTGTGTCTTCACCGGTTTGGTTTTCAATGCCATACTGTTTAGATAGTGTTTTTGTTGTGTTATGCTGATTGCTGCACAGTCTATAAGTGCTTCTTGTGGGGTCAGCGTTGACATTGAACCACCAGTGTTAGTCTTTGCGGTTGGAGTCTCAAGTACTCAGTAATTCTTTGGGTTCAGTAATGCAACAGCTACTGCCAGAGCTAAGCTGGTCTTCAACTGGATTATCAAACTTTGAAAAAATATGTCTATTACTACATTACTCAGACCGTCAGACGGGATACCTGAGCAAGCCCTAGTAGGCTGGAGGCCTAGTAAACCGGTTTCAGCTTAGAGGGTGTCTGAACGTTAACAGAAATAAAATGGTGAAGGGGAGCTCTCTTATCGTGCTGCATCCTTTACGGCTTACCCCCTCTGCTTGTTTGTTTACATTTGCAGTGAGAGCAGGTACAACACTGGTGTATCTGAATAACCTCCAGTCCTGCCCGGGCTCATAGTGAGCGTGTGAGATGGGGACTCAAGTCAGCTATGTGGGCCACAGTTAGGCAAACAACGTGGGCGGGTTCAAGGGTGTTGTGCTCTTTTCGACTGATGCTGCTGGTGTTTCAGCTGTGAGTGTGCACTGAGGCCTCTCAACCAGAACTCAGTGTCCTGACCTTAAACTATTTCTGTTTAATTGCATTATGCCCATTTGGTATAACCTAACTTACTTGTAAGTCCTAGTATATGGTACCTAGGGTACTGAGGGCCTGTAAATTAGATGGTTCCCCCCAGGGACTTCCCCACAGTCTGTACGCCCTGGTTGTGACAAAGGAAAAACATGGCTCTCAGTCTACCACTGCACACTGGAATGGCAGTTTTATCCTGCTAACTTGACTTTGCCATTTAAAGCAATGGCAAAGCCCAATTATCTCTTTTTAGTATATGTAAGTCATGCCTAAGGTAAGCCGATCGAGCCCTAAAGCAGGATGCTGTATATTAGAAAGTTGAAAATGTACTTTTACATGTTCCAACAGTAAAAACCCATAGCTGCCATTTTGACTGTGGAGATGGCTTGTAGCCCCATTGGCGAAAGCAGTGTAACAAACAGACACCTCAGCCTTGCTAACTTCTGACTGGTACTCAAAGTTATTAAACAACTTGTTACATTAAGCCCGGCTTGTCAAGTCAAAATTAATATAACATGTTGTAGTGTGCAACTTTTACAAAGTTGCCACTTTGTTGCCCAAAGTCTCACTTACCCATTCACAGTTGCTCCTGGGATCTCTCCCTGAGATAGCTATCTGCCCTCCTGAGGAGATGTGTAAACAATTCAGAGGAAAGACACTATAAAAGCCTGCATGGGGAAGCCACACAGGTGTTAGCTAATTTTTTTTAAAAAAAGCACGTTTTAAAGGAGAAGCCACCTTTAAAGAAAAAATAGGATACCCTTGGGAGAGGAGCTGTTTCTTTGTGTAGCCCAACATTCTGGCACCTGGGACAGAAAGGGAAAACCAATTGTCAAACCAGTTTTTTAGGCCTTTGGTAGCCACAATGCTAGGTTGGACTAGCGAGCTCTGCACGCTGAGAGAAGGGTCTGTCATTTTGAGAGTGGTCAGAATAGAGGCTTCTGGGATAGCTAGATGACACACTTCACAGAAATTTGTCATTAGATGCGAGGTAACCTGGTAGCCCATTGGTTGGGGACCGCAACCTTCCATGAGGGAATTTTCCTGCCATAAAAAGGGCATCCCTGGCACCCAGAACTTAGATCCTGTTGGCCTGGAGAAGAGGACCGAAGATGGACTACCCTGCTGCACCAAGGAACTGGCGGAGAGGGTAAACTGATGTGAACTGTACCTGCTGTACCTGGTGGCTAGCAAAGGAGAAAGGGGTGGTGCCCGCTGTGTCCTACTCATAGAGAAGTTGACTGCTGAGCCCAGCCAAAGCCAGCGACACAAGGGACCAGTTAGCTGACCTAGTCCCAGTGCAGGGTGCACCACCAGAAGAAGCCATCTGGTGCGAGTTGGTAGCCCAGATTCCAGAGTCTTCGCTTCTTGTCACGGTCCAGCCCAAGGGGCCAAGACCAAACTTTCAAAAGTTGCCCCCGAGTCTGCTGGACCTGACGGAGTTGTTGGAGTGCAGTTAGGTCGTCTACAAGACAAGTTACAGTGTAAAGAAGAAAAACTCTGAAACCGCTGCACTAGGCAACTGGCAGCACAATGGCATATGGACTTCTACTCAGCTCAAGAGGACTTCAAGGGACTTGTGGGCAAGATTGCCTCACCCAGCCCATAGACCAAAGGGTATCCCCACATAGACCCCCGTCAACTGCACAGCATCTTCGGCTTCCTTGAGCATCTTCAGCATCTATTAACCCTTGCATCAGGACCACTATATAGAAGTCGGTAGCAAGGAGTCGCTGACCCTAGAAGTAAACTGAAATGTCTTTTCTTAGAACGATAACTGTTTCTGTGGACCTTGCCGGTCCCTCTGACTCGCTCCCTGACAGAGTTGGTTGCCCACAGTAACTCTATGTTGTTGTGTAGCCATTTTAGTCATAGCTCCATACACATTATTTTTAGCAAACTAGGCCTGCCGCTGTGCCCTTTAACCTCGATATATTTTATTCAGCTTTGTTTATTATTTTAACAGAAGCCACATTTCCGGTCTTGTTTTATTTCTCTCTATCTAGCTGCTCTGTGCCTAGGTCAGCACTGCTTTCTTAAACAAGACATTCTTTCACTCTGTGCTTTTCTCAAGGCTGCAGTAAGAGAGGTTGCCGGTAAACGTGGTAACGCTTTGTCTCTAGTGTTCATAGAAACATGCACATCCTTACGGAGGAACATTTTCTCAGAACATCAGCTGCTTTATTATAAAAACACTTCTCTGTTCCACACACATTAGAGGGAGATTCCAGCCAGATGACCACAACTGTATGCTGACTGCTGAGCTCTTCGCTACAGCTGTTTATGTAGACTACAGGCCCCTTGCTCAGGTATGAGGGATAATGTCTTCCCTGGGGAACCTGAAGGGCAGAACTAGAGCGTAACATGCTGTGCTCTAACATAGCCTAGGTAGGAATTATTTTAACGATTTTAGGGACAATATGGTAACGTTATTTTTATGCTTCACTCTCCTTGTCACAATTTTAATCCTGTCATGCTTTATCGTCCTGGTTATTGCAGTACATGCTTTATTATCTAAGATGCAGTTGTCACATTAAAACCTTATTGAAACATATACTGGCTCTGATTGTCCGGGTATATGTGAGACTAATGTAAATGAGAGAAATGGATGCGATCTGAGTGACCACGATTTCCCTGAGGAATCAGTTGTGTCATGTGCTCGGCTGCCCAGACATCCCTGCTCTTGGCTGGAGATGAGGCACTGCTAGTAAGCCGGAGCAAAACCCAGATTAGGCCGTCAGGTGTCACCTGTAGTGGGTTAGACTCAGTCCCCCACAGCGCAAGTGATTCTGCCGTCCAAATCAAGTAGTCTCATTAATGAGAGCCTACGCGACAATGTAAACGCATTGATACTTCTTGAAAAAGTTTCTTAGTTGCATTTGCCAAAGCGTATTAATGGTTAAGTAAAAAGTGCTAAATTGCTATACCTTGTAAATTGTGTATCTCTGGAACCATCCAGTGGATCTTTTTCATTATGAAGTTTTGCATGTTAACTCTTCAGTTGATTTGGTGCTATTGAAATGCTTTACATTTGTTTCGTTGTGTAAGCCTAACTGCATAGAGCCACAGCTACCCAGGGTTCGGCTTAATAAACAATAAACAAAACCTGACCTAAGGGTTTGGTAGTGTATTACACTGTGAGGACACACAACTACACTGTTAGAAATGGGGTCTCTAGTTGGCAGTGGTTAGCACCCTGTCTAATTAGGGACCCTCGCTCTAGTTAGGTTAAGGGAGCTACACAACTAAGATAAACTCTGTTCACCCCATTGGTAGCTTGGCTCAAGCAGCCAGGCTTATCTCAGAAGCAATGTGTGAAGTATTTGTACCCACACTCAGTAACACAGTGAAAACACCACAAAAGTACTCCACACCAGTTTAAGAAAATAGCCAATGTATATCTGTCTAACACAAGACAAGAATCCAACATACACAAGCAAAGATACACATTTTCAAAGATTAAACTTCAGTATAATGCATAGAAACACAATAGCTCAAACTGTGGCTACCACAACGTCTTGATGGAGTCGTTCCCAACAGTCCAACGCCACTCGTGAGGGAGTGCGGACCGGTCATGGAGTCGCATGGACCCCAGGTACAATACCTCTAAAAGTGATGATACAAAGACGTTGCACGGAGTTGGGGAGGTGAAGCGTCGCTGGAGCCGGTGCAGTGTCAGTTCCTTACTGCTACCGGGGAGGTGAGGTGTTGATTCTTTACTGCTAGGCAGAGGAGGTGATGCGTCGGTTCCTTACAGTTGAAGGGGAGGTGATGCAACGTCGGTGGCAAGGCGTTGGTTCCTTACGATCTGGCGGGGTTGATGAATCCATCAGGTCAAGATACAAGGCATCAACTTTGTGGTGTTGCGATCACAAAACAGGGTCATAGGTGCTGTGGACTTCGGGGGCACGACACTCAGGATTCACGTTGTGGCAAGACTTTGGAGGTGCTGCAGCGGTGTCAGTCGCTGTTGTTGCACTCAGCGGGAACCACAGCTGCAGTGCAGGCAGCGGTGTGGAGTCGGATAGAGGTGCCGGTTCCAAAGTTGTTCTGGAGTCGATGTACTTGGTTTCTTCTTGGTTTCACCAGACCTAACTCCCAAGGGCCTAGGAACTGGATTTGCCACCACTTGGCAAGTCAGGACTCTCACCAAGAGAGCCCAGGTGCTGGCAGATTAAGTCTTTGGTGTCCATGAGACTTCTTAACAGGAGGCAAGCTCAATCCACGCCTTTGGAGAACCTTTGGCAGCTTTATGTAGAAAGCAAAGTCTAGACCTTTCTCTCCCAGGACAGAAGCAGCAAACAGCAGGCCAGTACAGCAAAGCAACAGGCAGTGTGACAGTCCCTTCTACAGCATCCAGCTCTTCTTCCTGCAGAATGTCCTCAGTTCAGAAGAATTTTAAAATTGTGGTGTCATAGGTCCATAACTTATATTCATTTCTGCCTTTGAAGTAGGCAGACTTCAAAGGAACGTTTTTGTGGGGGTTGGAGACTGCTTTGTGTAAGGCCAGGCACAGCCCTGTTCAGGTACAGGTCTCGCTTCTCCCACCACTCTAACCCAGGAAGACCCATCAGGATATGCAGGGCACACCTCCACTCCCTTTGTGTGACTTTCTAGGGTGAATTCACAAATGGTAAAACTGTCATCCTGGCCCAGACGTGTATTCCACAGGCAGGCACAGAATGATTCAACAAGAAAATGCCCACTTTCTAAAAGTGCCATTTTCAAACTTACACTTCAAAAAAAAAAAACTCAACCAAAAGTTGTATTTTTAAATTGTGAGTTCAGAGACCCCAAACTGCCTTTCACTAACTGCTGCCAAAGGGAAATGACACTTAAAAGATATTTCAAGGCAATCACAATGTTACCCTATGGGACAGATATACCTTACAATAGTGAAAACCTAATTTAGAAGTATTTCACAAGCAGGACATGTAATACACACCAGTACATGGCCTACCTTTTAAATAAACTGCACCCTGCCCATGGGGCTGCCTTGGGCCTACATTAGCGGTCCTGTACATGTAGTAAAATGGAAGGTTTAGGCCTGGCAAGTAAGTGGGTGTATTCGCCAGGTCGAACTGGCAGTTCAAAACTGCACTTCCTGACACTGCAGGTCTGAGACATGTTTACATCGCTACTGAGGTGGGTGGCACAATCAGTGCTGCAGGCCCACTGGTAGCATTTGATTTACAGGCCCTGGACACACATGGTGCACTATACTAGGGACGTGCTAGTAAATCACATATGCCAATCATGGATAAACCAATTACCAATACAATTTACACAGGGAGCACTTGCACTTTAGCAATGCTCAGCAGTGCTAAAGTGCCCAGAGTCCTAAAGCCAACAGAAACAGGTCATAAAAATAGGAGGAAGAAGGCAAAAAAGTTTGGGAATATCCCTGCAAAAAAGGGTCATTTCAACACACAACATTTCCTTACTGGATAGTAGGAATCTCACATGGGTGCAGTTAATTTGCCTCAAAATTATAACTGTGAAGTCGCTGCCAGACCAGGAGCTAGTTTGGAGGGCCCACTAAGCTGATACCAACATGTGTGAGTAACGTACTCAGAGGTAGTGAAGAAGAAGGGAGGATCTTCACCTTGTTTATGTTTAAGACATTGGTACTTGGTGACTGAAGCTGGGAGGGGGTTCTTTCTGATGGATACAGCTACCTGCGGATTCCTCACGTATTGAATACTCCCATTGCGCCAGCATTCGATGGAAATCTTCTTCCTAGCTTCTGCACGCCGACGAGGACGTCACAATTGCCCACGCGACGCCGTCTGACGTCATACAGGCAATAAGAGGTCCTCGCCGACGTCAGTTCCCTTTTTTCCGTGCCATTCGAAACGGTTATCTTCGAGGGAGCTACTGTTGCTACTCGACATAGTTACAGTGTTTTTGCTGTTTTTTGCTTTGAGACATTACAATGTCGCAAAGAAAGTCAGGATTCAAGCCCTGCAACGAGTGCGGTGGCAAAATGTCGGTTACGGACCCACATTCTGACTGTTTGTGGTGTCTTAGTTCCGACCACGACGTTGACAAGTGCATTTCTTGTCAACGTATGAATCCAAAGGCCTTAAAAGAACGTGAGGCCAAGCTTTTTTTGGCGAAATCAAAGAAGAAGGAGAAAAGACATCACCACAAGTCGTCTTCACCAAAGTCGCATCGGCGTCATCGGGACTCCCGGCGTCGTCGAGAATCTCGGCGCCGGTCGAGTAGGGAGTGGTCTCAATCGAGGTCACGTTCGACTCGACGTCGGAAGACTTGGGAAGTTAGTCCCACTGTCTCTCCCCAGCCGCCGACGCCGTTAGCATCTCCGACTTCCCCAATGTCACCTATTAATCCTGCTTCGGTGTTCGACGTCCCACGGCCTCTGGTGTTTTCTCCGACCATGCAGACGTCGTGACCGGCGTCGATGTCACCTTCGACCCAGGCACCTCAGTACCCGGCTTTCCCGGCCCCTGGAGCCGATAGTTCCGCATTCTTGAATGCGATGTTCTCCATCTTCCAACAGATGGCTCCAGGTGGTGGACCGGCTGGTCCTTCAGGCCCTTTGGCCTTCAACATTGGTGCTCCGGCTCCACTATGACCGGCACCCTTTATGCCCTTTCTTCCCTTGGGAAATGTGGGCTCGGCGCCGGTGTCTGCGCCTGTGGCTTCAGCTCCTGTGGCATCAGTGTCTCAGCCAGCGACGCCGAGTAGACCGCCACTGGCCCCGGAATAGACTTCGGTCCGTCCTACTCCTCGTTCGGCGCCGAAAACATCCATGGCGCCGTTAGATCCGGCGTCTGATGGATCCAAGGAGCGGCGTCAAGCTTCGACATCTGCTGACACCATGTCGATACCGAGGATAGAGGAGAGACTGCATTCGAGGAGGCTTGCTCTTCGCCTCCTTGAAGAGCATGAATATCGGAGACAGACATTGGAGGAAGGGGAGATTGAGGACTCTCGTGAAGATCTCCATGGCTTGGACACGGCTAGTAGTCTGGACACCTCTCCAGAATGGGACTTGTCGTCACCTGGAGAGTACACGGAGGAGGCGGCGACTTTTCATTCAGTCATCAGAAAAACGGCTGACTTTTTGGATCTCCCTTTGCCGGTGTCTGAGCCCAATCCAAACATCTTGAAAGAAGTGTTGCACCCTGCCTCAACAACTGCAGAGCCACTTTTGCCTTTTAATGAGGCACTGTTGGATCCCATCATGGAAATCTGGAAGAAGCTGGTGTCATCTTCGGCGGTGAATAGATCTGTGGCTCGGAGATATCGTGTTGCGCCTGCTGACCATGGCTTCCTTTCCAGACACCCAACACCTGAAAGCCTAGTGGTTCAGGCTTCTTGCTCAGTCCGATCTGCTCCTGGATCCTTTCCAGCTGTGCCCTCAAATAGAGACTCTAAAAAAATGGACATATCATCAAAGAAGGCTTTCTCGTCATGTAGCATGGCTTTGAAATCCACCAATGCTACGTGTATTTTAGGGAGATACATTTACGCTCTGATGGACTAGATTAAGTCGACGCATACTGAGGTGCCTCAAGAATTATTGAGCCTGTTTCTGATGCTCAAGCAGCGGCAACCCAGGTTATTCAATCTGGGTTAGATACGACTGACTCTGTTGCTAGAGCTATGGGTACTGCTGTGGCTACAAGGAGGCAAGCCTGGCTTCGTAGCTCTGGATTTTCTTCTGATGTACAATCGACCCTCTTGGACCTTCCTTTTGATGGCGATAGGCTTTTCGGCGCCAACGCTGATTCAGCTCTAGATAGGTTCAAGGAGAGTAGGGCCACTGCCAAGTCCTTGGGCTTGCAAGCCTCTTCTTCTGCTTCCTCCAGATTTTTTAGGAGGTTTTGAGGATTTGGTCGTGGTTCCTCCTCCTCCTTTTGAGGAAAATTCCAGCATCAACCCACCTCTGCTCTCTCCTATAGATCTTACAGGGGGAGGGGTAGAGTCTGCACCAGGGGAGCCACTCAGCAGCACTCTGCCTCTTCCTCTGGAGGGGTGCAGCATGGGAAGCAGCCTTAGACTTCCGCCAATTCCTTCTCACTCCACTCCTGTAGGGGGGAGGTTATTGAACTTTCTCCACAAGTGGGAGGTCATAACATCAGACTCCTGGGTTACCAGCATTGTGAGGAAAGGCTATGCCCTACCCTTTCGGGAGTTTCCGCCCCCCATCCCGCCCTTCCTACTGTTCAGAAGAGCATCTCCTGTTGCTAGAACAGGAGGTTCAAGTCCTCCTTTCAAAGGGTGCGGAGGAGTTGGTTCCATAGCAGGAAAAGGGTCATGGTTGTTACTCAAGATACTTCCTGATCCCCAAGAAGGATGGTTGGTTGAGGCCAATCCTGGACCTGAGGATCTTGAATTGGTTCCTCAAACAGGAAAAGTTCAAGATGCTGACCCTAACTCAGGTGCTTTTGGCGCTGAACGATGGAGATTGGATGATGTCTGTCGACTTGCAGGATGCTTACTTTCATATCCCGATACTCAAGTCGCACAGGAAGTATCTTCGGTTTGTGGTGGGGTCGCAGCACTATTAGTTTGCGGTCCTCCCGTTTGGCCTTACTTCAGCACCCCGAGTCTTCACAAAAGTGATGTCGGTGGTTGCGGCAGAGCTCAGAAGGAAGGGGATAGCAGTTTTTCCTTATCTGGACGACTGGTTGATCAAAGCCAAGTCTCCGGAGCTCGTGCTGCATCACCTTCAGTTTCAGTGTATGTACCCAAATCTCACCTAGAGCCCTCTTCATCGCCTCCTGTTCATAGGGGCAGTACTGGATACAACATTGAGTCGCTCCTTTCCTCCGCCTCAGCGGATTCAGGACATTCAGGCGTTGGTTCCAATGTTTCAAAGTGGAGCGGTCATTCCGGTCCTCAAGGTCCTACGCCTGCTCGGTCTGTTTGCTTCTTGCATTCTGCTGGTCACTCACGCTCGCTGGCACATGAGGGCTCTTCAGTGGTGCCTCCAGAAGCAGTGGTCTCAACACAAAGGGGATCTCGAAGGATCAGTAAGGATCTCCGGAGATGCTGCTGCGGATTTAAAATGGTGGATTGGGGACGGCAATCTTTCCCAAGGAAGGCCGTTCTCGCAACCTCCGCCGGTGACCACAGTAATAACGGATGCTTCCGCTCTAGGGTGGGGAGCTCATCTGGGGGACCTGGAGATCAAAGGTCTTTGGTCTCCAGTAGAACAGATGTTTCATATAAATCTGTTGGAGTTGCGGGCTGTACGTCTTGCACTCAAGGCCTTCCTCCCGTCCCTTCGCGGTCAGTCGGTTCAGGTCCTGACGGGCAATACTACCGCGATGTGGTATATAAACAAGCAGGGAGGAGTAGGGTCGTACCTTCTCTGCAGAGAAGCTCTACAGCTTTGGTCCTGGGCAAAGGACCATCAGATTTGTTTGGTAGCAAATCATCTGGCCGGAGTCTTGAACATGCGTGCGGATGCTCTTAGTCACCATTTCTCGACCGATCACGAGTGGCGTCTCCATCCGGATCAAGTCTGTCTAATCTTCCAGATGTGGGGGTTTCCTCTGATAGATCTGTTTGCCACCCGGGAGAACTCGCACTGCCCGTTATTTTGCAGCCTCCAGTATCCGGTACAAGGAGCATTGGGGGACGCGTTTCAGATGACCTTGTGCGACCAGTTGCTTTACGCGTTTCCCCCCATACCCTTGATTCCTCGAGTTTTGAGGAAAATTCGCCAAGACCGGGTCCAAGTCATCTTAATAGCTCCGGATTGGCCAAGGAGGGTATGGTACTGGGACCTTCTACAACTCTCACTGTGCCCTCTGCTCGGTCTCCCTCTCAGGGCAGACCTCCTCTCGCAATCGCAGAGGCAGGTTCTACACCTCCACCTCCAGAGCCTGCACCTTCATGCCTGGAGATTGAACGGGGCAACCTGAGTTTCTTTTCTCTCCCGCCTGATGTAGTGGATGTTATCTTATCGACCAGGCGACACTCCACTAAATCTATCTACGCTAATAGGTGAGCTAAATTTGTGATTTGGTGTGGAGAGAGACAAATTGATCCCTTACGTGCTCACTTATCAGATATCTTGTCTTTTGCTCTGTCTCTGGCAGAGAGGGGTTGTACAGTGGCTACAGTCAAGGGATATTTATCTGCCCTGTCAGCCTTTTTATGTCTTCCGGACCAGCCTTCTCTAATCAAATCCCTTATAGTACTTAGATTTTTAAAAGGTCTTATTAACAAATTTCCTCCCACTCCTTTCATTGTGCCTCAGTGGGATTTAAACCTGGTTCTGACTTTTCTTATGGGTACGCTATTTGAGCCTATGCATTCTTGCCCCTTAAGGTTATTGGTCCTAAAGACTGTTTTCCTTGTTGCAATTACTTCCACAAGAAGAGTGAGTGAGCTGCAGGTTCTATCTGTTAAACCCCCTTACACATCTTTTTATGGGGATTCGGTGGTGTTGAGGACCAAGGCTGCTTTCCTACCGAAGGTTGTTTCACCCTTTTATATGGCCCAAACAATTACTTTTTCCTCATTTTATCCTCCGCCTCATCCTTCGAAAGAAGAAGAGAGACTACACCGCTTAGACCCGAGGAGAGCGCTAAGCTTTTATGTGGACAGAACGGGGGTTTTCAGGCTGGAGGATCAGCTCTTCATCGGGTACGTGGGAAAGAGGAGAGGAAAGGCAGTCCACAAGAGAACACTCTCCAGGTGGGTCATTCTTTGCATTAAAATGTGTTACTCTTTAGCAAAGAAGGAACCCCCTGATGATATAAGAGCTCATTCCACCAGAGCTAAGTCGGCCTCTTCGGCCTTGGCTAGGGGTGTTCCTGTGGTCGACATCTGCAAGGCCGCAACTTGGTCATCCCTCCACACTTTTGCGAAGCATTACTGCTTGGACTCTGAGGTTAGGAGGGATGGCCATTTTGCACGGTCAGTGCTGCAGGATTTCTTGGTTTGACCATTCAGGCACCCACCACAGAGTGCGGTACTGCTTTGGGACTCTATTCAATACGTGAGGAATCCGCAGGTAGCTATATCCATCAGAAGAACGAGTTACTTACCTTCGGTAACGACTTTTCAGGTGGATACATTAGCTACCTGTGGATTCCTCACGGTCCCACCCGCCTCCCCGTTGCCTGTCTGGTCTAACCAAGTTATTCTTGGGTGTGCTCCTCTTGGTTTTTGAGGACTTGTACATATACTGTATATATATTTATTTGTGTATTTATTTATTTTAAAAAAAAAATCTTGAGTTCTTGAAATGATGTATTTATCTTGAATGTAATTAAATATTGTAAGTTGATTATTTATCTCAATGGCCTATTAGTCTCAGGCACGTAAAAAATGTTGGTACTGATGTCAGCACGTCGGCGAGGACCTCTTATTGCCTGTATGACGTCAGACGGCGTCGCGTGGGCAATTGTGACGTCCTCGTCGACGTGCAGAAGCTAGGAAGAAGATTTCCGTCGAATGCTGGCGCAATGGGAGTATTCAATACGTGAGGAATCCACAGGTAGCTAATGTATCCACCAGAAAAGTCGTTACCGAAGGTAAGTAACTCGTTCTTCTAGCGCCTCCACCGTCACTGCTCGTCGGGTCATTTGCCTTTTGCATTAAATAACAATCTCCACAGGAGTGTACACGTGTAAGGTGCTTCCCTGCTGCTGCCAGTACAAATAGTAACTGCTGCATGGTGGATTTCAGGTCACACAAACACTTATCCCACTGCTGACACCACTTGTCAAGTGCAGTCAGGATCAATGAGCACCTAGAAGCGGTACCTTTGCTTACGATAAAAGCTCCTCCTAGAAAGTGTCTTGCTGTCAGATAGATGGTCATATTTCAGGCATGCATCCCCTTACCAGCCCCAGTGGAAGCAGTACACATGTTTTCTTACTTTAGGAAAGCAGGAAATAAGCAAATCAAGTGTTGTTGCATCCTGCAGCTCAATGTGATACGCAGTCGCACTCTCTCCATTCAACTGCTACACCCCCTAGGCAGGGAAGAAGCATGTGGGGTTCTGGAGCACTCCCCAACATCCAATCTCTGTATAAGCCTCTGTTTAAGCAGCGGTCTGAATCCGAAGTTCTGCTGTCTTTGTCCTCTACCCTGTAATTATCGGGTGTGATAAAGTCTGCATGCCCCATGTATATTTTGGCAGGTCAGACCTGCCTCAGTTTAACAGAGAAAAAGTTGTCAAGACATTTGCATTTTAGTGCAATAGATACTAAAATCCACATGCTATGTCCCATTTCGGAGGGAAAAAAGTATAAAAGGTGCTCTTTATTGCACCCTCCCCTGGGGTACAACAAGACCCTACTAGATACAGTATACTAGCAGATAAAGGCGTTCTGGGCTACACCTACATATGAAAGCCTCTGTTTTAAACATTTCCTCAGTTTCATGGACATTTGTAGATTTAGATCAGAACAGCAGGAGCCTGGGAGACTCATCGGAGGCAGTGTGCACCTGGGCTAACAATATGTGATTTCTTGGGGGCATAGGCACAATAGGGAATCAACAGCATGTCTCCCTGCTGAGCTCTGGACACAAGATCCTGGGTGTACCTATATAGAGCGTGAGCTGATGGAGGCTGGATGCTGTCACAGAGAACCCCCTGGCATCCGCATTGAGACTGGCCGCTGCTGAGAACTCCAGGAATACCACACAAACCTTTCTTGAAACACAGCCGCCGCTCTGCCTGATGCAAGATGGTGGCTGCGGCTTACCATGTGTAAAAATCAGGAATGGGCTAGACCCTGAAAAGTAAGCAAGGAGGAGCCAATTGACTGTGCTCCTGGTGCCCCTAAAGTAGCAGGTTGGGAGCAGGGTAACGCTGATGGAGCCTGACACTCCGAATGGCGGTGGGGATTGAGAGAAGCCCAAGTGATAGTGTAGGAGGCTGGCCCAGTGTGTGGTAGATACCTATGGTGTTACACCTTATACCAGGTCCAGGCAACCCTTATTAGACAGTGTTAGAGTGTCTAGGTAGCCAGGGATTTCAAGTGGTAGTTGTGGTGAGCAGCCAAGACTTATGTAGGATGAGTGTGAAGCATTTGCAATACCACAGTAGCCACACAGTGACTTATCACACATGAAAGGAACCACACAGTGTGGCAAAAATAAAGGTACTTTATTACCGGAACACCAAACTAGATTACTATAGGCAAACCCTCTTCTGAAGGTAAGGAGGACACACAATATCACAAGTAAGTATTAGGAAATGGCATAAAATAGCAAGAGCCATATATAGGGAGTCCAAACCATACACTAAAATAGTGGAATGCGAGAATGGGTCCCCCACCAGAGGATATGGAGTAGTTAGCCAAGCACTGGGAAAGAGTGGACCCCCAAGAGTTAAGTATCTAGAAGACCCCCAGCGACCAGGAGAGCAGAGGTAAGTTACCTGATCGTCCCATAGGCTAACTTGGAGACTCGTAATTGGAAGGACAGGACCAGGATGGTGGATCCTGGATGAAGAGGACCTGCAAAAGAAGGGGACAGAGTCCAGAATCCCGTCCATGCAGGGGGTGGTCCAGGTAGGGGAGGAGGCAATGCCCACTCTCCTATGGGTAAAGATGCGGGTCGACGGTGGTGGATGAAGTCCAGCTGCTGCGGAGTCCTGGAGTTGCAGAGGAGTCCCTGAAGTCACCCAGGAGCTGTACCACGACAGTCACCCGATTGCAGATGGGTCAGTGGTCAGGAGGACAACCAACAATGCAACTAAAGCTGTTGGAGATTTGCAGAGCTGACGAGGACAGGCACGTCCTGGGGGCTCGACCCTTGGAGGGGAGTCTGGGCTGCCCTGAGAAGACAGGAGAGCCAGCAAAAATAGTCACTCCCCTACAAGCAACCCACTGGCAGCAGGCACAGTAAGTCACAGTGAAGCCCAGTTAGCACACCTGAAGAGGAGTCCGACATCGCTGGGCAGCAGAGAGGAGACTGTCCTTGCAGAGGTGGAGTGCTGGGGGCCGGGGCTACTTGGAGCCTTAAGATCCCTCAGAGCAGGAGTCAACAAGCCTTGGTTGCTGCAACCGTCACAGTGCACAGGTGTTCTGTCTTGGAGGGAGAGGCAAGGGCTCACCATCCAGGGGACAGCAGATCCCAGCAGCCGGACGTCATTGCCTTAGGTGCCTACAGATGCTGGGTAGTGACTCCTTCAATCCAAGGAAGATTCTTTCTTGCTTCTTTGGTGCAGCTTGTTGACCCCAGAGGATGCACAGCCATGGAAATGTTGCAAATTGCTGACAAGGAGAGGTCGTCTCGGCATTGCATTCTTGTTTGGTTCTTGGGCTGCAGCCCATAGGGGACCCCTGGGTACCTAAGTACCATATAATAGGGACTTACAGAGGTACACCAGCAAGCTAATAGTGGGGTGAAAAGAATACCAAGACTACCAAATTTAGATGGGAGAGCACAATCACTGGGGTCCTGGTTAGCAGAATCCCACAACAGGCAAAACGTGGGGGTAACCATGTTAGGGACTTTTCTACACATTGGAACTTCATCTTGTGATAGACAGGGACTTTCAGGCTTCATCATGCAGATGTGGACAAATAACAACCACCCCCCTACACACACACACACACACACACACACACACACACTCACACACACTCACACACACTCTCACACACTCTCACACACTCTCACACACTCTCACACACACACTCACACACACACTCTCACACACTCTCACACACTCTCACACACACACACACACACACTCTCACACACACACACACACACACACTCTCACACACACACACACACACACACTCTCTCACACACTCACACACACACACACTCTCACACACACACACACACTCTCTCACACACACACACACACACACACACACACACTCTCACACACACACACTCTTTTCTGAGGTGACATGCAAAGAGGGCCGGGCACCAGATCTGGGTCGCTGGGCAGAATCCAGGGTCAGTTGAGGTGGAATGTCTACTGGTGGTGGGGCCAAGGACTTGGTGTCGTGAGGATGATGCAAACAAGAGCTTGGATTTTCCTTTGCATGCTGATGGCGATGCCCGGCGGCATTAGATAGGGACTTCCAAGTTTGTAACACTACAAGGGATGCCACAATACCATGGAGCCATACATTGCCTTATTGATCCTAATGTACCTCCACGATAATGGGTGACTATCTAAGGCTGCAAACCCACTCTCGATAAAAGAGAGGCTCCACCAACATGGCAAAGGGGATAAAAAACAGACGCCTCCACCCCCGGAGTCTCTGCTCACGCCCCAGGACCTGCAATCATCCTCAATAAAAGCAGACATTCAATTGCTGCTAAAAGAATTCAAGAAAGACATGACTGCACTCATCCAAGGTTTCCGAAAAGTGATCACTGACTTTGACCACTCTATCCAAAAAACAGAACACAGACTACATCAAGTGGAAACCTCCTTAACTGAACAAGCCCACGACAATGATGATCATGACCCCAGGCTTGATTGTTTGGACACTGGATAAACCTGGTTTGAGGAGAATCTGGGGGGGGCTACAAAAATAGGTTGTTGCGGAACAATCTCCACATTAGAGGGTTGGACAAAAACATTCCTAACGTCCCTGGAGTCCTGTGTCCATGACTAGTTTTGCCAGTTATTACAGCTACTAGCCAACTCCGAAGACCAATTGGACTGTACGCATAGTGTTTATTTCTCTTTCCTCAGTAATGGAACTTGACGGCCAACATGGTCATAGGTGTTCACTTCTGTAAGGTTGAGGAATCTAGTGTGGTTGCGTCTCAGACCCAAGATGTGACTCAACTCAGGGAGGACTAGATACAGGTCTTCCAGGATGTCTTTTTAGTGACTCTGGCTCGCTGCCGTGATTTTCAAGACATAACAACTTATCTTAGGCAGGAGAATAAACCCTAACACTGGGGTTTCCCCTTCTGGCTTCCCTCTACTAAAGACAATAAACAACACTCAGCGCAAACTCCAAAGGATTCCAAAAACCTTTCTACTTTCCAACCCAGAACGATGTTCAGGACCAAGTAACCAGGCCCTTGCCAACGGGGCCTGGATCTGAATGAAGAGCCCCTCAGACTGGCAAAACGCGACACTGAACGTGCAGATTGCGAAAGTGTATGGAGAAAAGCTACTATCCCCAATCGTCCAACGAGGGATAACCGATGAGACTCAAGTGCATGTGAGTCTCACTGCTGCAAACTGCTTTGTGGGGTTGGAGAATTGATTGCCCTGTCCTGGCATTCATCAGATGTACCCAGCCTCTGCCTGCTTAACTCATTATAGATAGCATGTGGTAGCAACCCACCGTGGGCAATCATCAGTCCCACCTCTGAACTTACTTTACTCGTTCAGCCGTTCTCTATCAATACATTTCAACATTACCAGTTGCAACACCCCTAAGATCCCGGACACCCCAGAGAGCCCGGAGGTTCTCCGTAAACTGCCCTGCATCTTTCATCCCATTCATGTGTTAACCACATGCCTGTATTTCCAATTTACTTACTATGTTAGATACAGTTATTGTTGTTTTTGTTTTTCATGTCATATTTGCAAAAACTGTCCACGGGATCATTGACAGCCAACTTACCTCAAACTACCAGGCGGTGATGACTATGCCCAGGGTTGGGAAAGCCCGATTAAATTCAGTGATCCAAACAATTATGGACGGGTTTAGACCCATGCTAATGGGGCAAATACTATACCACACCATCAGCATAGTTTTGACAGCCCCTGCGTTGACCACTTTTCTGACTGCCACCCTCATCATACAAGGCCTAAACACTCTCATGAAATGACAGCACTACACAGATTCAGAACTACTAGGCGGAGGTTCTTCAGGAGATGGAGGTGATCACAGGAGTAAAACTCCTGATGGACCCTCTTCTCCTCCTGCTAGGGGCTGCGGGTGTAAACTCCCTATATCAACTGAACAAACTCATAAAACGCTTGCTGCTGGTGGCTCGTATGATGCTGGCACAGCTTTGGAAACTAGCCCTGTCCCCTGCATTGCAGGTTTGGTGGGCTCAGGTGTGGTCGGTTTATTGAAAAGAGAAACAGACAGTGTTAATACATGACAGGCCACACTCCAAAGACCGGGGGTGGATGCAATGTCCTTGTCCTCAGGAGACAGATTCCACAGCTGAGGACTACTGAACCACATCCCAACACCCACCAAATCGTAACATGAATCTTACATGTATGACACTGATCCATTCTACAACTGGGATCATTACTGTTTTAGCCCGATGACCAGTACTATAACAGATAGTGATGTGTCGCCTCGACCCGATGAATCAGCCAATGTACTGTTACTGTGTGATACGTATCTGTCACACGCTTCTGTGATGATGTGTACAATGTTACATGTGGATATAAATAAAAGTTTTTTCAGTCATTGATTTTGCTATCATATGTTGAGTCCCCACGTGTCATCTTTCATAACCTTTTGATTTAGTGTACAATAAAATTATCTGTGCAGCACTCCCTTCAGTTAACTTTTAATCAGTTAGTAATATGTAGAATGAGTGCAGGAAGCAAAACGCCCTGTAATGTTTAAAAATGTATTCATTAAGAAAAGCTTCCAAGACAATGTGATAGAATAAAACTGCCATTCTGAGCACATTGCCTTCCCCGATCTGTAGATCATGAGACGCTAACCTTTGTGATCTGGCTTGCGAGAGATATTGTATACAACAAGGGACTTGCAGCCCGCTGATTGCTTAACCTTTGTTGGCTTCATTGTCATTTATTTGCCGCCTTCTGATTGGCCACCGAGTGCTGGCTTCACTTCCTCTTCTTTTGGCTGGAGAATGGACCAAGTACTGATTGCTTCAGCTTCATTGCTATCCATCCAATGGTTGCACTGTGATAGAGGCATAACTTATTTTTTCTTTGTCCTGTTCTTTGAACCTCTTTCCATTTGTAGCTATGTTTTACTGTGCCATATTCACTTCGAAGAATCAATTTTCGCCTTTGAAATGGATGTTTCTTGTGACAGCAGATGTTATCTGCTTTTGTTGTGGAAACAGATTTTTTTTCCTTCTAAATGACTGCACTGGTCTCATTAATAAAGATGAATACATACCCTTCTGGTTGAGGTAGTATTTGTATTTCCATATGCAGACGTTTCTGCTGCAGCATTTCCTGCTGCTGCTTGCATCTACCATGTGACTCTCTACATGCCTATCCATCCTCCTCACTGTAGTCATTTATGGTAAGTTCTCAGGACTTGTTTTGTTTTCTGCCTTCACCTGGGCCCTGCGCTTAACCCAACCCCAACTGAGAAAAGAGCTTTATGAATAGATGTACTTATTCATTCATAAAGTGGACTGGATCTCTGTAAATTTCGAACTTACTTAGAGCAGGTCTTGCAAGGAAGGATTTTTTGCTGGTCTCGATAGAAATTGGGCAGCGTCCTTAGGCTGCAGTGGTGCGCGCTCAGTAGACAGTGCAGTGTGGTGGTTTAGCATCTGTAGGATGCACTGCATTGCAGGTCAGTGGTCCTATGATGCAGTGTGTTGATTAGCATGCAGAATATTTATTGCAGTATATTGTGTTAGGATTCTTATGGAACAAAGAGATGAATAGGTGTGATTATGTTTCATTAACATGAGTCTCTATGATGTAGTGCAGTGTGCTTGGTTAGTGTATCTAGGATGCATTAAAGTGCTGAGGGTTATTATCTGTAGGGTGCAGCTTGGCCAGTTAGGGTCCCTAGATATAGTGCAGTGTTGTGGGTTAGTGTCCCTAGCAGGGGCAGCTCCTCCGTTTTGGCGAAGGAGCGCCCCCCGGCAGGAGCAGAAGCTGGAAACCTTTCACAACGAGGGAATAATGAACATAGTTTATTACCCCTCGTTGTGAAAGGGGCGGGGCATCTGTGATGAGGAGAAGTGAGGGGGAGTGCTCAGCACTCCCCCCTCACAGCGCATGTATGTTTGGCCGGCCGTCTCGGGCCGGCCAAACACATGAGCGGAAGGCCCTCACCAGCCCTGCAACACAGTTGCCAGGCTGGAGAGAGCATGCACCGGCCCCCAGTCTGTCTGGGAGCGCCGAGCCAGGGCGCTCCCAGCCGATCCGGACGCTGCTTTGGGGTATATTGGGTGGTTTAATGCCCTCGGCTGCAGTGCAGTGAGCTGCTACTCTGGGATATGATGTGGCAGTTTAATGCCCTAGGCTGCGGTGCGGGAGCTGCTACCCTGTGGTATAATGTGGTGATGTAATGCTTTAGGCTGCAGTGTAGCGAGCTGACACACGGAGGTATAATGTGGTGATTTCATGCCCTAGGCTGCAATGTGGTGAGCTGTTACCCTGGGGTATAATGTGTTGAATTAATGCCCTAGGCTGCAGTGTAGCTAGCTGACACACAGAGGTGTAATGTGGTGATTTAATGCTCTAGGCTGCAGTGTGGTGAGCTCCTACCCTGGGGTATAATGTGGTGGTTTAATGCTCTAGGATGCAATGTGGTGAGCTGCTACCCTGGGGTATAATGTGGTGATTTAATGCTCTAGGCTGCAGTGTGGTGAGCTCCTACCCTGGGGTATAATGTGGTGGTTTAATGCTCTAGGATGCAATGTGGTGAGCTGCTACCCTGGGGTATAATGTGGTGATTTAATGCCCTAGGCTGCAGTGTGGTGAGGTGATTTAATGCCCTAGGCTGCAATGTGGTGAGCTGCTACCCTGGGGTATAATGTGGTGATTTAATGCCCTAGGCTGTGGTGCAGTGAGCTGCTACCTTGGGGTATAGTGTGGAGATTTAATGCTCTAGGCTCCTGTGCGGTGAGCTGATACCCTGGGGTATAATATGGTGGTTTAAAGCTCTAGGCTGCGGTGTGGTGGCTTGTGGTATAATGTGGTGGTTTCATGCTCAAGGCTACAGTGTGGCAAGCTGCTACCCTGGCGTACAGTGTGGTGATTTAATGCCCTAGGCTGAAGTGCAATGAGCTGCTACCCTGGGGTATAATATGGTGATTTAAAGCCCTGGGCTGCAGTGCGGTGAGCTGCTGCCCTGGAGTGGAATGTGGTGATTTAATGCTCCAGGCTGCAGTGTGGTGAGCTGCTACCCTGGCGTACAGTGTGGTGATTTAATGCCCTAGGTTGCGGTGTGGTGAGCCGCTACCCTGGGGTATAATGTGGTGTTTAAAGCCCTGGGCTGCAGTGCGGTAAGCTGCTACCCTGGGGTACAGTGTGGTGATTTAATGCCCTAGGCTGCGGTGCGTTGAGCTGCTACCCTGGGGTATAATGTGGTGATTTAAAGCCCTGGGCTGCAGTGCGGTGAGCTGCTGCCCTGGGGTGGAATGTGGTGATTTAATGCTCTAGGCTGCAGTGTGGTGAGCTGCTACCCTGGCGTACAGTGTGGTGATTTAATGCCCTAGGCTGCGGTGTGGTGAGCCGCTACCCTGGGGTATAATGTGGTGTTTAAAGCCCTGGGCTGCAGTGCGGTGAGCTGCTACCCTGGGGTACAGTGTGGTGATTTAATGCCCTAGGCTGCGGTGCGGTGAGCTGCTACCCTGGGGTATAATGTGGTGATTTAATGCTCTGGGCTGCAGTGGAGTGAGCTGCTACCCTGGGGTACAGTATGGCGATTTAATGCCCTAGGCTGCAGTGCAGTGAGCTGCTACCCTGGGGTACAGTATGGTGATTTAATGCCCTAGGCTGCAGTGCGGTGAGCTGCTACCCTGGGCTATAATATGGTGATTTAATGCCCTAGGCTGCAGTGCAATGAGCTGCTACCACTGGGTAATCTGTGATGAAATAATGCCCTACGCTGCAGTGCGGTAAGCTGCTACCCAGGGGTATAATATGGTGATTCAAAGCACTGGGCTGCAGTGCGGTGAGCTGCTACCCTGGGGTATAATGTGGTGTTTAAAGCCCTAGGCTGCAGTGCGGTGAGCTGCTGCCCTGGGGTGTAATGTGGTGATTTAATGCTCTAGGCTGCAGTGTGGTGAGCTGCTACCCTGGCGTACAGTATGGTGATTTAATGCCCTAGGCTGCGGTGTGGTGAGTTTCTACCCTGGGGTATAATGTGGTGTTTAAAGCCCTGGGCTGCAGTGCGGTGAGCTGCTGCCCTGGGGTGGAATGTGGTGATTTAATGCTCTAGGCTGCAGTGTGGTGAGCTGCTACCCTGGCGTACAGTGTGGTGATTTAATGCCCTAGGCTGCGGTGTGGTGAGCCGCTACCCTGGGGTATAATGTGGTGTTTAAAGCCCTGGGCTGCAGTGCGGTAAGCTGCTACCCTGGGTTACAGTGTGGTGATTTAATGCCCTAGGCTGCGGTGCGGTGAGCTGCTACCCTGGTGTATAATGTGGTGATTTAATGCCCTAGGATGCGGTGAGCTGCTACCCTGGGGTATAATGTGGTGATTTAATGCTCTGGGCTGCAGTGCAGTGAGCTGCTACCCTGGGGTACAGTATGGTGATTTAATGCCCTAGGCTGCAGTGCGGTGAGCTGCTACCCTGGGCTATAATATGGTGATTTAATGCCCTAGGCTGCAGTGCAATGAGCTGCTACCAAGGGGTAATCTGTGATGAAATAATGCCCTACGCTGCAGTGCGGTAAGCTGCTATCCTGGGGTATAATATGGTGATTTAATGCACTGGGCTGCAGTGCGGTGAGCTGCCACCCTGGGGTATAATGTGGTGTTTAAAGCCCTAGGCTCCAGTGCGGTGGACTGCTACCCTGGGGTACAGTATGGTGATTTAATGCCCTAGGCTGCGGTGTGGTGAGCTGCTACCCTGGGGTATAATGTGGTGTTTAAAGCTCTAGGCTGCAGTGCGGTAAGCTGCTACCCTGGGGTACAGTATGGTGATTTAATGCCCTAGGCTGCAGTGCGGTTAGCTGCTACCCTGGGCTATAATATGGTGATTTAATGCCCAAGGCAGCAGTGCGGTGAGCTGCTACCCTGGGGTATAATGTGGTGGTTTAATGCCCTAGGCTGTGGTGCGGTGAGCTGCTACCCTGGGGTATAATGTGGTGATTTAATGCCCTAGGCTGCAGTGCAGTGAGAATCTACCCTCTGGTATAATGTGGTGGTTTAAAGCCCTTGGCTGCAGTGCAGTGAGCTGCCACCCTGAGGTTTAATATGGTGATTTAATGCCCTAGGCTGAAGTGCAATGAGCTGCTACCCTGGGGTATAATATGGTGATTTAATGCCCTAGGCTGCAATGTGGTGAGCTGCTACCTTGGGGTATAATGTGGTGATTTAATGCCCTAGGCTGCGGTGCAATGACCTGCTACCCTGGGGTATTTTATGGTGATTTAATGCCCTGGGCTGCAGTGTGGTGAGTTGCTACCCTGGCGTATAATGTGGTGATTTAATGCCCTAGGCTGCGGTGCAATGAGCTGCTACCCTGGGGTATAATATGGTGATTTAATGCCCAAGGCAGCAGTGCGGTGAGCTACCACCCTGGGGTATAATATGGTGATTTAATGCTCTGGGCTGCAGTGCGGTGAGCTGCTACCCTGTGGTATAATATGGTGATTTAATGCCCTAGGCTACAGTGCAATGAGCTGCTACCCTGGGGTATAATATGGTGATTTAATGCCCTAGGCTGCAGTGCAATGAGCTGCTACCACAGGGTACTCTGTGATGAAATAATGCCCTAGGCTGCAGTTCTGTGCGCTATTAGCCTGGGGTATAATATGGTGATTTAATTCCCTAGGCTGCAGTGCAATGAGCTGCTACCCTGAGGTACACTGTGGCAAAATAATGCTGTAAGCTGCAGTGCTGTGCGCTGCTACCCTGGGGTATAATATGGTGATTTAATGCTCAAGGCTACAGTGTGGATAGCTGCTACCCTGGGGTACAGTATGGTGATTTAATGCTCAAGGCTACAGTGTGGATAGCTGCTACCCTGGGGTACAGTATGGTGATTTAATGCTCTAGGCTGCAGTGCGGTGAGCTGATGCCCTGGAGTATAATATGGTGATTTAATGTACTGGGCTGCAGTGCGGTGAGCTGGTACCCTGGGCTATAATATGGTGATTTAATGCCCTAGGCTGCAGTGCAATGAGCTGCTACCCTGTGGTAATCTGTGATGAAATAATGCCCTAGGCTGCAGTTCTGTGCGCTATTTGCCTGGGGTATAATATGGTGATTTAATGCCCTAGGCTGCAGTGCAATGAGCTGCTACCCTGAGGTACACTGTGGCAAAATAATGCTGTAAGCTGCAGTGCTGTGCGCTGCTACCCTGGGGTATAAAATGGTGATTTAATGCTCAAGGCTACAGTGTGGATAGCTGCTACCCTGGGGTACAGTGTGGTGATTTAATGCTCTAGGCTGCAGTGCGGTGAGCTGATGCCCTGGAGTATAATATGGTGATTTAATGTACTGGGCTGCAGTGCGGTGAGCTGGTACCCTGGGCTATAATATGGTGATTTAATGCCCTAGGCTGCAGTGCAATGAGCTGCTACCCCGTGGTAATCTGTGATGAAATAATGCCCTAGGCTGCAGTTCTGTGCGCTATTTGCCTGGGGTATAATATGGTGATTTAATGCCCTAGGCTGCAGTGCAATGAGCTGCTACCCTGAGGTACACTGTGGCAAAATAATGCTGTAAGCTGCAGTGCTGTGCGCTGCTACCCTGGGGTATAATGCTCAAGGCTACAGTGTGGATAGCTGCTACCCTGGGGTATAATATGGTGATTTAATGCTTTGGCTGCAGTGTGGTTAGCAGCTATCCTGGGGTATAATGTGGTGCTTAATGCTCTAGGCTGCAGTGCACCGGGCTGCTACCCTGGGGTATAATGTTGTGATTTAATGTCCTCGACTGCAGTGTAGGAAGCTGCTACTCCAGGGTATAACGTGGTGAATTGAGCATTACTGGTGACCTTGTCATTTTTGCAGTTTTGTCCCAAGTACTCCGCCATTTCTTTTGAAACACTTTTACCTAAAATACTCCTGCTGAATACAGTGCAGTGTGAAATGAAATGTTGTTACCATAAGTATTTACCATAAGAAATGCATCTAGCCCTTCTTTGACTCCTGTCCAGTACAGAGAAGCTCAGTATCACAATACGTTATTTCTGTAGGTCGTGTGGACTGGTGCACTATATGCATAACAGTTGTCCATTCATAGCATCCTTATGGACACACCTCAGCTCCCTCTCTGCACACATCATGGACTTAGGGCCTACTATTTTCAGAGCACCTCCAGGTTAGACAACAATAGTTGATACACACACACACACACACACACACACACACACACACACACACACACACACACACACACACACACACACACACACACACACACACACACACACACACACACACACACACACACACACACACACACACACACACACACACACACACACACACACACACACACACACACACACACACACACACACACACACACACACACACACACACACACACACACACACACACACACACACACACACACACACACACACACACACACACACACACACACACACACACACACACACACACACACACACACACACACACACACACACACACACACACACACACACACACACACACACACACACACACACACACACACACACACACACACACACACACACACGTTTTTGAGCACCTCCTGCTTTCATAAATCTGTTTTGCAGTCAGCAAGCACCAGTCCATATCCAGGTTTCCACCTGCCCAGGTCCAGCAGTGGCCCCGTGCCCCATTCTTGGTCTATACTCCTTTTAGGCACCATAAATCCCAATCTGTACAGACTTTTGGGGGTTGTTTTAGGCCCCTGCAGGTTGGTAATGTCCGCAAGATATCTCCTCACCACAGACCAAAATGGATTTTACCTTTCATTTCTGGCCACAGTTGAATAGTCAGTGATGGTTCGGAGTTCATCTGATCCTGGTAAGTAGTGTCCTGGTATGATATGCCCTATGCATCGGGCAATAAACCACTGTGTCCACAAATGTACTCAGTCCCCTTCTTCTCCGTTATCAGCAGGCCCCAAGACTCCTTACCGCCTCTTGGGCAGACCATCCTTTAGTATCTAGGAGGGGACAGAGGGGTTGAGAGGTCTCATAAAGATCTCATCCCATCGTACCAGCCTCACAGCTGTGGGCTCACCCACACACAATTCAAGACCCAGTTGCCGCCTGCCACTGCTGGCGAAATGTCCATGCCACCTTGACTCAATGCCATCTTCTTGGTCTCTGTTGGCATCAATCGGAGGTCCAGCCCAGGGGAGGCTCCAGCAGCCCTGCTTCCCCAGCACAGTCCACCAGGCTTCCCATCTGCTGCACACCAGGATCACACATTCTCTCCTGCCCTTGATTTACAAAAAATATAGAAGATAAAATATTGTGTAGCCAAAATACTGTGATAAGAATCTCATATTGAGGACAAGAATATTATGATGGTAAGTTTTTTTATCAGCAAGCAAAGTTTTACTATGCTTAGCTCCACATATATGTATCTTGACAATATATTTCTGATGGATACTTCTTTCTGCAGTTTCTTTACCTGTGGAGCAATCCACAGGATATGGAAAATTTGAAAGCTTGCAAATCACCCATAGAAGGCTCCAGGCTTGATCGATGCCAGACGTGATGTCAGGTGACGTCACCAAAACCATAAAGTGGCTGCCCTGGCACAGCAGCGTCAGTTGCCTGGTTCCCTTGCCTTTGATGGAGATCTGGAGCTTGCTCTTCTGAGGAATTGCCTTGGCAAAAATCTTCTCATTAATAGCATGTCGTCTCCTAAGAATTCAAGGCTCAAACCCTGTAGGGATTGTGAGGGACGGATGAGCATTACAGTGTGCCGTTGTAGTCTGTGTGACTCCCAGGTATCTTCATGCTGCTTCAGGTTGCATCCTAAGGCCATAAAATAGGGAGAAGCTAAGCTCTTCATGGCAAATGCCAGAGAGGACTTACAAAGCCACAAACAGTCAAGACATAGTTCAAAGTCCCCATATCATTCTTCAATGAGTACGGAAAGAAAGAAGCACAAGAAACAAAAGAAACAATTGAGGGGTAAGTCTTATCAGCGTTCTCCGTCTCCCACGAGAGCTTTGGCCTCAGAGCCAGTCTTCATCAACCTGACTTTGAGAGCTTCACCTCCTCACAGCCTTGCTTTGCTACCGAACCTGGCTCTGGACCATCCACTGAGCCTTCCTGGACCTTCAGCGCTAGTGCTTCCACCCCCAAGATCCTGACATCAACACTGACTCTCCCCGAGTTCCTGATTCCAGGGTCGGAGCTGACAGCGCCAACCAATTTTTCAAAGCTGTGATGCCGACTGCTGTTTCACTGGAGCTGGTGGTTCAGTTCTAACTCCCACCGCTGACGGATTTGGGGGTGACACTAAATTCCTTTCTCCCACCTCCATCACTGCCACCTCTAGCAAAACAGTTCGATGCCGCTCCCCACCAAGATTACATCATGCAGAGATGCCTGATGCTGTTTAGTAGAAGAGGTATATATAAACTACCAGCGTGATATCTTTGGGTTGGATTCTGATCCCATTATCTGTGGAGACACTGGGGAAAAATAATTATTAATTTCAGGGTCTCTTCTCTGCCAGTGGCATTGACCATTTCTAGTTATGGACTTACCTACTGACCCGCCGACACCTGAAGTAGTTTTCTCACGTAAAGTGATGATAAAGGCTGCTAAGATATTAGATCTTAAGGTACCCACTATAAAGATCGACTCAAACATCATTACTGAGGTGTGGATGTCTTGTGCTGCTACTACAGAGCTCCTTCTCACCTGTGTCAAGGCGCTTTTAGATCCTATCTTAGCACGTGGAATGAATCTTCTTCCACCCCAGCAGTTAACCGACTAGTAGCTTGCTGATACCGCCCTGCACCAGGTGACCGGGCGTTTCTTTCAGCTCACCCTTCAACAGAGAACCTGGTTGTTCAAGCCTCATGTTCTTGAGTCAAACTCCAGGAACCTTCCCAACAGTCCCCTCTGCAAGGGAGTCCAAGCATTTAAAGCCTTCGGAAAAAAAAGCTTTTACAGTGGGCGGTATCTCCCTAAAATCTCCTAAATGCTTAACTGCATTTTAGTCAGCTATGCTCTTGCCCTTTGGGATATGGATCGGATGATTTTACCAAATATATCAGACAATATGAGGGCCATTTTCAGGAGCTTATCTCGGATGGCCAAAATTCTTCCTTTCATATTATCAAGTTGGGCCTTAATTCAGCAGACACAGTTGCCCATGCCATAGGCGCTTCAATTACCATTGGGAGGCGTGCTTGGCTATGCACTTCTAATTTTTCATCAGATATCTAGGACAACCTGATGGACCTTCCCTTTGATGAGAAACGACTCCCCAGCAAAGCCACAGTGTGTTCCCTTGGATTACAGCTTCCGCCTCCAGCGAGAGACTTTTGTCAGTTTCTCCACTTCCGCAGCTTCTCCAGAGGGTCTTCCTTTTCCCCAGACAGTATTAACCGCAGCTTTCACAGCAGCCTAATCGCCTGGTCAAACAACACAGGGCTAGAACTGAGGTACGGGCTGTGGATTCACCTTGTAACCCTACTCCTCTTCCTACTTCTCACCCGCACCACTAGGGAAGCAAGTCCAGTGTGCTCCCTAAGCCCACAGGGAGCTTGTAGTAGGGTGGGTATCTCATTTCATTCTGGACTGGAAAGCTGTCACTTAGGACCATTCTGTCCTTCAATTCATAGAAAAGGGCTACACTCTTCACTTTCTTCAGCCTCTGCCCCATCCCATCCATCTTGCCCACCCTCAGACCATTTGGCCATACTTCAGCATGAGGCAGCAGTTCTGAATGGAGCAGTGGATTTAGTGCTGAATGGAATGGGGCCACGGGTCTTACGCTTGTTACTTACTGGTGCCAATAAAGGACAGTGGTTAGCATCTCATCCTGGACATCAGGGACCTGAACTGTTTCCTCAAAAAGGAGAAATTCAAGATGCTGACCCTAGTTTCACTTTTACTGGCATTGGAGTTTGGAGAGTGGGTGGTGTCACTCGACCTTGAGGGTGCGTATTTCCACATTACTACTATCCTGCGGTCACACCAGACGTATTTATGATTGAAGGTGAGTACTCTGCATTAACAATTTGCTGTACTTCCCTTTGGGTCAACATTAGCACCTCAGATCTTCAGGAAGGTGATGGCAGTGATTGCAGCCCATCTCAGAATGTCTGGCACCCCCATTTTCTCATATCTGGACGACTGGTTAATCAGGGCTGGTTCTCTAGAAGTGGTGTTGCGCCATCTGCAGTCAACAACATCTCTGCTGCATGACTTGGGCTTTTCAGTCAACCAACCTAAATCTCACTTGTGGGCTTCGCACCGACTCCATTTCAGACGGTCAGCACTGGACACAAACCCTCTACGTGCCTTTCCTCCATCTCAAAGGATTGTTGACATCCAGGAAATGCTCTCATCCTTGCACCAAGGTGCGAGAGTACTAATGCAGAGAGTCCTCAGATTCCTAGGTATGCTGGCTTCTTGGATTCTCCTGGTCTCAGCCACATGTTGGCAAATGAGGGGCCCTATTGTGGTGCCTTCCGAAGGCAGTGCCTATGATACGGGTGGGATTCTATTATAATCTCTGCCAGTGCTGCAGGGTAAGTGGTTTTGTGGGAGAATGAGGTGAACCTGAGCTGCTGATTCCCTTTTCTTCTCCGTGAACACGATAGTGACGTATGCTACCACTCTAGGGTGGTGAGGCCATTCAGAGGATCTCCCGATCAGAGGCCTCTGGTCTCCGGAAACACAGGTTCTTTACATCAACCTGTTGGAACTGCAGGTGATATTTACGACTAGCTTTCTAGGCCTTCTTCCCCTCCATCCAAGTTCAGTCCGTCCAGATCTTGACGGATAACACAACAGCAATGTGGCACGTGACCAAGCAAGGGGAAGTAGGGTCTCACCTGTGGTCTTGGGCACACCACCAAGGGATCTGGCTCACTGCCAATAACCTAGCAGGGTATCTGAATGTCAGATCCGACAGCCTGAGCTGGCATTCTCTTCCTGATCATTAGTGGCATTTTTTACCTGTGGTAATCTATAACATATTAGCCCATTGGAGCACTCCGCTGGTGGACTAGTTGACTTGTTTGCCTCCTTGGAAAATGTCTGCAGTTCCGCATCCTCTGGTATCGGTTGAAAGGAGCCTTGTGGGACACTTGTCAGTTGAGGTGAAACTTTCAGCTCATGTGCATTTGCCTCCACACCCTTCGTTCCTGGAGTTCTCAGGAAGATTTGCCAAGACCGGGCCAAGTCATTCTCAACTATACCCAAACATATGTACATTGACGCTCTCAATATTCTTTCCGTCAGTATTTTTGCCACAATATTTTGGTACAAGATACATTTGTCCTGTTATTCTTTCAGACAGCCTCTTGCCAGGAGACCCAGGGGGATGTGCAGGCCACACCATCTCTTGCAGCATCTACTGATCCCCACACACTCAGGGACGCTGCTGTCAACATCCTCCGCAGGCACAGGTGCTCCTGCGAATGGGGGAGACAGATGTGAGACTGTAGTGGATTGTTAATTTGGATGTCTGGGGGATCTGAGCAGCGAGAGCTTCCTCACAAAGCGAACATCTTCATCAACATTTGGACATGCACCAATGGCAAGCTCTATTCCTGCCTAAATTTGGCCAAGTGTTGCCTCTTTAGTTTACTTAAATGTACACCTCAGGCACATATTACATTGGAATTTGGACTGCTAAACCAGTTCTAGGCAGGCAAACCTGCACTGTCTAGGTGCCAGGAGAGGAATAAAATAGGCAGTCCTGAAAACACTTATTTCTAAAGGAAGAAATAAGAAGCATATATATTGTGATGGTTTTATTCAACTATAGAATAACATTTCTTCTTCTGATTCCATAAAAAGACAACCCGGGCCCACAAATACTTACCTCATGTCACACTCCTCCAGTCATTGCATTTGTATCGGAACTGAACCACATTTATTGTCCATGCATCATGCCACCGTTGATGGCTAAAACACACTTCGACCAACCCTGGAA